>NC_047046.1:3128977-3441875 GCF_011762595.2 Tursiops truncatus | reverse complement strand
AGGCCAAGGAAGCAATTAATATCCTGTCCGAACCCTATGACTTAAGTGATTCAAGCGCCAAGCAGATTGCATCTGTGGAGCAGGCAAACGGTAAAAGGTGTTGATGGCGTGTTTTGAGCACTGAACACATGGTTGTGTCCTCTGCGCATACGTTCGCGTTGGGAAGCATCTTCTCCTTGCCTCTTTTCTCTCCTTCACCTTCTGAATCTCTTTCACCTGGGATCTGGGTCTAGTCTGAGTATCTGGGATCAAGATTTCATAAAGCCTGGGAAGTGAGCCCAACATTGAGGGAGGCACAGCCTACCCAGGGCTCCCTCGAACCCCAGCTTTCACCTTTATCTAATCCACGCTTTCGCCCTAAGCTTTCCCTGGGTCTTACTCTCCCAAGTTCATTCCTTTAGGAGAAACGCCAAAATTAGGGTTTCTTTAAACTATGGGCATTTCTTTTTTTTAATTTTTATTTAGTTACTTATTTTTTTTGAAATATAGTTGATTTACACTGTTGGTGTTAATTCTTCTTCTGTACAGCAAAGGGATTCAGTCCATATATAATATTTCTTTTTCATATTCTTTCCATTATCGTTTTTTCACAGGTATTAAATATAGTTCCCTTGTTGTATAGTAGGACCTTGTTGTTTATCATTCTCTGTAGAATAGCTTACAACTGCTAGCCTCAACCTCCCAATCCACCCGTCCCCCACCCCCCCCTCCCCCTTGGCAACCACAAGTCTGTTTCTCTATGTCTGTGAATCTGTTTCTGTTTCACAGATAAGTTCATTGTGTCGTATTTTAGGGTCCACATATAAGTAGTATCATATGGTATTTGTCTTTGTCTGACTTACTTCACTAGTATGATAACCTCTCGTCCATCCGTGTTGCTGCAGATGGCATGATTTCATTTCTTTTTAATGGCTGAGTAAGTATTCCATTGTATATATGTACCACATCTCCTTTATCCATTCATCTGTCGATGGGCATTTAGGTTGCTTCCATGTCTCGGCTCTTGTGATAGTGCTGCTAGAACACAGGTGCATGTATCTTTTTGAATTACAGTTTTGTCAGGGCATATGCCCAGAGTGTGTTGCTGGATCATATGGTAGCTCTATTTTAGTTTTTCTGAGGAACCCTCCATCCTGTTCTCCATAGTGGCTGCACCAACTTTACATTCTCACCAACAGCGTAGAGGGTTCCCTTTTTCTCCACACCCTCTCCAGTGTTTGTTATTTGTAGACTTTTTGGTGATGGCCATTCTAACAGGTGTGGGTGGGACCTCATTGTGGTTTTGATCTGCATTTCTCTGATGATTAGTGATGTTGAGCATCTTTCCTGTGCTGTGATGGGCATTCTTGAAGTTAACAGGAAACTCCACACTGGCGATGCAGCCTCCAGGGTTCTGAGCAGGACTCGCTCCCCACTGAGGGTCACTGCGTTCCACCTGCAGCCTCCCGACCTGGCCACGCACACCTGTTGCTGTTATCTCCTGAACGCTGTATTTTAAATGGGTTCACCGTGCATTTTAAAGTTCATATTTAGGTTTTATTTTTAAAACATTAGCATTCGGGGGGACTGGATCTCTCTGGGGAAGCAAACATAGTATCTCAAATACAGAAACTTAAATAACAGTAATATTCTGTATGTTTCACAGTGCTGACAACATACAAAATAATACTCTGTATTTCGTAGTTCCTGGCAGTTTACAAAATGCTTTTGTGTATGTTATTTCAGTAACCTCTTCTCCATGGTTTCCTGAACTGAGGAGTCACACTGTTGGGCAGATAAAGAAAAGAAAATGAAGACATTCCGAAAGCATCCACTTGAATATTTGTGCAAATGCTTTTTTTTTTTAACAATGTTTTCTTCTAAAATAAACTTCATGTCTATAAATACATAGGAAAAGCTTATTTTCACTGCATGAATTAAAGGCGAGTGTCAACAAATACAATTTAAATGAACAAATACTATTGATGGCTAGCTGGCTGGTGTTACCAGCAGAAGGCTCTGCACTTGACCTTGGGGTTAGAAAGGGATTAGCAAATACCCAGGAGGTGTTAAAAATACACTAGCCCCAAACGGAGACTTTCTTTTTTTTTCCTCCTTATTTTTTCTTCCTTATCTTTTTATTAACCTTATTTTCTTCAATGCCCCTATGTCACCTTTATAATCATAAAAAATGTATTAAAAAACACATTTTAAACCCACATTCCATACCTTACGTAGCTATTACCATTATTATACATATAAATACTTTTATATAGGGGTCAGCCTGTGATAGATCCCCTTTCGTAACTTAACGTTGCCAAAGCCCTTTGCCTGCCCCAAGCTTAGTTTGTTCATTAGCTGCCTAACAACTTATTAAGTAAAAAAACCTTAATTTATTTTGAGAGCCCCCTGTTGTAGGGCATCTCGGCGGTCTGTTCCTAACACTTTCGTGTACATAAATCAGCGGTGCACATTTCCATGGCTATATGGTCCCTCCCCAACCCCCCTTCCTGGGGGACTGCAGGGGTCTTGATGCTGCAGGTGAGATTTGCAGATCTACGTTACAGGTGTGTGTGGTCAGCTGCAAGCTGAGAGGCTGCCCACACAGCAGGGCTCAAGCAGGGACCCTCACAGGAATCGGACCATTTCACCAGGGGCTGCAGACACAAAGGAGCCAGACAGCTAGCCCTGCATTCCGGGTGAGGTAGGTGGAGAGCAGGACAGACTGCACCCACTTAGGGGGGACGCTGGAACCTTCCCAGGTGAGGACGCAGGCCCCGTGTTGCCCGATCTCTGGAATTTTTTTAGAACAGCTGAAATCCAGACTGTCCTAGAAAATCTCCCGATTTTTAAACATTTGCTCAGATTTTTAAAATCACAGTGTAGATGAACCAAAAGGAATATTGTTCAGGAAAACAGTCCATCAGTGAATGAATTGTGCAAAAGTGGCCGGTTTGAACCGGTTGCACATTCCACTTTGGGTAAAACTGTGCCTGTTTTCTTTAGGGGGTTAATTGCCTGTATCTTCAAGGCATCAGATTGGCAGCAAAATAGCCTTCCTGGGCCTGGACTGTGTGTCTCTTTTAGAGGGATTTATAACTGAGGCGAGGCCTTTCAGAGATTCAGCTCACCTTCACTGTCACCACATACCTATGACGCCTTCTAAACATGTCATGACACTGCTGTGCTTCCAGCACGTGTTGTGAACTCTCCTTGTTCCTCCTGTACCTTATCCTTGATCATCCTCGGTTTTCATCAAGCTTCAGCCCTACCAGGAAACCTGCCTGGGGCGTGGTGGTTCCTCCTTCCCAGCTTCTAGTGTAGTGGTCGGTCAGCCAGCATCCTCCAGCCAGCCGGTCTAGACGGAAGACATCCTCTGGGTCCTTGCACTTCCGGAGAAAAACCAAATGGTACTCATCCCACTCTTCCCTCTTCTCAGGACGGCAGCCACCGCCCACAGCTCCCAAGCCCCTCAGTCAGTACGCTTAAGGCGTGCTCTGCAGCGAAGGAGACCAGGTCAGTCAGGCAGCTCATAAAAGGAGAAGGGCTTTTCCAAAAGCGAAGACCATTGAACGTGGAGAATAAGATGCCCAGTAGGATTCACTTTAGCAGCCTCGATCGCAGACCTTAGATTCACAGCTCTGCTCAGCTGTTTGTTTTCGGAGAATTCTGGGACACGAGCGTGCTCAGAGCTGCTGAATGTGAACCGTTTCAGCAGAGCTTCTGGGAATGATCCACAAAGATAATCTGCTGTTCCCTGAAGGCAATTGCCCAGACTGAGTTCTTTCTGTAAGAGCTGTTTAAAGATGGCACAGAAAATCTGCTAGGCAAACGCCCACGAATGAAAACCCCCCCATCAGTGGGGTGAAGCGTGCACGCCAGGTCCCTAAAGGGAGAAGTGTAAAGCGTCCCCACTCGGCCCATCCTCAACTCACAGCAGACTCGTGTCAACATCTGCAGCAGAGAATTGATTGATATCCACGCTGTGTGCGCTCCATGAAGTGTTTGTTTTCCTCCCACTTTCAGCTGTGACGAAGGTTAAAGCCCTCTGATGGTCGAGGTTATTGGTGTTTCCTGTGATTTTATAGAAACTAAACTCTCCCAAGGGCATTTGCTGGAAGCCCCTGGGAGCGGGGGGGGGGAACAGGTAGACGATAGGCTTTGAAGCAGCCTGAGAGAAGAAGAGATTTTTCTTGGAGACCCAAGAGCTGGTTCTGTCATCAGAACTTGATCTGACGTCTGAAATGGCCATTGGGTTTCTCCATTGCTTGGTGCTGTTTCGAAGCAGAGCATCAACCATAATTAAGTGAAGTTAAGTCAGACAGAAGAAGAGAAATATCGTATGATACCACTTTTTATGGGGAATCTAAAACAGTGATCCAGTGAATTCACAAAACGGAAATAGACCCACAGACATATAAAACAAACTTAGGGTTACCGAAGAGGGAAAGAGGGAGAGGGATAAATTGGGAATTTGGGACTAACAGATACACACTACTCTATATAAAATAGATGAACAACAAGGCCCTACTCTATAGCACAGGGAAGTACACTCAGTAGCTTGCAATAGCCTATAAGGGAAACGAATCGAAAAGAATACATAGTATATGTGCGTATATATATATATATGTATATGTATAAGTGAATCACTTTGTTGTACACCTGAAACATTGTAAACCAACCCATACTTCAATTAAAAAAAATAATTAAAAACAGAAGTAGAGCATCCCGTGGTTTAGTGTCCCATCGAGGCTGCCGACAGTGAAGGCCACCTGCTGTCCAAGGCAAAGCGGCATACTTCCACAGAGAAGGGGTGGCTGCTGGGGTCAAAACCAGCGCCTAGGACGAGGCACCCGGGAGAGCCTGCACGATGGTGGATGCACTGGACACACCACCATTTCCCCCAAACCCTACTGTGATATTCACATAATCAGTCTTCGATGATGGCCCTGTGTACAAGAGGTTGTGTTTTCCAAGAATGTTCTCGATGGATGTGTTGTCAACGTCCCCATCTGGCCTGCTCTCTGGATCCCACTACTCTCCCGTTAAGAGAAGGAGTCTTTGTCTCCTCCCCTGGAAGCTGGGTAGACTTCAGTGACGGGCTGACGACCAGTGTGCGAGCAGAGGTGATGCTACGTGACTTTGAGAGCCAGGTCACCAAAGAGCCTGCAGGCAGCGTGTCAGCATCCTGATGCCCTGAGGCCGCTATGCTGTGAGAAGGCCCAGCTCTCCCTGTGTATGCCCTGAGCAAGGCAGAGGATGGCATCTAGCCAGCCACCCAGCCGAGCCCTTCCAGAATTCTTGATTCACATTAAAACGATCGTTTTATGCCGCTGAGTTTGGAGGGCGATGTATGACACCACAAGAGGTAAACTGGGTCACTGAGTACCCGGAGGGGTTGAATTACTTGCCAACCTCGCCCAGCTATTCAGGGCCATGTGAACCCTGTTCTGTCTGATTCTAAGCACTGCCCTCGCTTCTCCCACCACAAGGAAGAGATTGCTAAATGAAGAGATGCTGAAAGGCTTGTCCTCTTACCGTGAAGGCCCTTTCCCAGACTCATTTATAGCCTTTCATGGCCAGAATGACAAGTTTTCTGTTTTCTTCCTCCCATCGCAGCCCGATGTGTGGTCCCCAGCCCAAACTGAAAATGTATAAAGTAAATACATCTCTCAGCATCTGTCCTGAAACAGTTGATTGTATCACGTTCATGAGTCCCCCAAGCTCTTTCCAGACCAGTAATTAACTGTAAGGGGAGTATGTGGGGCCAGCGCCGTGGCCACCGGCAAGAGCAGGTGCATTTCGGAATCCACTGTCCTGCTTCCGGCGCCCCATCTGACTCAGAGGCGTGGGCGAAGTTGTCCTCCTGAAGCTGTCCCTACACTACTGGTCCTCAGAGAGCAAACTAGGTACTAGACAGGGCTGTGGGGACAGTGCTGTAATACCTCAAGGCTCCGTGTGTTACGTTCAGAATCCTCCAGCCACCACCGAGCTGCCATGAGACCCTGGTTTTATCCACATTGTCTGAATCCTTTAAATCTGGGGACCCTTGTTCAGATCGAGGGTCCTTCTCACACCTGACTGGTCTTCACCAGAAAGTGGCAGACAGCAGTGAAAATGAACTATTTCCCTTTAAAAAAAATGTCATGTTAATTTTTTTTTTCTTTCTGCACCCAAAGTAAAAACTTTGCTCACGTGGTGTCTCCGCTCCCAAGTATCCCATGAAGCAGTGTGGCACCATGAATAACGAACAGCACGGCCTCTGTTGCCCAGGCAACTGGGATCCAGGACTCAGCTCTTCTACTTGGAAGCCGTGCGGTTTTGTGCCGACGAGTCCATCTCCTCGCGTCTTATCCGCAGGGGAGGTGATGAATGACAGAAGTACCTTCGTGGAGTACTCGTGAGAATTAAAGGAATTGGTTCTGTCAGGAGCCTACGTAGGGTGTTGGTTCTTGTATTTTCCGTGGAGCAAAGTTTCTTTTAAGTTCTTCCTGACTTCTTTACACAATGGCCCAGACTTCCTTGCATCGTAAGTGTGAAAGAGGCGCAGCCCTCTTTCCTGATGGTGGCAAATGTCAATCACTGACCCACACTGTCCTGCCGACACGGACGTCATCCCCAAGATCTGGAAACTCGATTCTGCCCACCTTCCTCCTCGTGCCTCTGCTGAAACTCCTGGCTCACGGTTGATGGGGTTTCCGTAGCTGGTTGGCTGTGGGCTTTGCTCTCACCCTCAGGGCAACATGAACTTAGAAGGGGGTGGCAGAGACGGAGGGCAGAGGAACAGCAGTAACCCGTGGGCACCTGTGGGTGGACGGTTCCTTGCTCGGGCTCTGTGTAAGCCAGCCCCAACGGTCGAAGGCTTGTCGTAGTTTGTCATTTTACTAAGGCACGTTTTCCCCTTCTGCTTTTATTATTTTTTTACTCTTCATTTATTTTGGTGGGGGGCAGGGGGTAGGGAATACATTCACACAGTTCTAAACGCAAAATGTAGACAAGCCGACATACCAGAAGACTCCATCTTCCTCCACTCACCCAGCCCCCTTCCCCAGAGGTCATCAGAGTCCACGCTTTATCACATCCCTTTCCAAAGATATTTATTTTATACCTATGAAAACACACACACACATACATATATTTCCTCCCCCACTTCAATGTTAAACCATGTTGCTTCTTTTTTCGCCTAGCGATATACCTTGTAATTTTTCCGTATCAGTACATACAGTTCTTTATTCACCTTTTTTTTTTTAAGCATCACTTATTATGATATATGGCATCATTTATCTGAACCAACACCCTATTAACTGGTCTTTAGGTTCTACCATCTTTGGCCTAGACTTTGAATAACCTTGTCCAAACACCATCTTGAACTTCTGTGATGATTTCTGTGAAATAAATGGCAGAAGTGAGCTAGCTGAGGAAAGTGGTAGAGGCATTTGCGAATGTGATGGGTATTGACATGTTACATAGAAACCGTATTGATTTACACCACTGTCCACCCACGCCCACACCCCGCTAACAAGCTCTTTGATCTCTTGATGCTCGGATTTTATTTCCTCGTGCATGACTGGGCTGGCAAGCAGCCTGAGAGTAGCACGCAAGGTGGGAATCATGGTGTGGATTTTTAGGATGTCGCTGCCAGTCCATCCTGGTAACTCCTGGGAAGTTCTGGGATGGCATCTGTGGCCCCGGGGTCTGCAGTGTCCCTGGAGCATCTCCCCTGGGTGTGCAGTGGATCTGCCATACAGACAGCCGCTATTTATGAACTCGTGCAGCATATAGGCTATACGTTAGGTCTCTGAATTCTCACCTAATCTGAGCTCTCTGCTCCGCAGTCGCAGCCCCCATCCATTCTGCTCCAAATAGCCACAGAGTTCTGTTTAAAACATAAATCAGATCGCGGAACCTCTTATTGTTTTGGCCTTCCAGAGCTTCCCATCACACCCAGAATAAAATCCCAGCGCTTCACCTTGACCTCCGAGGTCCTGGAGGTGATCTGGCCCCTGCCCGCCTCCCTGGTCGTACCCTTTATGCTTCTGTCATCAGTCACCAATCTTCTTCCACCCTGGCCGCTGTGGCACCTGTAGCTCACGATCCAAGCTTGTTCCTGCCACAGGACCTTTGCACCTGCTATTTGCTCTGACCGGACTCTGCATGACTGGATCATTCAGATGTTTAGGTCCTAGTGCACCTGTCGTATTCTCAGAGAGGCGGTCTGTGACCGCTCACACGGGTCACCAGTTTCGTTTTCTTTCTAGAACTCACCAGTGTGAAATTACCTTGTTTGTTTACTCTCTGTCTCTTCCCAAAAGTATGTAGACGCCATGAGGGAAGGAAGGGACTTGCCCGTTCTTTTTTTTTTGCAGTACGCGGGCCTCTCACTGTCGTGGCCTCTCCCGTTGCGGAGCACAGGCTCCGGACGCGCAGGCTCAGCGGCCATGGCTCACGGGCCCAGCCGCTCCGTGGCATGTGGGATCTTTCTGGACCAGGGCACGAACCCGCGTCCCCTGCATCGGCAGGCAGACTCTCAACCACTGCGCCACCAGGGAAGCCCCGGACTTGCCCATTCTTAGTGCTTAGATCTGTTCCCGGCACAGAGCAGGGACGAAAATCCTTGCTGTGTGAATAAACACAGGAATGACCTTTGCAACAATATGTCGAGTTATCCTGTCCGCAGTTTACAGGAGAAGAATTGGAATCAGAAGGTCCTTGTGTTCAGAGTATGAGGGATATTTGCTGAACGACTGAATAAATGAATGATGCTTGTTATGCTGTACTGACGCCTTGTGCAGATGAAGGAATAAGCCAAGAGAGTCCATATGAGCTGGGAGAACAGTGTCCCAGGAGCCGATGATGGGAGCCCCAAGGTTCTGGAAGAGGCGTGAGAATGGAAAGCAAACCCGTCATGCTCCAGGCTCCCTCCCACCGCGAACCTCCTCTGCCCTCTATAGTTCTCATCCTGTCCCGTAGCTGTGACAAAGGAGGAGAAACCCTGCTCACCCACTAAGGGATTTATGAAGCAATTCGTTTATGCTGGCGTGGTACTAAGCACTGCCAGACTTACAGACATTTCCCTAAGAGGTCATTCCAGCCGGCAAGAACTTCACAGCCTCACCCAAGCCTGAAATGTGCTAGTCGTAAGGAAGAATGACACTACTTCATCTCGATGTCTCGTGCCAGGCTGCCACACGGGACTCGGAGACCTACAGGGAAGAGGACGGCTCAGGCTGTACCACCAGAAGCTTGGGAACCAAGGAGTCTTCAAATGTTGCATCCTGATGACCTGTGAAAGCCTCATGGGAGGGAACCTTCCGAGCATATCAGACTGATTGGAGGGTCTCAGAGCGAGAACCTGAATTTTTGTATTTGTCTTCAAGAATCAAATGATTATCCTTCCAGCTAATGTATAGCACGGGAAACGGCATGCGATATCCTGTGATAAACCATGATGGAAAAGGATACAAACACAGAATGTCTATATGCGTCTAACCGAGTCACTTCGCTATACAGCAGAGATTGGTACAACATTGTACATCAACTCGACTTCAATTAAAACCAATAATAATTATCCTGCGAGTCACTGGGAATATGAGTGTTGATAAAACAGGTATGGACCCTGTACCGTATGGACCCAGGTATAGCCCTGTGTTGACGGCAACCACACCATAGAGGGAAATGATCAGAACGTGAGTGTTCGCTTTTTGCCCATCTAGGGTATGTCAGGCTGAGATGATTCCTGAGGATGAATGGAAGAGGGATGCTGTTTTCCCATGAGCTGCATCCCTGTGATCTAATCTTCCTTCAGACGAGCAATGGGTGACGCCGCCTTGCCACGTCATGGAAGTAATATAGCGTGATGATTCAGAGCTGGGGCTCAGAAATAGGACTGCCCGGGTTCCGATTCTTATACTTCAACACGCTAACTGAGCTTTGGCAAGTTACTGAACGTCTCTACGTCTGTGTTTCCTTGTCTGCAAAACAGGATGATAATAGCAACGTCTACCTCCTACAGTTGTTTGAGAATTCATTGAAAGAGCTTATAAAAGTGCTTCGCAAACATCAAGCCTTATAGTTTCATTATGGGCATGGTCACAGGACAGCAACTGGAAATTGAGGGGGAGGGGGAATAATACCAGATGCATGCATCATTTTGAAGAGCAGATTCCATTCATCAACCCTTCAGAAGACATCCAGACCCACTTCCAAGCCTTCCCAGGGCCACTCAGGCATGGCTGGTCTTCTGAGACCCACAGATCAGAACATTATTATGCCTCTTTTGGGGAATGGTCCCCCCAGACCCATCTTTATCAAAGGCAGGGATGGGAAGAATCCTAAGTTAAAAGAAGCAGAAACCAGTATCCATCACACAGCCGCTGCCTCTTGAGGAACACGTGCAAAGACACGTCCTACCTGCTGCCGCCACTGTGCCTGAGGGCGATTTAGGGAGCCCACGATGTTGGGGATGTGTTTAGCAATCATCGTGGCTGCTTCATCTCCTTCCCCAAACATCTCTTCCTAGTGTCATCTTGCAGTCACGGAGAAGAGCAGTTCCCTTGCAGGGACAGAGCAAATGCCTTTCGTGCAGCCCCTGAGGGATGGAGACGTTTAGTTTAATGGCTCGTGGGAAGCAGAGGGTTGCAGTGAGAAAGAAAGGGCTGAAATGTATGAAATTGAAAAAATAAAAATAAACCAGGTGGCTCCAAGGATACGCTCTCCTCCGGCTTCCCTCCAACAGCTTTATTATCGATGCCGATGTCCTGTTCTACAGAGAGTTTTAGGTGATTTACAATATTCCCTCCAGCGTGGGGAGCCAGAAGAAATTTCCAGTAAATGATAATAGCAAATAGTGCTACTGTGCTTGCTCTGCACCCGACTATTCTAAGGACATTATACACAGTCCTTTCATCTCGACATCCCTACGAGGTAGGTACTATAATGATCCCTGGTTTACAGAGGAGGAGACTGACGCACAGAGAGATTAAGAAACTCTCCAGGTTTGTACAGCTGGTGAGCTGGGATTGCAACCCCGGCAAGCCTAACTCAGAGTCAAGGCTCTTAACCTTTCGTGATAACCCGACAAGGAGAAGATGGAAGCGAGAAAATGAGGTCAATGCAAGAGCGAGGTTGGTACGCGACATGGATGCCTGGACCCTTGCTGGGGTGGCCCGGGGATGCGCCTCTTAGCCTCCCAGCAGCCCTCAGTAATAATCAGCGCCGCCAGGTGAAAGTTTCAAAGTGCCCATCTCTCAGGTAGATGGAAACAGTGGGTCCAGAGAAAAGCATAGTCAGGATGACACCAGAAAAGAATGCCTACTGTGGGTTCTTTTGTGCGGTACACTGCAATCTTCAGTTTCGTTCGTTTAACAAATTTGTTAAGATGCTTCTCTGTACCAGACGCTCGCTCTTCTACGCCCGAGTGCACTGACTAGGCTAAGATCCTTCTCTCTCATGGCTTCCGGTCCGGAGAGGAGAGAGAAAAGAGAGAAAGGGAGAGAGGACAGATGAATATATATCAGAGGAACACCTGCACGGGGAGGGATGTTGAGGACGGTGTGCTGGGTGAGTTTGAGCCGTCAGCCAAGTCCTTTTCGAGGAGGTGATGTCTGGCACCAGAATAAAGTCCAAGAGGGATCTCTTGGTTCTGTGGAGGAAGGGTGTTCCCAACAGAGGGACAGCTGGCTGGATATGGGACCATGCTAGGTGTGTCCAAGGACCAGCAGTGTGGCTGGGGCAGGATGCATGAGGGGACCACGGTGAGGTCAAGGTCAGAGAGAAGAGAAGGGGGGTATTAAGGATGATATCAGTCAGGACAAGCACGTCGAGGGCCTAGGGGGCCCAATTCCTTTGCAATCTCCTCTCCACAGCAAAGATGAGGTCCGAATGTGATTTTCACTCTGCCTCTCTTACAAAGACAGATGTTAAAAGTCCTAATGAGCTCTCAGATGGGGAAAAAAGAAAGAGTGCTTTCACCCACCTCCACTAAAGTGTATATGTATGTTTCTAATGAATGCATGTAAAAAGAACAGGGCAGAGATGTTCATAACCAACAAGTGAAGAGCGGAGGAGAGGCGCGTGGAAGGGAAAAAAATGAAAGCACAGTTTACATTTTCCATTTATACCATCAGCTTTTTATCAGCCAGGTGGCACTGAGACAGAGCCTGTGCTCTGCGGGGCTGGTAGAGAGAGTAGTAAAACCTGACAGGTAATTTGGTAAATCAGGACAGTCAGCAAACATCTGTCGGGGATGATAATATTCAAGGGGTTTCATTGTTTCTATGAAAACTTAGTTACGCTGGGCTTGAATTAATTTTTCATTGTCTCCAGTTAAACAAGGACTGCTTACACAGCTGCCTCGAATAGAACCTTGATTACATTCCATCTTTTGCCAAAATCATGAAAGACAAAAAAAGTAAAATCAAAGACCCGCTTCAGATGGATTGAAGTCATTTCTGTCCTCCAGGCCCCTGGATTCTTTCTTTCTTCACCACATTCTCTCTTGATCGGTTCTGATGCTCTTTTATTCTCAGGCTGTTAACATGAGAAGGGAAAGGGGAGATGCAGAACAAACTCTGGCCATATTAGGTAAAAATGTGGAAAAGCATGTAACCTGGAGTGGATGCAGCTGGGGTCATTTTCTCATGGTAAAGCCCCCCCAACACCAAAGAGGAGTGAAAAGGTAAAAATGCAAGGACTGAGAAATACGTGCACACACACACCACCAGAGTCACACGCAAGACCTGTTCTGAAGTTTCACTGGAGCACAGCCACTTGGGATAGCTTTCTGTTGTCAGTTTCCTTTACAAATAATTAGCAACACTTCAGTGCGTTCATGGGCCTTCACAAATCTTGTTGTGACATGCACGTCAGAAAAAACTGCTCTGATGAATGAGTCTTGGGTTAGACTTCCTTCCAGAATCTGGTTGGGTGGTTTTTTTTCTTCTTTTTCTAAGCATTCGGTGCCCTAAGGGATGTGTTGCCGATGCCAGTAACAGAAACCAGACTTGCGGTGGCCAAACAAAATAGTTTGGGGTTTTTTTTGCCCTTTGACACAACATGAGATTCGGAGTCTAGGGCTGCGGCTGGTGTAGTGGCTCCACAAAGCCACCAGGGACCCAGGCTCCTTTTCTCTTCCTGCTCTGCTGTCTCTGGCATGTACCACCCTTTCTCATGTTCACAAAATGGCAGCTATACCTCCAGGCATCTTGTTTGCGTTCCAGGTGTGATGGATGGGGGAACGTGTGTGGCAAAAGCGATAGGTGAAGGCTGGCCAGGTCTGTCTCTTTTGATCAGAAAAACAGCTTTCTTGTAAGCCCAGCCGGTAGCCATCTGTTTATAGCTCACGGCTCGATAGGACCCAGCCAGCCATCCCTAGCAGCAAGGAAGACTGAAGAGGTGAAGATTCTTACTTTGGGCACATCACAAGCTGAACAAATCAGGGTTCTGTTAGTAAATTAGAAGGAAAGAATGGTGTTGGGTACACAGCTGACAGTGGCTACTCCAGGTAGAAGGAGGGACATCCTTTCTTTACACTTTTGGATATAACTGTGTGAAGGTGTAATGGCTGGAGTTGCTGTAGCAACCTTGAAACTCTGCCAGAGAAGCCTGAAAACGAAGGCCAGTGCTCTGAGGCTGGTAGAACAGGAACTTGGAGACTAACTATGTCTTTGATATTTCTGAGTCATTGGATCAGCCAACCCTGAACTAGCCCCCTTTCACTCTTCCTCTTTGGAGAAGTGATACATTTCACATCATTTAACTCAGTCTGACTTAGAGTTTCTGGAACGTTCAAAGTATTGGTACTTACATAACCTTCCGTCTCCCTTTGTGAAGCCTATATACGCTCCTGTATACAGGAGAGTGGGGTTTTTTTAATGATTTTTTAAATTTTAGTGACATAAATTTTAGTGACATAGACATAACATAAAATTTACCATTTGAACCATTTTTTAAACGCACAGTTCTGTGGCAGTAGGTACGTTCTCATTGATGTGCACCCATTACCACTATTCACCTCCAGAAGTTCTTCATCATCCCAGGCTGAAACTCTATGCCCGTTGAAAACCTCTCCACGCTCCTCCCCTATCCCCTGGCAAGCACCATTCTGCTTTCTATGAATTTTAGCCTGGTTACCTCGTATAATTGGAATTAGACAGTATTTGTCTTTTCGAAGCGAGTGTTTTCATCAGGACTTTATGCATGTAGGTCATGGAAAAGCCCAACTGCAATGTGTTTAAGAATTGTTTTTAAGCAATATACTGGCTCATGAAACCACAAACTCCTCAGGAGAGCTGGTGTCAGGCACGGCTGGATACAGCAACCAGAACGATGCCATGGAGATGTGCCTTCTCTCCCTTTCCTTGGTAGCTCTCTTTTCTTCTGTGTGGGCCCCACTCAGAGGCAGATTCTTCTCTCCTGGTGCCAGGTCTCTACCTTCTTAGGTGCAAGTTAGGTGAAGAGGAGATTACCTCTTCTCAACTGTTTCCATAAAAATCCCAGAGTAGAGACTACTGAACCTGAGTGAGTCACATATTTATCCCTGAACCCATCATGTAACTTGGGCTGGCCTCTGATTGGCCTGAACCTGGGTCACATGACCACTTGTGATGTCTGCTGGCCTCTGATTGGCCAGGCCTGGACCACATGCCCACTTCTTGAACTGGGTGTTCACTCAGTCCCACTGGTGACATCTAGACTAAGAGTGATGGAGATAGGACCCCAAGGTAAAGCCCCTCAGCCCCAAAGAGCAGTGAAAAGGTTTCCCTAAGGAAAATCGGGTCCTGTTATTGGAAAAAGAATATGCTAGACAGGCAGACTCAACAGATGCCCACTCCAGGGGCACTTCGACCGCAGTGTACGAGGTGGCCCCCGTGTTCCGGTGGGAGCCAGAGTCTCCCCACACCTGGGCTCTTCCACAGCACCCGCACTTCCTCGTCCTGGTTTACCGGACTCTGAACAGGAGGTCTATTTCCTTCCCCCGCCCCCGCACACTCTTCCTCACTCACCCTTGGGTCCCTCAAAGCATCGCTCCCCTAAGTGGTGCTGATGAATACTTAACTAATCGCAATGCTACCATCCGGAGCTTCATTTTTACAATAATAGCTATTGTGTCTTGAGTTCCAACTATAGTCTGGGGAGGCACTTAACCACTTGCATTTAATCATTGCAACGGGGAGAAACTATTGACTTACAGATGAGGAAACTGAGGCTCGGACAGGTCAAGAAGCGTTTGCTCGTAGCTCATTGTTACCTCGTAAGGGAACCGAGTCTCCTGCCCAGATATGACGGATGATGTCGTTTGCTCTTTTGGCCAAATTTGATTTGATTTGATTTTTTAATATTATTTTTTAAATATTTATTTAATCACACCAGGTCTTCGTTGCGGCAGGCGGGCTCTTTAGTTGCGTCTCGCTAGCTCCTTAGTTGCAGCACATGGGCTCCTTAGTTGTGGCATGCATGCGGGATCTAGTTCCCTGACCAGGGATCGAACCCGGGCCCCCTGCATTGGGAGTGCAGAGTCTTATCCACTGGTGCTGCCAGGGAAGTCCCTCTTTTGGCCAAATACTAGATTCTCCTTCCCCAGAGCCCCCTTCCTGAGGGCAGACGAGGGCTTCCGTTCCAGAAAATTGGCAGGGATTCAACGTAGACTGGATCTTTCCATGAGATCCAGATCCATGGACTCAGGGAGTTCCAAGTAACAACGACAACGACAAGAAAGCAAGCTCCCCTGAGGCACCGGCACTGATTTCTCAGCCCTCATAGAGGAGAGGCCTATATCCATGAGCTGTATCACCGGGTTTAACCAGTTCAGGTAGAGAACACAATCTCCAGGCGTCCTTAGCGCCCCTTATTATGTGAAGCCTGGCCTCTCCACGCGTTTCCAGGGTGTGACTGTTCCCTGAAGACGCTTGTATTTGCACCCCCTTTCCTAAGGGGTCAGTGGATGAATAATAGGCCACAACAGAGGTACCTTGTGGCCAAATAAAGGACTGACATCTAAGGAAGCTTCGCTCTAAAATGCCTCATTACAGTTGCCTCCCTTTAGGGACATACTTGTCCTTTTGTGAGCACGGATTACCCTGTGCTTCCTTTAACTTTCCTGGCAACAGGATTATGGAATAATAACTCTGACCAGCCTTTACCTTGTTACAGGATAATTTCCACCCCCCAAATGGTAAAATCATAATTTTCTTAAAAATATAAAATGAGCATGTGTCAGAAGCTTTAGTTGACCAGTGATTAATGAGGGAACCTGAAAACTGTTATAACTATTCAAAGAAGCATTTGGAAAGCAGAGACATATATAGGCCATGAAATATATGTATAAGGAGGTGAAAACGGCCTTTTTCCACCCGGGTCGGGGGAGAAATCAGTTGTCCCTCCACTGGACATACTTTATTTATGTCTGTTGACAAGAATTCTTCACATTGCTACCATCTATCTGTAATTTACAGAATTACAGAATAGGTCAAAGATGGTACTAGGAAGGTTGCATTCCAAACAAGGCATAATTTTCCATCAAAGATACTCAGTCTTGGGCTTCCCTGGTGGCGCAGTGGTTGAGAGTCCGCCTGCCGATGCAGAGGACATGGGTTCGTGCCCCGGTCCGGGAAGATCCCACATACCGCGGAGCGTCTGGGCCCGTGAGCCATGACCGCTGAGCCTGCGCGTCCGGAGCCTGTGCTCCGCAACGGGAGAGGCCACAACAGTGAGAGGCCCGCGTACCGCAAAAAAAAAAAAAAAAAAAAAGATACTCAGTCTTTTGGTCCCTTTCAGTCGTTTGCAATATTTCCTAGGGATCTGTGGACACCAGATTATCAGAGGCTGAAATTGTCTGTCTCTCCTGATATCACATGCCCCTCTGGTCTAATTCATGATGGGGACCATCCCTGCAGTATCAGCTGCGTCCCCTTGTCTGTGAGCGTTGGGGTCAAAGCCTTCTCCCCAGAAGCCTTTGAAATTATTGAATAAGGAGAGGATGGTCCCATCTGCGCCGTACGGTTCTGTGTGTTTAGTTAACTAAAACAGCCCATCAGCGGGCAAGTTCTCCCTGGTTCACACATGGGGACACTGAGACGTCAAGAGCCTAAGCAGCTTGCCTGGGACAGCACCACTCATGGGCTGCAGAGCTTCAAAGGCAGGTCCTCAGACTCCTGGAGCAAAGCTTTGTTGTCTGTCGATGGTGATGCTCACGGTGAAATAGACTTTATGTGGTGCGAGGAGAATGCTGCTCGGAATACTTGAAAGATGCTTTAAAAATTCACCTCTCTGGGCTTCCCTGGTGGCGCAGTGGCTGGGAGTCTGCCTGCCGATGCAGGGGACACGGGTTTGTGCCCCGGTCCGGGAAGATCCCACGTGCCGCGGAGCAGCTGGGTCCGTGAGCCATGGCCGCTGAGCCTGCGCGTCCGGAGCCTGTGCTCCGCAACGGGAGAGGCCACAACAGTGAGAGGCCGCGTACCGCAAAAAAACAACAACAAAAAATCATCTTGAGTGCTGGGTGCTGCATGGGTACCTCACTAAGGGGAATGTCGGGCTATCAGATGGTAGTTTTGTTACCGGAAGTGGGGTCCGGCCGCTCGCTGCTCAAAAGCCAATAAAGAGGCCAGGTTGGCAGAAAGGAAAGTTTGCTTTATTTTGGAAGCTGGCAACGGGGTCCGGGAGGATGGGGACCCCTGTCCAAAGGCCGACTCCCCCACACTGACAATCAGGGGCAAGCGCTTTTATAGACGGAGGGAGGGGGCTCCACGCAGAAGCAGCACAGGCAGCTCCGACAGGCGTCTTGAAAGTGATCATGCGGTCGTCTGACCAGCGTCATCTTGATGGTTTTCAGTACAGTGAGTTCAGTTCCAGGGTCGGTTTGTTCCCATTTCCTTGAGGCCAGTTCTCGGAATTGTGGCAGCTTATGTCATGGCTACAGTCTGCTCATCGGGTAGTTTACTTCTCCACCTGGTAGGGGTTTCTGTAGCTACAAGACAGCTCCCAGGACACGGCTCAGAATATGATCTCTAGCCCTTGAGGACGAACGAAAGGGCCTTGACTGTGCTTAGTGACTAAACTATTATTATTTAGTCTTGTTGGGCTGTTTTCCTTTGTTTCTTCATTTCTCTCACTTCTCTGATTAAACTTATTCTTTGGCTGAAGTTTTTCCACAGACGAAAGGCAGGCGGAGGACATGGTGGGGAAGGACCGTAGGGCCCCGCTCCGTTTCAGTGTCTTGTCCTGTCATTCAAGGTCTCATCCAAAGGTCACTGTCAGAGTCCTCATCTTCCGCCTTAAGCAGGCCTTCCTTGGCCTCCATCTGGGCCCCTTGGATGCCCACTCACAGCCTGACTCTTGCTGGTGCCCACTTCAGTAATGCCCATCCAATGTCATTGCTACCTTGAAAGCCTACTTCCTATCTGATAATTGATTATCCAATGCAGATTATTTCCCAAACAGATCCTTTCCTCCCATGAAGCTTACCTGTGGCTGGGAAATTTTAAGGTTGCGTGCTTGTTTTGGGTTTTTTTTTTTTTAATAATAAAGAATTATAATCAGGAAAGCAGAAACACTATAGAAGCATTATTCTAAATAAAAATGACTGGACGTTGGGACTTCCCTGGTGGCACAGTGATTAAGACTCCATGTTCCCAATGCAGGGGGCCCGGGTTTGATCCCTGATCGGGGAACTGGATCCCACATGCATGCCACAACTAAAGAGCTCGCCTGCCACAAATAAGACCCCGCACAACCAAATAAATAAATACATATTTTTCTAATGACTGGAGATTTTTATATTTAGGGGATTATTGGTACTACCCCTGCCTTCTAATGATTAAATTGATTTCCCAAAGTCTCTTCAGTAAAATACTGGAGCTACAAACAAATAAATGAATGAATAAACACTGCTAAAGAAAAGTAAGTTCTATCCATGGAAGTGGTGAGTGCGCCATCTTGAATTTCAGGGGTAGGTGCAATGATGGAGCTCCCATAGCCCCTGGAGTGGTCTCTGGACCACTGGTTGGCTGGAGAATGGGTTCGCATGAAGGAACCCCCTTGGCCTGTCTCCTGCATATCTCACCATCTAGTGGCCCAGCTTCATTCGCACATTGAACAGATTGGCCCTTACTGAGAATCGTTTCCACTCTAATGTGTTCCATTAAGGGTGTATCATCAGTCATCCTATCGACACATTACTCTGAAAGCTGTTGAAAGACTGACACGTGGTGCAAATATGCTGGGCCGGGCAGGGAGAGCATAAACGATCTTCTTACGTGACCCACTCCTTCTCCTACAGCTGAACACCTTGACCCCTGGTTCTCTAGTCAAATAACTTTGGGAAACAGTGCAGTCTGATCCCCTTTCTTGGAGTGTCCTAGTGCACGTTGCATAGTAAGGCTCAGATGAGCCCTGCAGGAGAACATTTTGCTTCCCAAATGTATTGGGTGACAGAACCTCCCCCCCCCGCAATGGGGTACACCCAGGGAGCCCGCTTAGAGGGGTGATGCATTCACTGTGCTCTGTGCCCTCCTGCATCCTGGGCAGGGGAGAGGGAAGGAGAGAAGTGATGAGTCAGAGTGCCTGCCGTCAAAGGGCTGCCAGTTCTCCTGGGGAGGTGAGGCTGCCTGATTCTGACCTGAAATTAACCAAGATGAGGTCCAGATCCACTTGGCTGTACAGATCCAGAGGGAGATAAGGATGGTCCTGGTCAGTCAAGCAAGGCTTCATGGGGGGATCTGAACAACTCCAGGCCTGGACAGACAGCTTAGATTTAGCTAAAGAGGAAAGGGAAGGTCAGGGAACAGCAACAGTATACACACCTCAAAGCCCGGCGTGCCCAAGCAGTGAGGAAAGATTCAGGAGGAAGACAGGAGTTCAAAACCCGCCATGTGCACTGGCCGTGGGACCTCGGCCAGGTGCGTTCATCTCTCCAAGCCTCAGTTCCCTCATCTATAAAATGGGAATAATTCTGTGGCGAGTTGTTCTAAGGATGAAAAAAATAACGACCCACGTAAAGATCGTGGCACAGATAAATCTTACTGCACCACTGCCTGGCTAGAGGGAAGCCAAGGTCTCAGCCCACGTTGGAGGATTGGACCACCAAAGGACATGTTTTTATTCCGTGCAGAAGTTGTCAAATGAACACATTTTACCGAAAATCTAGATTTCTGAAGGCTCTTGCAAAGGACAGAAGTACATTCCACTTGGCACGAATGGCTGGCGTGGGACCAAGACTCAGCTGGGGACGTTACTTAGCAACTGTCCCCATCCCCCAACAGGGAACTTACACCACCCACTCACGCACCTTGTGACCCTTGGTTATGTGACTCACCCTGCCTTCATAGGCATCTACGTTTTCACTTAGGTTCACTTCGGGCAGGATAATCCTTTGTCGTAGGGTCTATCCTGTGCCCTGTAGGATGTTTAGCAGCGTCCTTGACCTCTACCCACTAGATGCCGATAGCACTTCCCTAAAAACGTCTCCAGACATCGCCAAGTGTCCCCGGAGATGGAGGGCACAATAACCCCTGTTTGAGAACCACTTGTGTACCCCCAAAACCCTCCTGCCCTCCAGAAGTTGAGGACAGCATGGAGAAGTAAAAGGAGGTCAGATTAATGGGGGGAACGCTGGGGCTGCAGATGCAGATGTCGGGGAGAACTTTGCACAGGTTTGGGGGGCAGGTACAAAGCCATTGCAGCGATGCCGTTGGCTGTGGGGCCGGCACCTGTGAGGCCCTCGGACGGGATCGCAGCGCCGTCCCCGTTCCGGGATTTCTTCTTTTCCTTTCCTTTCAACCTACAGATTTACAAAAGAAATGTTTAATTTGCAAATCACAGTGAGCTCCCGACCCAGCCAGCCCTTGAACACATGCACAGCATGCGTCGGCAGTGAGGCCTCGCCATCAGTGAGGGAGGAAACGCTCTTCATGGCGTCTGCACGGGCCACGTCGCGTCGGTGGGGTTAGCAATGTTTCATAGCTCGCTTTGACTTTCCTTTGAAGACGATCAATGTTCATCACAGCGGTTAGGAAAAAAAAAAAAAAAAAAAACTGGCTCCTTGAATCTGAACTTCTTTCCCAGTCTTTAAAATGCAAAATTTGCCGTTATAATGACCAGCCGGGATATTAGACACATTTCAGACCCAGCTGGAGTGTATTTCAGAGCCAGGCGGCTGACGTCAATTTCCCCGAATTCTCATCTTCTCGTTTGACTGCGTTAGCTCGAGGGGGCTCCGGTGCAGGGCGATCCGAGTGGTGCTAACTCATAAAGGAACCAAGTTATGAGGAAATGGAGAAAGCAGACGTTTTACTCACACTCCCTGGAGAGATGAATCGGGGGTGACGCGTATAGCTGATGGTTTGTGCCGTTGAGAAAAGCGGAGATGTGAGCCAGCTTTGCAGACCCAAAGAGGTGACTTCAACCCCACGACTCGTCTTTGCATTTTTCTCAGCAAACCCGCCCCCTGACCACGTGGCAGATGGGGAACCAGATAATAGAGGGGTAAAGATTAAAGTGCTGTGATCCCAGGTTTCGGGGACCACAGGGCTTTGCTGGAGAGACAAGCGTATAGAAAGGAAGTGGAAAATATTTGCAGCCCACGTAACAGACGCACGTGAAGTAGAACCAAGAATGAGAAACAGAGAAACAACTCGATGGATAATAAGCAAAGAATATGAACAGGATGTTGGCTGAACGGAAATAAAAGTTGCCAATAAACTTAAGGAAAAATGCTCAGCTTGACTGGGAATTAGGGAAATGTACATGAAAACAGTGAGATGCCGTTTCTCACGTATCAGGTTAGTGTCAGTTCAAGCCCTTAATAATCTCCCATGTTGCTGAGGGTACAGGAGAAATGGACTTACACACCCCATGTGGGGCTGTAAGTTGGTACAGACTCTTTGGAAAACAGTTTGGAATTTTCTCTTCAACGTGTAAGTGTTCAACTCTTATGAGGCAACTTCCTGGTGGTTACACTCACGAAAAAGCATCTATACAAAAAGACTTTACTATATACAGTGGAATATTACTTGGCCATGAAAAAGAATGAAATAATGCCATTTGCAGCAACATGGATGGGCCTAGAAATGATCATACTGAGTGAAGTAAGTCAGACAGAGAAAGACAAATACCATACGATATCACTTATATGTGGAATTTAAAAAAGGGATACAAATGAATTTATTTACAAAACAGAAATAGACTCACAGACATAGAAAACAAGCATATGGTTACCAAAGGGGAAAAGGGGGGAGGGATAAATTAGGGGAGTCTGGGATTAACAGATTTGTGCTATTATGTATAAAATATTCAATACCTTGTAATAATCTGTAATGGAAAACAATCTGAAAGTTAATCTGAAAAAGAATATACATGTGTATAACTGAAGCACTTTGCTGTACACCTGACACTAACACAACATTGTAAATCGACTATACTTCAATTAAAAATAAATGGTTAAGATGATAAATTTTATGTTGTGTGCGTTTTACCACAATTAAAAGTAAAACGAAGGAGTATATGTGTAAATGGCTAGCAGATCTCTGGAATGGTATACAGTGCGAGGGGCTCTGAGAAATTAAGGGTCGGAGATGGGAGAGAAATTCCATGTGCACCATATTCTTGTCTTGTTTGAATTTTTGTTGCTGTGCGTGCGTGTTGCCTTTAAAAGCACCTTTAAGTGTCAAAAAACGGTGAATAATTACAATTGCCAAATATACTTTAACAACATGGGTTATAAATACGTAATGTATTTATACATTATAGGTTATATAATGTATATATACATTATAGGTACATTATAGGTACCTATTATAGGTGATAAATACGTAATGTATATTTCTACGTAATTCATGTTATGTATTTATATTAATACATTGTGTTTATGTAAGTAAATAGTGTATATTATAAAGATATATTTAGCAGTGTATATTTAGCGATCTCTGACCTAGTTTGCAAGACCCTAATTCTTCTTTGTTGTGGTTAAAAGGATTATAAGCTGCAGGGTAAAGATGGATTTGGACTTGTATTTTTCCACAGTTACATAAGCAAATAAAACTGCCAACTGCTGTCTTTACTTAAATATTCCTTAATGATGTGTGAGACTTTGCCTCTGCATCCTCCCTTTTTTTTTTTCTTTTTCTTTCAAGAGAAACAAGCATGCCTTCCATGGAAAGAACAATTGTGGCAAATATTAACCAGGAACTAAACTGTGTGTCTCTTACATAAAAGCCAATGTGAACGCACACTGATATTTAATTGAAAACAAAGAGCCCTGGCCGCCAGCACGCTAGGTGGAGGCTTTTGTTTGTGTCTCCCCTGACTTCTCTCCATCCTGAACACATCTCTGCAGCCAGGAGGGACTCACGTCCCGGCCTTCCTGCCATCCCAGCGAACTGGCTTCCCTGGGAGAGTGTCCTGGACGGCTGTTCATCACCTCTGTGGACACAGAGATCACGGGAAGTGAGAGAAAGCTCCGTGCTAGGGACCAGGAGATGCTGAGTCCAAGTTCCTGCCCTTCATTGTTCACTTAGGGCAAGATGCACAGATACTTTAGGCCACGAAAGAGGAAGGAGAGGGAGTCAGAGTTTCTCAGTGCTGCTTTGTTCAGAAGATGTTTCCCATCGCTTGTATGTGGAATCCTAAAAAAAAAAAAAGGGTACAAATGAGATTATTTATAAAACAGAAATAGAGTCACAGATGTAAAAAACACACAGTTACCGGGGGGGGGAGCGGAGCGGGGTAGGGATGAATTGGGGCTGACATATACACACTACTCTATATCTACTACATATAAAACAGAGAAGTAACAAGGACCTACTGTAGACCACAGGGAACTCCACTCAATACTCTGTAATGACTTATATGGGAAAAGAATCTCAAAAAGAGTGGATAGATATGCATGTATAACTGATTCACTTTGCTGTACGGCAGAAACGAACACAACATTGTAAATCAACTGTACTCCATTAAAACTTTTTAAAAAAGATGTTTCCTCCTGGGGGCGGTGTTTACAGTGGTTGTTGGCAATGGTGAGCGTCACCACCTAAGTAAGGCGCTAAAGCAGCGTTCCCGAACTATCACGTGAGAGGGCTTGATGGGGACGTCAAAGCAATCGAGTCACAGAGAGAGAAGATGATCTCCTGTCCCTTGTTCTCTGAGTCCTTCTGAGGAGTCAGCTGTGGGGCCCAGGACTCTCCCCTGCAACAAGATCTAATGCACGTATTCACCTGGTTGATTTCGTGTTGGCCGGTGGATCTCGTTTCCAACCGGATGTATTGATAGAAAATTCTGTGTTAAGGAAGTGCATGTAAGTTTAAGGAAAAAGTGAGACCATTTACAGAGAAAACACCAAGGTATGTACTTAGATTTGGCCACAGGTCATGTAGATGGTGTGACCTGTGGCCAAATTTGAAGTTTGGGGACCTGCAGTAAAGGGTGACTAATAAAACTAACAGCAGCAGCAATGAATGGCCTTAAAGTCCCCTTCCAAAAACCCGTGTAGTGCGCTTCTTTATCTGTTTACTTATTTATTTGTGAATAATTAGAGCCTTTCAGTTGTAAATCACCTGGGCTTGCAGGAATGAAGCTTTGACCTGGTGTGTGAAGGACGGCAAAGAGAAAGTCAGGGATTGTGTTTGCAAACTGAAGAGACTATTTCTTGCACACAACGCAAAGTTTCCACTGTTTTGACGAGGACGTTTATTGAAGGGCTCCAGGCTGGAGCTGCCTGGCTAAGCTCTTGGGACCGGATGACAAACAGGGTTGCCAACGGGTGTCACGTCAGGTGGCATGTACCAGATTTTCACGCCTGTTCCCTGTGTTGAGCGGCATCAACGGACTCCCCAGCTGGACAGAAGCCAGGGGCAGCTCTCTCGATACAAGATACAAAGGCAAATACACAAGGAGCAGAGCAGGAGTTAGAACAGAGTGTGAGACCCTCACCTATCAACCATCTCCTGACAAGCTGTCCTGCTTCTAACGCCACAATGGCCTTCCTTTGCCCTCAGGGTCAAGTTCAGCCCTTTGAACATCCTGCACCCCTCCACCTAGATCTTCGTCCACACTTACCCTTACTCTTCTCTCCTGCCCTCTCCCACCTGCCCCCACCCACCTCAGGGCCTTTGCACATGCTGCCCTTCTGCCAGCAGTGCTTTAGCAAGGCTTCCTTCATGGCTCAGATTTCAGTTTAAATGTCCTTGACCTTCTCTCCCCACCCACATATCTCCCATCCCGTTACAAGCTCCCTATATAACTTGTCTTTATAGCATTTTGTCACTGTTTATAATCATAGATTTGCATAATTATGTATTGCCTATTTTTAGCATTAATTCAGGAGACTGAATGTGAAATGGGCAAGCATTTCCTAAGGTTTGCTTGACATGCTTTCATAAATTCAACTGGCAAAGAAACAACAAACCCCCAAATATTTAGACGGTTAATGACTCAGAGCACAGCCAGCAGTGTGAACTTCATGATGGCAACAGTCTCCCTGCCCCAGGGTGGGTGGGCGCTCTAGACTGAATATGTTACCCCAAAATTCACATGTTGAATCCTAACCCCCAATATGATGGTATTTGGAGATGGGGCCTTTGGGGTGATTAGGTCATGAGGGTGGAGCCCTCATGAATGAGATTAGTGCCCTTATAAAGAGACCACAGAGAGCTCCCTCGGCCCTTCTGCCATGTGCAGACACAGCAAGAATACGGCCATCAGTGAACCAGAAAACAGGTCCTCACCACTAAATCTGAAAGTGCCTTGGCTTTGAACTTCCCAGGCTCCAGAACTGGAGAAATAAATCTCTGTGTTAATCAGTCACATAGTATATGGTATTTGTTAGAGCATCCTGAACAGGCTAAGACGGTGGGGGTGATGCAGAGCAGCCTCGGTGGAATGGGGTACACAGAGGGGTCTCTGAGAGATGCTGAGCTTACAGGGACACCGCCAAACTCGCAAGGGGTGCTGGCACACCTGCCCAACCCTTGCCCTGCAGCCAGACACTATTTTTTATTCTCCTGGCCTGGAAACAGATCTGCCCTCTGCCCCAGAGGGAGACAGTATCTCCAGCTTCCAAGGCTGTTTGCATAGCATGAAAGGCTGGTGTCAGACACACAGAAACGCCAGAGTTAGCTCCCGACACAGAGGCAGCAGCTGTTTTGCTCAGCATGGATTCTCCAGGGCTCAGAGTGGCTGTATGATGCATGAACAAATGACAACCTGGGTCCAAGTTCCATTTCCTCCTCTTCTCACCTAGGCAGCACCTTGGGCAATGCACTTAAACTTTCTGTGCCTCAGTTTCCTCATCAGTAAAGTGGGGATAACAAGGGTGCTTATCCTAAAGGGGTTAGATGAGTATTAAAGGTTTAGAATGGCGCCTGATACACAGTAAGCCGTATGTAAGTGATAAAACCTAAATATTACTGTCTGATGGTGATGATGGTGATGTTGATGATGACGACAATGATGATGATGAAAGCAGTATGGGGCGGCAGGTTCCAAGTCACCCTTTCCCCGCTGCTTTTTACTGTCCCCCCGCACCAGGCTCTGCAGAAGATGCTGTTACACGTGGTGCTTCTTCTTAGCGCTTACATACCTGGGTCAGTTCATTCATTTTTATTCCCTACTTGGCCCTCGTTAGGCATTCAATTCTAGGACACCCCCCCGGGGGGCAACGGAAGCTCTACCATTTTTACCCTTCTCATGTAGCTCACACCTGTAGCACACTTCCTAGTCTACGGCAAGTGCTCAGAATAGGTGTTCAGTGAATGAACAAATGAATGAATGCGCTTCTCTCTGGTTCCCAGAGCTGAACAGGGGCTACAACTGGACATGACCCAGCAGATTTCCACTCAACATAAAGAGATTTCCAGCCGTCAGGCTCCCAACAGGTGAAATTGGGTGCCTCGGGAAGTGCTGAGCTCTGTCCTGGCTGGAAACAGGGAGCCGAGGCTGAGGCGTCACCTGTCAGGACAGGCACGGAGGGAGCACCTGCCAGAGGGATGGGAGCAGTGGGGACGCACAGCAAGGGCTCTGAGACCCACGGAGTCCCTTTCCTTGCGGACCATTTAACATCAGGGCCCCGGCCCTGCCACTTGTCATTGTCAAGGACTGAGAGACCTGGGCCCTTCGGGGACCTCTGAGGACCAAGTTCCCTTTCATAGGAAGCCTGGCTCTGCTGTGGGGACACTGAGAGCAGCTACAGTGTCTCCTGCTTCCTCATGCTTCCTCTCTCTTCTCTTCCCCTTCCTCCCCCTCTTCCTCTTCCTCTCTCTCCCCCTCTCCTCTCTTTTCTGTTCTCTTTTTAAAAAATTAAAATAAGAGAAAGAGCTCTCCCCTCAACTAAGCTGGAAGTGTGGGGCTTTTTTTTAATTTTTATTTATTTTTATGTAAAAAATTTTATTGAAGTAAAGTTGCTGTATAATATTACATAAGTTATAGGAATACAATATAGTGACTCACAATTTTTAAAGGTTATCCTGCACTTATAGTTACTGTAGAATATTGGCTGTATTCCCCATGTTGTACGTACATCCTCAAGTCTGTCTTTCACACCTAATACTTTGTACCTCCCACCTCTCATCCCTATGTTGCCTTTCCCCCAGACTGGTAACCTCTAGTTTGTTCTCTGTATCTACGAGTTTGCTTCATTTTCGTTATATTCACTAGTTTGTTGTAGTTTTTTAGATTCCACATATAAGTGATATCATACTGTATTTGTCTTTCTCTGTCTGACTTACTTCACTTAGCATAATGCTGTCCAAGTCCATCCATGTTGCTACAAGTGGCAAAATTTCACTCTTTTTATGGCTGAGTAGTATTCCATTGTGTATATACACCACATCTTCTTTATCCATTCACCTGCTGATGGACACTTGGGTTGCTTCCATATCTCAGAAGTCTGGTGCTGGGCTTCCCTGGTGGCGCAGTGGTTGAGAGTCCGCCTGCCGATGCAGGGGACGCGGGTTCGTGCCCCGGTCCGGGAAGATCCCACATGCCGCGGGGCGGCTGGGCCCGTGAGCCATGGCTGCTGGACCTTCGCGTCCGGAGCCTGTGCTCCGCAACGGGAGAGGCCACAGCAGTGAGAGGCCCGCGTACCGCAAAAAAAAAAAAGAAGTCTGGTGCTTTTAACGTTCAAGCCAATTCTGTGAGGGATGTGATGTCACTCCCATTTGGCAGGGCTCTGCATAGAGACACTTGCCCAGCATTACACAGTTTAGAAAATGGAAATTCAGGCGTTTACCTGCATGTGTCGCACACCTGCGTGGGAACTGGAGTCCATCAGATCTGGGTTCAAGTCTTGGTTTGAAAGCTCTGTGTCCTTACTTATTCCGTGTGAGCTGAAAAGGATTGCACTATAGATAGGACCGTTCTGAGGAACGGTGAACACTCAGTGCAGTGTGTATGCACAGGTCCACGGCTCTTTCCCCACCTAATCCACCTGCTTCCCATTCAGTGGACAGTGTTGAAGAGCAGAGACGTATCAAGGTGGTTCCTGACGCTCGGTTTCCGCTCTCCTGAGCTCCTCCCACCCTCCCTGATGGAGTGTTTCATGCTCGTCTACAGAATCCTGGAATGAATGCTCGCTGGTGCGTTAGGAGCCTGGCTTCCAAACCCTGGCTCTCCTGAGGCCGGGAAAGGACACGGGGCGCCTGTTCGTACCACCAAGAGGAGGCTTGCTCTGAGCCCTCAGCTGAGGAAACAAGAAAGGACAAAGAAATCCGGCCAAGTGAGGACACTTCCTCTCGCTAACGGCTTCGGCAGCCCCTCTGGGATCAGAACATCATCATCACCCGGGTGACACCATGTCGCCTGCAGTGTGGCACACACCCCCAGCGGGGTCCCTACAACTTGGGAGGCCAGGGGCAAGGAGATGGACCTGTCGGATGATGCTTCAGCTCCCGTCTTTGAGCGTTTATTCAGCGCTAGGTCACGCGCTGCGTGCTTCCCATCCACGATGAACAGTCACTGGGACTCTCTTGTTGGTCTGTTTCCCCACCGCCCCGCCTGCCCCGCAATATGCATACACTAGAATGAAATCTCCAGGAGACGCAGGATCTTTTTCTGTCGCTGCTGCGTCCCCAGTGCCTCCAACATCGCCTGAGTGTTGAGGCACTCAGTAGCTATGTTCTTGAAAGAACGCACGTTGCGCGCAGTAGGCGGAGGGGGTCAGAGGCTCCCCGTCCCGCAGCTGGAGGACGCGGTCCCTCGCCACCAACGCTGGGAATTGCGCAAAGTAAAAGGACAGCTGTCGCAGCTGCTTTGTAACACTTCGGTGCGCAAAGGCTCTGGGATTGAAGCTGTATTTCTACGAGGATGATGTTTGCATTGCCAGTGTGAACACAGTATTATTTAGTTCCCCACAGCCCTCGGTCCGGGGAGGCCACCTAAACGGACTTTAAGATGAAATTGCAGCCTTTAAACTGATTTCTCAAAGGATGTGGTTCATTTCAGCATCTTTACCCTCTCTTCGGGCAGCTTCCAAGACACCTAAGAACGGCTTTTTTTTTTCTCTAAATTGGAGGTCCCCTCAGAGTGCCTCAGCTAAATAGTTACGGACTCCGGTGCCTTTGATGTGAAAAATCCTGCCCCGGGCTCCCCCTCCCTCCATTGTAGCTGCCTCTGAAGGGGGAGAGAGCTGCTTGCCAGCAAGCATTCCTTTCTTACGATGGGTCAAAATGGTCAGTGAAGCTGGAGGAAAAACACTGCTCCCCGGAGAACAGGGTGGGGAAATATTGTTTTGATCCTCCCTTGACTTTTCCATCCCCTACATTTTTTCCTGATATCTGATTCTCTTGCTGTGTCTGGTGATGGCTCCCCGGGGGGACATACGTTCATGGCATCTGCCTGCCTTTCAAGCCAGACCGCCTTGGTGTTAGAACACAAGGAACCGTTTAGAGATGAAAGAGTTTGATGCAGCTTCCAGGTAACTTGAGGAAGGTGGGGACGTCTCCTGAAGCTGTGTCTCCAGGCACTGTTTGCTCCCAGAGTGCTGACGTCTGTCTGATGTGGGATAAACACCACTGTGTCCAGAGTGTTATGACGGAACGGAGATGATCTGGTCATTTCACCTCCTTTTACAAAAGGGGAAACTGAGGCCCAGGGCGGGGCCAGGGTCAACCAGGTGTCTTGGTCAGGGTTCTTGATTAGAAAGCAAGAGAAACCCGAATCTGGGAAACTTAAGCCAAAGGCAATGCATGACCCAGAACAGGAGGAGGTCATGGGATCGGAAGAGGCAGAAGGACCAACTCGGGAATGGGCAAGAACCAGTGAAACACAGAGGACAAGGCGATAGTAACCAGAGCAGGAACCTTGAGGCAGAGAGGTCAGCCAGAGTGAGCCATTCAGCCATTCCTTCCTTTTTCTCTTCTTTGCAACACTTGGCGGTCCGGTTCCCAGACGGGCGCGTCCACCTGGTTAAGCCATTGGCCATACAGCACTAGAACAATGGAGGATTCAGCCACTTCATCTGTAAAGTGGAGGCGGGGGAGTAATGACCAGAAATTAACCTCCCATCACAGCTCGGTATAGTAGGAGAAGGCTGATTCTCCAAGAGGACGCTGCCATGCTATTGAGTCATATTAAATTGGGTGGATCCTGGGGAGCTCTGAAAGGAGGAGTAGCCACTACCTCAGGACTGTGGCCATCTCTTGATTCCTGTCACACTGGGCTGCCTTCCGTGTAGGTTCCGAGGCAATGGGGTGCATGGCTTGAAGAATCTGCTTTCCCCCTACACTTAGCATGACAGCCCCATCGGACTTAAACGTCACCACTCACGAGCTCTTCCGACTGAAAGCCATTCGTTAACATTGATGTAGTCAAATGCTTTGTCATCCCCATGGTCCAAGTCACTTGTATGACTGAAGATTCGACTTTTTTGGATGGAGGTAGTTCTTTTCAGCTCGTCTATTTTCTATTAAGGACACTTTCAGGGCACTTAATAAAGCCTTTCCCTAAACTGGAAATGCCAAGTGGTACAAGTCGTGTGGAGTTGCGACGGGATTGTTTGGCCAGGAGGCTTGGCCCCGTGCCTGTCCTTAGGACACTGAAGGGCCTCTGGAAACTAAAAAGAAGGTTCGTACGGGCAATCCGGGCTACCCCTTGATTCCTAGGGAGTATTGGCTTCCCCACCGAGCAGTGACAAATTGCAGATTCTGGAGGGATTACCGAAGCTCTGCATTTCAACAGTCCACCTCTAGAAGTGAGTTTCCTTCTCACCACCGTTTCTTCGGCTTATTTTAGCTTCCCCGAATCAGCTTAACCAGTTGGACGTGTCTTTTGGGGATATTGCCGATAACTGTCGCTAGGAAAGAGTAAAGGTTAGTTTCCCGACGACCGGCTGATGCAAATAGCAGTGTTATCCGAGGATCGTGAAGCTGTGACAGAGGAATCTATGCATTCGACTAATAAAGATTTATTCATCTCTTCCTGCGTTACCAGGCACTATTCTTGGCATGGTGGCGGGAAGGGGGTTACAGCAGAGACCAAGACGGCGCAAGTGTCTCATCTCAAGAAACTTCCGTCTTAGTGGGGGAGACAGAAACTGAGCAAAGGAACACCAAACGATATCTTCACTAGTGATAAATGCAATAATGACCATCTAGCCATGCGATTGTTTTTGGAAGTGGGTATTGGAGACTGTCCCCTTGAGTTACGTGTTCAGGTGTTTGAAGGTGTTGGCTTCTATGCTAAGTGAGAAGAGGGAGGCCATGCAGACAGCAGGCAGGGGGAACGCAAAGACAAAAGTGAGAATGAGCTTGGCGTGTTCGTGTAGACAAGAGTCCCAGTGCAGCCGGAGCATAGCGATCAAGGGAGAGAACGCAAAACAGGAGATCAGAGGGGAGGATGGGTGCCACGGGAGGATCTCAGGTTGTGTTCTAATTGCGACAGGAAGCCGGGCAGACTTTTAAGGGTGCACATGGCCTGAGGAGGTATGTATTATGCAGAGACCCCGCTCTGACTCCTGGGAAGAGGACAGATGGTAGAGAGACAAGAGTAGAATCTGGGAGAACAGGCAACCACAATGGTCCAGGAGAAAGATGAAGAGGGCTTGGATTCAGAAGGTCCCAGTAAAGAGACAGAGAGGTGAACTGACTCAAGATATACTTGTAAGTAAATTCATTTGTATCATTTTTTAGATTCCACATGTAAGTGATACCATATGATATTCGTCTTTGTCTGTCTGACTTACTTCACTTAGTATGATCATGTCTAGGTCCATCCATGTTGCACAAAAGAGAAACAGACTCACAGACTTAGAAGACAAACTTGTGTTTACCAAAGGGGAGAGGTGGGGAGAGGGATAAATTAGGAGGTTGGGATTAACATACACACGCTACTCTATATAAAATAGATAACCAACAAGGACCTACTGTAGAGCCCAGGGAGCTCTGCTCAGTACTCTGTAATGACCTATGTGGGAAAAGACTCTGGAAAAGAAGAGATATACGTATACGTATAACTGACTCACTTGGCTGTACACCCAAAACTAACACGACATTGTAAACCAACTATATTCCAATATAAAATTTAAAAACTGATTTGGTGAAAAAAATAAAATAAAACGGCAAAAAAGAGAGAGAGATTTGGAGGCAGAGCCAACAGGACTGGCTGAAGGAGTGGGTAGGGGCAGGGAAGGTGGGGAAAGAGAGAAATCAACCCTTGTTTTTAGCTGTTGGGCTTCAAGGCTGGGGGGCATGATGGTACCCCTTACCCCAATGGGAAAGACCAATGACCCAAGGATGAGAATATAAGCAATAAAGCCTGTTTAAAGAACTAGAACCCTCAGTATCAAGCAGCGCGTTCCTCCTTTTTTTCACTGTTGTGGCCTCTCCCGTTGCGGAGCACAAGCTCCAGACGCGCAGGCCCAGCGGCCATGGCTCACGGGCCCAGCCGCTCCGCGGCACGTGGGATCTTCCCGGACCGGGGCACGAACCCGTGTCTCCTGCATCGGTAGGCGGACTCTCAACCACTGCGCCACCAGGGAAGCCCGGGAAGCCCCCGCGTGTTCCTCCTTTTTTAATCCACCTTCTAAGTGGCCAAAGAAGCTGCGTCACACTGACCCTTCTCTCTCCATTCTGCCCCATCCACTCCATCGGAAGTACTGAGGGGTTCCTCTCTCCCTACCTGCCGGCGCCCCACTCCATGCTGCCGCCCGGTCCAAGCCGCCATGACTTTCCTCTGAGGTTATGCGGCCGCCCCCTCGCTGCCCCTCCGGAGCCACTCTGCCCACGGAAGCCAGAGGGGTCTTTCTCGAATGCAAGTCTAATGAACGCTTTCACGCCAGTAGCACCCCGAGTCCTTCAGCTAAAGCTCCACCGTGCTCCGGGGTCTTGCCCTGACTGCTCTCCAGCCTCAGCTCCCACACGGGGTCTCCAGCTCTCTTGAGACCCAGCTGGGGGCCGAGCCAAGGGGAACAGCTGCTCCCCCGACTACATCCACGCAACAGGATGCCTTCCTGGTTTGTTTTTGTATTTTTCCTTTAAGAGAAAACGTCAACCTGACAGTTATTAACTGTTTTTAAAAATGTTAGACGGATGAGTATGAAAGACTCTGATCTCCGCCCCCAGCACCAAGCCGCGCCGCAGGGTGCCGGCCCCGCCCCGTCCTTTCCAGGCTCAAGCTTGCTGCCCGGATGTTAGGATGCGTCTATAACCAGGCTCACTGAACTCCAGCTGGTCTTCTCTGGGTCCTCAGAAGGTCTCCACCCACGACAACCCCTCTTCCTAAATCCCCTTGCCTCTTCATCCTCTGGCTTACATCCACTCAGAGTTCAGGTCTGAGCTCAGAAGTCCCCATTTTAGGGAAGCCTTTTCTCACCCTCGCGGCTGAGTTATCCTGATTTCAGGGCTTTCACTTAATTGTCTTCATATCCAGGCTTTTAGTGGGTGCTCGTTAAACATCTGTGGGATGATCATGGACGTTGTGTTCCTGGCAGAGCCAGACAGTGTGTGGACTCCCCGCTGCACGTGGGGCTGGTGTTGTTTGTGTGGACGTGATGCTGGGAGTGTGTGCCAGCTGTTTGCCGATTTGGTCTCAAGTCTACTCCCTGCCATTCCCTTGCTCTGTGGTCGGTCGCTCCAAACTGTGTTTGCCAGGATCCCTCAGCAACTGAATTATGGTGATGTTTAGCCAGGGGGAGGCGCTGGTGAGAGATTGAAATAAGATGGAGGCAAGAAGTCGGGATATTTGCTACCCTCTCTGCTTCAGATGGTGTCTCAGGCAGTGGGTCCTACGTCTTCTTGGTTCTTTTCCTACTGGGCAGCTCTTGACTGCAGCTCTCCCCCAGTGCCGTAGCTCCTGGGGTCACCAGCCCTGCCCTTTGTCCCCTGACCCTGGAGGAGCATCTTTTTCCCATTGATAATCTCTGGTTCCCTCACCATCCCCTGTGCCCCCTCCGCCCCTCCAAAGCCTTTGTAAGTAAAATTAAATCTCCTCTAGAGAACTGCCTGGTGCAGGCTCCGTTTTCTGACTGCTGACCACAGTACAAGCAGCATCCGGAAAACGGATGCTTTCTAGGGTCTGGTGGGTGGAGCTTCCCACAGCACTGGGGAACCCGACACAGAGATGAAGGGCCTGGATGCTGGAGCCTGCCCCTGCATTTATGCTCTGGATGGGGCTGTCGTCTTGGTGCTGCTGAGTTTGGTACAAGAATAAGGTCTCTGTATTTGAAATCATTCCCTTAAACGAAGAATAAGAAGCAGTTCTCTTTTTTCCCCAGTTTTATTGGGAGCACTGTAGAAGTTTAGGGTGTACAGCCTAATGATTTGACTTACATACCTCATGAAACGATGCCCACAACAGGTTTACTGAACATCCGTCATGTCATAGAGAAACCACATTGAAGAAATAGAAATACATATATATATTCCTTGATGAGAACTCTCAGGGTTTACTTTTTGAACAACTTTCATTTATAACCTGCAGCAGTGTTCTTAATCTTTACCACACTGTACATTACATCCTAGTATTTATTTATAACTGGAAGTTTGTTGACTACATTTATCCAGTTGCCCTCCCCCAACCCCTGGAAAACAGTTCTTCTTAACCCTGGCTTCACAAGGGGATACCCTCGGAAGTTTTATCAGAAAAAAAAAAAAAAAAAAATGACGTCCGACTCACCACAGACCAGCTGAATCTGAAGGGGAGAGAAGAAGGTGTTTCTGTTTTATTTTTTGTTTTTTGTGTTTTGCGGTACACGGGCCTCTCACTGTTGTGGCCTCTCCCGTTGCGGAGCACAGGCTCCGGGCGCGCAGGCTCAGCGGCCATGGCTCACGGGCCCAGCCGCTCCGCAGCATGTGGGATCTTCCCGGACCGGGGCACGAACCCCCGTCCCCTGCATCGGCAGGCGGACTCCCAACCACTGCGCCACCAGGGAAGCCCGAGGAAGGTGTTTCTGAAAAAGCATTGGTGCTTTGCACGACAAGTTATTCTGTCGTGCAGCTGGGGTTGAGGGCATTAACTAGAAGGATAGAGGTTGCCAGTGTAAATTCTCCCAGGATGAGAATGGGATGGACCCCCAAATCCAGAGAGAAGTGGTAGAGCAAGAATTAGACTACTTTGTCAACTCAAGCAGAACCCCACCCCCGGCTTGGAAGATGCCACGGCAGCCGGATGCTGCAGAGGGGACCAGGGGACCAGAGCAAAGCAGCCCCAGGACATGCTGCATCTGCATTCACTCTGGTCACTCTCCTCCCTGTGAGTGTTTTTAGCCAAATAAATGGGAAACTAATAACAGGTGGTGGGAATTCTGGTGGAGGTCTGTGACCCACTGTTGGCCACAGTGCATTCACTTCTGTATCTCAAGCACCAAAGCGCACGCCTGGCACAAAACAGGGTAAGTGTTTGATGGATGGATGAATGGCGGGTGCTGAGCAGAGCACGCGTCTCTTTTCTATTTTAGAGTAAAACTTTCCTTTATCCCCTCTAGTCCTTCTAGTCTTAGTGGTTCGCGCTGCCACAGAGACCCTCAACTCATCAATTACAGACATTAACTGTAAATTATACTTTTGCATAGTAAATTCAGCCTCTTCATTATGTATTTAGTGGTACTCAGCAGGCTTAAAATTCAACAGCAAGCTTTGGAGCAGATCCAGTTTCTGTCTTCTGTGATATTTGGAAAAGGCGAAGTTTTCGTAGTGGACCTTGGGGCATGTCTTTCCTGGAAGATCTCCAGTGGGCTCTGCTTTTCGCTTCTCCCTTGGAAGGAGTTCAACCCTTCTGGAAAGGCTGATAGCTTCAAAGGCTGCATCTGTCCTCCTGTCCAACTGAGCGGGGAACTCCTTCTCCCTTCTTGAGCCGAAATGAATATTAACCTGCCTAGTGGAAGGAAAGAAGAATGTGAACATCAGGGGACCCGGCTCCTGGAGCATCACTCGTTCATTATTCATTCGACAAATATTTACTAAGCATCTCCCGAGGGTCAGCGCTGTGACGTATCACGAGAATATCACAGTGAACAATACAGTGTCCTTGCTCTCATGGAGCTCTCAGGGGAGAAAAAGGGGAGGGGGCAGATGGCGAGCGACCCAATGCCTATAAACGTATAATGTGTTGTGTGATGATGTGGATAAAGTGGCTGGCTGAGCCACGGATAACAGGGTGAATGTAGTCATGGGTGAACCGCAGTGATATCTGGGGGTGAAGCGAGTGCAAAGGCAGTGAGGTAGAGGGAAGCTTGGTGGTTTTGAGTAGAATAAACGAGGGAGAAAATGGTAGAGAAGGAAACTGGTACAATAGTGGAGACAGGGACATTGTATTATCAGGAACTGGGAGATGAAAGCATTGCTAATTCCGGGGCCAGGCTCAGAACGGACCCTCAAAAAACACTTGCTCTGCCGTGTTCAACTTCCACTAACAAAGGTCGTGGGTGTGTTTCCGACCTACAAATCCAGTGTGCAGGCCATATGTATACAGCTCTATTCCTTTATCTGTCAGTGCTTTCAAGGTCTGCCTTAAGCCCCCATTCTACTTGGTAGTAGAAAAGTTAATCGGGTTGATTTCAAGTTCGCTAAGGCATTTCAGGTTTAAACTCGGTTGATTCAGTCTTTCGAGCTCTGCCCCATTTTCTTCAAAATTGACCCAGGTGGGAAGGATGATAACTTTGGATGGGGGTTGGGGGGACCTTGGGTCTTCAGATAATCTGGCTCATGGCTCATCCACAGGCATGTCATCCAGTGCTAAGGTGTGGTCGTGGTTCGGCGCTAACGTTCATGAGGTTTCCGTGTTTCTACCTGGTCTCTGAGTGCACCATCCACGACGCCTTTCCCTGCAAGAGAAAGGCTGCAGGAGACTAACTTCAGTAGCCTTCCCTGGAACTGGGCGAAAGTTCCATTGCTCTCCTGTACCACTCAGGCCTTAGGAGAGACTGGGCAGTGGAGTGAGCTCCCTCTCAAGCCCTCCCTGCCCCTGGCATCTTGAGAGAATCCTATTAGACCTCTGCCGTATCCTGCTGGCAAAGTGCATGGGAGACTCTAAGATCCCTTAGGAATCAAGTGAAAGACCTGTATCAGTCAGAGACATCATCTCTTTATCCATTGCTGTGTAACAAACTGTCCCAAGCTTGCTATCTTCAAATAACTATTATTTCTCAATAAATGGGAATTTTCTGGGCAATCCCTCTGTAGGTTTTTTCTAGGCACTCTTACGGAGCTATATTTATCTGGTGCAATAGTTTGGAGCCAGGATGGCTGGGCCTCACTCTCTCCACATGATCTTGCCTCTGGGCATCTTCATGATCCAGTTGGATCTGAGGGATGAGCTCAATGCTTTCCCTCCGTGTTAGCTGTCACCAATTTGCGCAGCTATGTGCCAGGCTCCTAGAGTGAGTTAAGCGTGTACATTTATCTCCCTAAATATGCACAAGACCCTGAAAGAGCGGAACATATGTCCCCGTTTCAGAGATGAGTAAACTGAGGTATTGAAAGCCTGAGTAACATGAGTAATGTCTCGAGGGTAAATGTGAGGTTCGTATCCGGAGCTTTGACTCAGAAAACATGTGCTCACACCCATCCACCACGCTGAAGAAAGGAAAATAAGTGACAGGACCTGGTCTAGTCAAAGCCAGGCTCAGAGCTGGAGGCACACTCTGCCTGGGAGGGATGCTTAGATCAGGATCCAGGGGCCTTGGGTAAGGTCTTGTTTTTGCCCACCTGCTGTGTTCCGCCAATCCCAGGGCACACGGCCTTAGGAGCACAAAGATGTCCAAGTCCTGCCAGGTTATTGAACAGGAGAAATGCTGCAGCCAGAGCTACCACTTGATGAATAGCTGTTTTGCGTTCGGCTTTCCACATATTACACCTTTTATCCTTCCAACAGCCTCATAAGGGTGGCTGATCACAGATCCAGGAACCGATTCTTCTACAGGCAAAGTTAGTGGTCCTTCAACTTTGCTGCATATTAGAATCACCTGGGGAGCCCTTAAGAATCCCAGTTCCCAGGTCCCTCTCCAGGCCAGTGAATGAAGATCCCTCGTGTGGGACCCAGACCTCAGAATTTGTTAAAGCCCTTCCACCAAATAATTCCAGATAAGTCATCAAACTTGAGGACGAACGGGTTACGTAAGCAGCTTGCTCCAGATCACAGCCCCACTAGAGAGCAGAGTCAGAATTCACACCCGACTGTGTCTTATTTCAGAGCCCACGGTTGGAATGCCTACCCAATACAATTGCTGCATGGACACTAGAAAGATAAAAAGAAGAATCGTTCAAAAGCAAAATGCTTGGTGATCACAGAGAGAGAGGCTTTTTGGTGTGGCAGTAATGTTCGACCTTGGCCACACATTAAAATCACCTGAGCTTTAAAAATACTAATATCTGAGTGACACCTCTTGAGATTCTGATTCCAATGGTCCAGGGTAGACGCAGGTATCCATAGTTTTTTTTTTTTTTTAGTCTCCCCAGGTGGTAACATCCAGCCAAGGTTGAGAGTCCCCGCTTTGTAGAAAGGGAAGGCTCAGGGTACTTCCTTAAGGGTTGCAGTTCACCTTTGAACCAATGTCCTTGGCATCAATATTATTTGCGTAAAGTTCTCTCTTTCCTCATCCTTCCACATTTACCTGCTCCTATAAATTTTTAGGCTTTGGGGACTGGGATAGCGAGAAGGGAAAAAAAATTAAGTCTGAGCTCAATCTAGCCCAAGTGTGTCTGGAAACAGGGCAACCTGCGAAGGCTTTTCTCCATCCTCTGTCCTTCACCGTTATCCTGCGTCCTGAATTCTGCCCTGCGTGTTGATTGCAGACAGCAGAAATGGAAGAGATGACTCTCTCAATAAGAGACCAGATCCTTTCTCACTGTCCTGACATATTGGATTAGGGGATGTTAGCTCAGCTCAGCCAATCTGATATCCCCACTCAGCACTCTGAACGTGGGATCAGTGGTGCAAAGCGTCAAGGACAGTAGAAAATTCGTTTTGGCATCAGCAGTGGTGTCCCGTCTAGAACTGGTTTTGTCCCACTTTCCTTTGCTCCCGCCTATTCTCCGTGTCTTTTTCTCCACACTTCCTAGTAATTTTGAGGCACGTGTTACGTTCCCGTTTCTTTGTCGGTCAGCTCAAGGTGTTTTCTGTTGCTTGGAACTTGCAGCTCAAACCGATATGCTGCTGCAGCACCGTGGAGAGCACCCAGAGATCATCAGGGCATTCCTGTGGATGGTGGGGTCAATGGGACTATCTAATAAAGCCTTTCCCAGAGGAGATGTGTGTGTCCTTTGCCTTCATGAAATACACATGAAGTAAAATGAATCAGACGAAGCCTGGGCCAAATTCTTCTGCTTCCCTGTTATAAGGCTGATCTCTTCATTCTGTTAGTCTCATTGCTTTCTGCAGGCGGTAAGCTGTCATCAGTGTCTGACTTGGGAGCTGAAATCCCTTACACTCCACGGTGGGGAGGCAAAGCCCTTTTGGCTTCTTAAGATACACCGAGACCTCATTTTCTTACAAGATGGAGTGCAACACCTAAGAGGTTTGATAAATTGGGTTTCCAGAGTCCAAACTTTATTGTGACTATTGGCGGAATTTATTTGCTTTTGGGTAAGAGCTTTTTTTAAGCCAATTTTGAACATTTCTTTTGAGAGTTACTGCCATAAATCTACACTATTGATTTAGCAAGTAGTGGTTCTTGGGCTCTCTCTGGAGTCACTCAAGGGTTTCAGTTCCTCTATTTATTACTCCAAAGATATCACAAGCCCCATATAGGCTGGCACGGAGGGTTCTTGGTCCCTTCAAGGCAAAGGCTTAACAGAGATTTCAGTTGGCTCAGAGGGAGTAGGAAAGCACTGGCCACAGACAGAATTGCAGACAGGTTTCTTCTTTTCTTGGTCCCCATCTGCTAGCATAATGTATCATACCATGGTATTGTGTCTGACAGGAGCAGCTATCAAGTAAATGCACTGTGTACAAATCTGAACAGATCCCAGTTCCTGATAAACAGCAGGGAATTGGCATCTATACTCTGGCTTGTTCTCCGGGAGCTCCTGGACCAGCCCTAAAGGGGCACGTTTAAAAGGTGGCTTTTGACCAAGTCTAAAGTCACAGAGGATGAACATAGTGTCAAGTCCTGCTAAAAACAGGAAGAGCTCACATTTATTAACCTTTGGTCGTGCCAAGTTCTGTTCTAAGCGCCTGAGACCTATGTGATCATTTATTTAATCCTCGTATCAACTCCATGAAATGGGAAGGAGTTGAGTTCCCACTTGGCAACTAGGGAAAAAAGGGCAGAGCTGCCCAAAGTAACCCAGCTGGTAACGGCTGATGCTGGGACGTGAGCTCAGGAGGTCTGCTTGGAAGGTGACAGCAGATGAGTCATGACACTGGCTGTGTTCCCTTGAAAGAGTCACGGGTCCTCTTCTTGCTTCTACCCACTAACCTCCCTCCTGCCCTTTACCACTTCCTTTCTTTTTCATTCTTTAATGAAATACTTCTTGGATGCCCAATATTCCCAACATGTAACACTGGATCTGTGCAGCAGGAGTGAGATGGAGGAAAGGGCTGTATCAAGGACCAGTTCCAGCCCCAAAGCCAGCACTGTCACACCCCCCGGGTACACTAGGGGTCCCATGGGCCACAGTTAGGAAATCACCACACTGCACTGTCTTTAGGGCAGGAGTCTTCCGCCTTAAAGAAGGGGGTAGGTCGAAGGCACATTGTAAAACCTCTAGCATTATTCTCCGTGTAGGCATCCTTTAGGGGCCACGACAGGGTCTTGGGATAACTGGATTTTTGCCACGTGCAGTACTAAGGAAAGGGAATTCTTAGTTGAAGAGGGTCAGATAAGCAACAGCTACGTCTCCAGCGAGCACAGCCAAGTAGCCAGCTCTGCTGCAGATAAGGAGGTACCAAGGGAGGGTGTGAGTCCTGAGAGGGCAAGATTAAACCCCCTGAAATGAGGGAAGTCATGAGCCGAGTGCAGGGAGAGGCTGGCCAGAGCATGCAGGAGGGATGTCCGGAAGTTGAGTTAAGCAGACCCCGATCCCTCCAGGCCTTAGCTGCTGGGCCAAGAAGGCTTAGTTTGGAAACACTCCAGATTCCAGACACGTCTCCCTCATTTTCCAAGACAAATAATTCACTCTTGATCTTGCACAGCCCATGGCTTGAGGTTCCAGACGCTGAAATCGTTTTCCCTCCCAGAGGGATACGCAGCAGCTCATAAATCGCTCTCCTCCGGGCTCCACTTCCAGCCCGGAGTACCGGAAGGAAGGTTCATGAGTGCCGGTGCTTTGGCTGGTGCAGCGACCTTGCTGTTACGTCCCGCCCCAGCCCTCTGAACGGGCCTGAGGGTAACAGAGTGAGAAATTAGCGTTCTGGTTACTGGGCAAGACCTGAAGATTGAGTGGGTGCATCTTTAACTGATAATCCCCACAGCAAAGGGAAGAGTTTCTCCGTGACGCTTCACAGTGGTACCAGCACATGCTTGGGACGCAGTGTTAACATCTCTGGTGTTTCTTTCTTGATGTGCTGTGGAAAATCCCCCTCAGTTCACCTGACATCAGGTGACCTTCCCAGAAGCTGCCAGCCGAGAGAGTGCTAACTTTTGGCCCACCACTTACTTAATATTTAGCCTACAGGCAAAGGGTATTGGGGGCCCCTCAGCCTGGCCTCCAGATCCTCCCTGGCCCACCTTACAAACCCAGCTGTATGCCTGGGATGCCCTTCCTTGTTGCCTCCACCAACATTGATTCTTTCGATTCAGTAGTTCCAGAAAGCTTCTCCCATTTTCCCTTCTCTGACCTCCTAAAAACAAGGGCTGGCCAACTTCTTCAGTAAAGGTCCAGTTAGTGAATACTTTAGGCTTTGCAGGTGTTACATTACCTGACATAATTATTCGACCATATTCTTGTATGTAACACGAAAACAGCCAGAGAAAACACATAAACAAGCGGGCAGGGCTGTGGTCCAGTGAGACTGTTTACGTAAAACAGGTAGCAGGCTGCATTTGGCTGACAGACCACAGTTTGCCCATCTCTGTTCTAAGGAGACTTGCTTGGTGTCTTGTAATTTCATACTCGACCCCCAACTAAATTAGAGGAGAATGCCGTCGAGAGCACAGGGCTGGGAATTGGGAGAGGCTGCGTTCAGCTTGCTTCTGCCACTAACGAGCTGTGTGGTGGAGAAGAAGCAATTTTCCCTTCCTGGGCTTCCGTTTTGTCATCCGAAAAATGAGATGTTTGGACTGTCGGTCATTCCCCAAGCATCAGAATTGCTGGGGCAAGCTTGCTTTTAAAAAATACATATATCTGGGCCCACTTCAAATACAGGGTAGTGGTCAGATTTCTTAGTTGCAGACATCAGAGTCCCTTTAGCTAACTAGCCCTTCTAAAGAGAAGAGTTTTCCTTAAGGGATACTGGACAATTCCAGGAATCTCTAGGAGAGCTGTTGAATTGAATGTGTTTATTACACAGCCAGGGACAGGGCAGACAGGGAAGAAATACAGACAAGAAAAATGACCAACTCTGCAGTGGACCTTTGCACTGGAAACATCACTTGGCATGATAATACAGGGGCCTGGATGACAGAACCACCACAGCTGCCCCGGAAGAACCCGGACCATGATGCTTGTCAGAAAAATCCTAATTTCCTTCCCCACTGCCGCTTCATAACCCACTTCTACATCTAAGTACCAGTAGAGTGGCTCTGACAAGTGGAAACTTGGCTTTAGGCCTGCAGGTAGCTTCAAGGGAGTCTAGAAAGGTCACTTCATGCTTCTCAGCTTCTGTAGGAGGATAAGCTAGGAAGGGGTTGAAAGACGTTGATTTAGCTGCTTACAATACCTACCACACAAACGACGCTGAACTTCAAGGGGGTCCACTGAGTTCCAAGGTCATCCAGGTCCATGGTGCCAGGGTGAGGCAAACGGGATTAACTCACTGTCTGAAGAGCTAGTCAGAATCGGTCCAAGAGACCCATCAGCACATACGCTGATGCTCAATGTTGAAGATTCTTCGGCCGCATTCTCAACGTGTGGGCGCTCTTCCATCCCACCCGCCCAGGTCCCTACATTGTAGCTGGTGCCAAGTCCCAGGTGCTGTGCCTGAAAGGCATTTCCTTTGTCCTTACATTCTAGTTATAATCGTGAGGAGAATGGAGCAAAGGGATTGAATGTCCTTCCACCGAACCAAGTCAGCTTAAAGCTATTTTCCTCTGCTCTCTTCCAGAAGCAGCAGTTTATTCAATGAGGTTGTGCAGATGAACTTTGAAATCGCCAGCTTCAGCAGCCTGTCGGGGAGTCAGCCCATCACCTGGCAGGTGGAATACCCGCGGAGGGGGACCACGGACATCGCCGTGTCTGAGATCTTCATCAGCCAGAAAGACCTGGTTGGCATCGTGCCCTTGGCCATGGTAAGACCGGTGTGATCATGGATGCGCGTGTGATCGTGTGTTCAGCTGTCTGACTGTACCCTGGTGTCCCTCGTCTCTTTCCCAGGATGTTTGCCGCGGTTGTTTCATGGGACGTTTGCATTCACAATTTCCCCTCTTCCTGGTCTTTGGAAGTTGCTGTCGTCGTTAATCCAGCCTGTCTCAACTTCAGCTATTTTCATAGCAGCTTCATGACATTTGCCAAATTTATAGTATTTACTTACTTTCTCTTCTTGAAGTCTACTCCAGTTCTTTTTACTTCTGTTCCTTTCTTATAAGGAAGCTTGAGGTCACTATGTCTATTAAGATGGGTATGGTATGTTGCTGCTACAGGCAACCCCCAAATCTTAGGTGCCTAATGCCATCTAGGTTGTTCTTGCTTCTGCCACGTGGTTTAGATGGTAGGGGGCTCTGTTCCAGGCAGTCCCTCAGGGATCTAGACTGATGGATACGTCATCATCTTGGAGCTGGAACATCAGAAACACGTGGCCTTCTTGGTGGCAAAGACAGAGGAGCAGTCAGAGTGGCCCTCAAGCTCTTCTAAGCAATGGCGTGTAAATTACGTAGGACACTTTCACACACATCCTTGGGCAGAAGGAGTCCTGTGGTCCCGTCAGATTTCAAGAGGGCTGGGAAACATGGGTGCAGAGGAAGAGCTGGGTGACTACCCCAGTCTCTGCCTCACGACACAGTAAGCCAACATGTGATTGACACAAGTAGAACACGACACGAATAGAGTATACACAAACCCGGGTTACCAACTTCTAGCTAGACCCCGTGCAGCTGGAACTGAGAAGAGAAGAGGATGATAAGGGGCTAGACGGTAACTCTGTCCTGTGGTCACTCACCACGTCTGCCAAGCCCTGGGACTATATTCTCCAGGACCCTGCCTGTGCACAAGTGTTAAGTCCCCCTCATGGAGATACACAGAGGGTGGCGTTTCAGAGGCACTGGAAGAGCGTTCTGAAGTATAGCTCCGGTGGTCTTTGCCAGGATTCGCCTTCAGAGACACGGAGCCTGACGTGGATATTCTAAAACTAATTTCAGTTCAGCTTTGGAATAAGCAGGCTTCATTGACACCGGGTTAAGAAATATATCAATTAGAAGTCTTTGAGTTCCGTGTGACAGAAAACCTGACTCAAACTGGCTTAAGCACGATGAGAAGTAACCAGCTCACATATAACTTAAAAAGTCTAGAAGAGTGTTTCTCAAATGTTCATGTTCATATAGGTCACCTGACGATTCTTCTCAGATGCAGGTTCTCGTTTAGGAGGTCTGTGTTGGGTATTTTTTAAAGCTCCTGAGTTACGCCGATGCCTCTAGACAGAGACAGCGGAGCGCAGGTTGAGTACCAAGGGTGCAGGTGTGCAAATGACGTGATCGCGGAAGGTGGCTTCTCTCCCCCTCTCAGCTCTGTGCTCCTCTTGGCTAGAGTCACGGCCCAGGAGGCTCTGTCCCCAAGGTGGCCCCTGGCAGTGCCTTGCTGACATAGTCACAGCATCACATCCAGCAGGAAAAGAGTGAAAGACCATTGCCGATCACCCAGGAAAACTCCTAGGACTGGCTCTGATTGGGATTGATTGTCTTGGCTTGGGTCACGCGTCTAACCTGGGAAGCCAGTCACGGAAGCCAAAAGGACGTGATGCTCTGAATGGCCAGGCCTGGGGAACACCTCCCCCTGGAGCATGTCTGGGATCAGATGGAGGGCTGGTAGGCGTGGTGCACGATGGGAAAATCTGATTCCACTGAAAGAGGGGCAATGACTGCTAGTCAGACACAGCAACAAATGTCCACCGCAGGAGGTGTTAGGATTTGTTAACACTCTGAGGTTAGAAAATGACTTCTCTTGACTTTTCATGTCCTAGAAGAGGCCTCAACAGTCTACAGCCCATGGGCCAGATTCAATCTGCTGCCTCTCTTGGTACACCACGCGAGCTAGGAATGGTTTTTGCATTTTCAAATAGCTACGTTTTGAACGGTGATATAAGTCGCTTCTTGATATGCTCAGTTTTGCCCCTTGGGTCACAAACCCTGAAATAATTTCTGTCTGGCCCTTTAGAGAGAAAGTTTGCAGACCTATGTCACAGGACCTCGACACCAGTTCTAGGGTGTAGGTGCCTAGTTCCCACGCTACCTATTTCAAAAAGATAAGCCCTGCAGATACTGTGAAAAGTAAAGTCATTTTAAGTATATGAGAGAGGATTTTGGCCACGCTCTTTGTTTTGGCCGTGCCCCGTGGCATGTGGGATCTTGTGGGATCGTAGTTCCCCGATCAGGGATCAAACCCATGCCCCCTGCTATTTGGAAACCCTGAGTCTTAACCCTTGGGCCACCAGGGAAGCCCCTGGCCATGCTTTTCAAGGGACTACAAGAAAGCCTTCTTTGAAGCAACGTATCATTATTATTGTGCTTATTATGTTTTTGTAATAGCTTTAAGGTAAAGTGAAATGACGACTTATGTCACACCCAGAATCCTTTTGTGTGCAAATAACTGTAAATGAATTCAAACTGGCTTCATCCGGAAGGTCACAGAGTGGCTGACTGAACGGAACAGAACGAGGACTTCCGACGGCCGGATTTAAGAGCTCATGTGATGTCATCCTTTTGCTTCCCCTCGAATGTACAGTTTGACATCAACTCTGCAAAGTGATGTGGACAGTTAGGAACTAGACTAGCGAGTGGACAACAAAAGAGGCAATTTGGAGGGATTTCTATTCTCTTATTTTCTGTATTTTCAAAGGTTTTGTTTTGTTTTGTTTTGTTTTTCTGGAATGAGCTTTAGTACCTTGAGAAGCGGCCAAAACAGAAACTTTTATTGAAAGGAAGTAGCAAATGAAATGGCAGCTTGACTAGAAGATGAGAAATGTTTTAGAAAACTGAACAAGAGGCACATCTTTATGTTACCTGTCAGCAGCCAGTGAGGCAACGGGTCAGTCTTTGAAAACAATTAATTGCCCCAATCGTTGCTCGTTCTAAAGAAAAGCAAACTGCCCAAAGGTAACATAGAGGATTCCCGAATAGGAAATGAGCCTCGTTGGGGAAGTTCTCACCTTAAAATCAGGCCTTCTCAAACCCCTGCCTAAATCCAGGAAGAAAGCCATGACGCCACCCATGTGCTTCTCGGTGGCCTTCTGTCTCACCCAGCAGTACCTTCCAACTCCCAGTGAGTAAATGAGGTGGAAGGAGCAGAGGACGGTACCCTCAACTCTCCAGCAGAGTGACCCTTCCAGGCGGGAGCCCCCTGGATCACACTGCCCGCCCCCAGCACCATCCTGGGTGGAGAACTCGGCCTCACAAAGCCATCGTTTACCCACCCCGCCGTCAGACTTAACTCAGCGACAGACCCTTCCTTGCATGGGGGCAGGAAAGCTTCAGGGTCCAGCTCCTTGGCCTTCGAGCATCTCCCAGCCCGCCAGTCCTCAGCCCCTGCCCTCAAGGTGCCCACATCAGCTGGGGTGGAAGAGAGGGAGGGGTCTGGCCGCTGGGACCAGGACGGAAGGCTGGTCCAGGGCAGCCTGGGGCCAGCACAGACTAGGAGACGAAGCGGCAACTTTAGTGCTTGGGCTTCAGTTCTTCTTTGACATAAGAGAAAAGTATTCACATCGCTAGTTGAGACCCGACGAGAGTGTCACATGAGACCTCCACGTGACAGTTTCTGCAGGTTGGCGGCAGGGGTGCGGGGATGCTGGTCTCTTTTCAAGAATAAAGACGTGCAGAAGCCACTCAACCTCACCCTGAGCTCTTACGAGGTGCAGGCACTGTGGGTGCACGTTGTGTTCCATCGGAGGAGTCAGCAGTAAACTAACAGGGCTTCCCCTCAGGGGCAGGGGGATGTGGGAGGCAGACAGACAGCAGATAGGAAGCTATTTCTTACGCCAAGACCAGGTCATGATAAGGTGCTTCCACGAAGATGAATAACGCGGGACGAGGGGATGGCGTGTAACCGGTTCCCAGTTCTGTTCATGCCCCAGAGCTTCTCCCTGCAGTTTATTTAAAAATAAAACGGTAGGGGAGTTTCCTGGCAGTCCATTGGTTAGGACTCCGCAATCTCACTGCCGAGGGCCCGGGTTCGATCCCGCAAGACGCATGCCACGCGGTGAGGCCAAAAAAAAAAATTAAAATGAGGTCCAACATCCAGTGACTGGCGTCCTTACAAGGAGAGCTCAATTGGGATATCTGGAGGAGACCACAGGGGGGAAGGCCGTTTGGGGACGGCGGCAGAGCTTGGAGAGATGCACGTGCAAGCCAAGGAAAGCAAAACTTGCCAGTAACCTGCAGAATCTAGAACAGAGGCAAGGACGGCTCTCCCCTAGTGCCTTCAGAGGCAGCCCGCCCTAGGGACACCTTGATTTTGGACTTAGGGTCTGCAGAATCACAGGAGAATGAATTGCTGTCGTTTGAAGCCCCCCAGTTTGTGGTACTTCGTTACAGCAGTTCTGGAACACGGCTGCACCCCTATGCCTCCGCCTCTTGCTGTATCCCTGTCCCACCCCCGGCCCCATCTTGCCACATGTTCGCCAGGGGCGTGGTCCTCTCTGCGTACAGCTCCTGTCCTGTCAAAGAGGCTGTTTTCCATGGTCCTCCTCCCTCTGGGTACCAGTAACTGGGCTGCTTGCGTCAGGCTCCCAGCTGAGATGGGCATCTGGGTATTGAACCGTCCCTGGCTGTTTCCTTTGATCCTGCCCACAGCTCTGTCATCACACACTCTCCAGTTCAACTCCTTTGAGTGGACCTTCTGTTTCCAGCCAGGATGCTGAGGGATACCGAGGGGTACGTGCTTCCGACTCTCCTTCCCAGAGGACACATCACAACTGTCCTCAGTCTGTGAGGGGAGAGGTTAAGGGATCTCACTGGGCTATCTGAACCCCGTGGCCGGATAGTTCTACCCAGCAGTATCCCGTGGTTACTTCTCTGCATCCTTTGTTGTTGCTAAATTCAGAGAACCAGACTGGGGAACGGAACGTCCATTCGCAGGCCTGTGGCATTGCAGAGATGCCCTTGGACCCCCTGTCAATCTACAAGTGATGGATGACTTAACTTGGCTTTGAAGTCCGTGGGGAAGCGTGTTGGCAATATCCTGTGTTAGAGAAAGGCAAATACAGGCATTTCAGAGAATCGAGGGACATCTCCTTTGACAGGGGTGGAATAATATTATTTTTAAAGGGACAATGAAAAGATAATGTTTTCTGAGTTTCCCAAAGCACCCTGTTCTCCACGCTCCTTCTCCAACTTGAAGATTTTACATTTGTAATTCTCTAGGAGTATTTCAAGGATGGCTTTGATGCTCTCGGCAATTGAAAAATGTTTGCGCAGTTGAAAAATAACTATATGGGCAGAATAAGTGTTTTCCTTGCCACAGCTGGAGATTTTCTTTGGAATTCAATTTAAAAATGTCCCTCTCTCCAACTAACCAGCCCAGATTTGTGTCTAAAAAGCTGATCTGTGACTCATCAGAAGCTGTTTTGACTTGGTGGCAATGGTTTCGAGGTTGCTGATTAGTTATCCAATTAATGGTACCTTATTCACTGCCTGCCACAAAGAAAATGCTCCAGAAATGTGATTATGATTGTCATTCATGTTTTCACCATCATTACGTGATCTTGGGTTTCCCCATCAGTAAAAGGAAGGGGTGGGGGGATGAGCAATGGCTCAGGTCTTTCCCAAGTTTATACTTTCCATTGTTTTACTTACATTGCGTAGAAGGTAAAAACTGCTCTGATTTTAAAGATTATATTACTTCACTGGGGATGGGAGATGGAGATGGAGAAAAAAAGTGATTCTAACATAGGAAGACTAGCGGGAGGGACTCACAGGCTAGCGCTGTCTTCTTCCTCACCCTGAATGTCAGTCGGAGCCCACGTACTATAAGAGGGGACCCCAGGAGAGAAAACCGCATGCACCGTGGCACAATTAACTGCCAACCCTTAGCACACCAACTTCTCACTTTTTACGATGTCCAGACACCACTGAGTTTATCCTTTATTTAATATTTTCTCTAATAGAGAACAGTATAGGAATTGGGAGCCAACTATGTTGGCGTAAGTCCTAGCTCTGCCTCTGAATGGCTGTGTGACCTTGGACAAGTGTCTTGACCTCTCTGTGCCTCATCTGTAGAGTGGGAATAGAAATAATACCAGACTCGTAGGACTGTTTTGAGAACTAAATGTACTCAGAATTCCTTGCCTGGCACAGGTAAGCCTTCAGGAAATGCTAGCTCTTTTACCTTAAGTAGTTCCGTGTTAAACTTCTAATTATATTTAAAAGGAAATGCTACTTCAGTAGATATACTTCAGTAGGTATTGAACCAGTTGTTTATAAATCCCCTAAAGACATGATGTTAGTATAGAAATGTTCACCCATGTGTAGTCAGAATCACCTTGGATGGGGGAGGGGACACCCCAGGGGAATCTGTCCGCAGCCCGAGTGACCCCAAAACCCCACGTTCCCAGCGAGAATGTGGTCACCCACCTCACGACCCCAGCCAGCCTTCCCGCTGGAATGTCAGAAAAACAGTCCTGGGAGAGAGTGGCGAGAGGATGGGAAGTGGCAGATGACCAGGACGTAAAAATGCCACAGCATGCCTGAAGGGGTCTTTAGTCCCTTTGGGAATCACAGAGACCTCAGTCAGGTCTGTGAACTTGAACGGGAAAAATTCCACCTCCACGTTCACTAACAACCTCTAACCAAAACTCAGCATTTCCGCCCATTATGAACAGAGATCCCCCAAAGTATTAGCAGCCACCACTGCACTCGTTTCACAGATTTCCATACATATTACTGGCGATCCAGGCACCCTGAAATACCATTTCTACTTTTCACTAATTGGAAATTATGGTCACTTTACACCCAATCCTAGATCTTATTTTGAGGTGCACTAACACAGAAGCACATGCATGACTCTAGTTCAGATATTCTTTATATTTTGATACCTGTATTTCAGCACAATTGGCTTCCTTTGCAAGCCTACGTATTTTATTTTATGCATTTAAAGACTTTATTCTTTTTTAAATTAATTTTTATTGGAGTATAGTTGATTTACAATGTTGTGTTAGTTTCTGCTGTACTGCAAAGTGAAACAGTTATATATATATACATATATCCACTCTTTTTTAGATTCTTTTCCCATATAGGCCATTATGGAGTATTGAGTCGAGTTCCCTGTGCTCTACAGTAGGTCCTTATTAGTTATCTATTTTATATATAGCTGTGTGTATGTGTCAGTCCAAATCTCCCAATTTATTCCTTCCCCCTTCTTCCCCCTTTGGTAACCATAAGTTTGTTTTCTACATCTGTGAGTCTGTTTCTATTCTGTAAATAAGTTCATTTGTACCACATCTTTAGATTCCACATGTAAGTTATATCATATGATAGTTGTCTTTCTCTGTCTGACTTACTTCACTTAGTATGATCATCTCTAGGTCCATCCATGTTGCTGCAAACGGCATTATTTCGTTCTTTTTTATGGCTGAGTAGTATTCCATTGCATATACGTACCACATCTCCTGTATCCATTCAAGTGTCAATGGACACTTACGTTGCTTCCGTGTCTTGGCTACTGTGAACAGTGCTGCAGTGAACACTGGGGTGCGTGTATCTTTTTAATTATAAAGACTTTATTCTGAGAAGGATTCTTAGGCTTCACGAGCCAGTGAGACATGCCCATGACACAAAAAAGACTAAGAGCTGTGGCCGCAGAGAATTAAACCCTCACCCCAAGCCCTCCGTCACCCCAGCCTGTGGGGAGAGGGCGATGCCACAGTGAACCTCTCCTTATTAAGCACCTACTGTGTGCCAGGTGCGGTTTGAGGTGCTGCCCAGCGCCTCCACGCTCAGCATCCTTGTCCTTGCTGAGTCCTCCCCCTGCAGGTCTCCCCGCCACGCCTGGTTCCTGCAGACTCAGCCCATGAGGGTCCCCCTCCCCCCATAGCATCCACAGCTGTCTCCTGACACCCCGCGCTGTTGTGCTACTATATCTTAGTCTCCTCATAGCTGAGGAAATTCCTCTTTTATCATTCCCCGACATTCTCTTTTTTACGTTTTTATTTATTTTTTTAATTAATTAATTTTTTAATTGATCTTTGGCTACGTTGGGTCTTTGTTGCGGTGCACGGGCTTCTCATTGCGGTGGCTTCTCTTGTGGCGGAGCACGGGCTCTAGGCGCACGGGCTTCAGTAGTTGTGGCATGCGGGCTCAGTAGTTGTGGCTCGCAGGCTATAGAGCGCAGCCTCAGTAGCTGTGGCGCACAGGCTTAGCTGCTCCATGGCATGTGGGATCTTCTCGGACCAGGGCTCGAACCCATGTCCCCTGCATTGGCAGGTGGATTCTTAACCACTGTGCCACCAGGGAAGTCCCACGTTTTTATTTGGTTACATATTTATTGCCTGCTTCCACCAGCCCTCCCCCAATCTGGAAGGTTGGCTCCGTGACAGCTGGGATTTCGTCTCTATTTCATTTCGGCCTAGAGTCCCTTACCGTCCATTTGTTCCATCTTCCATCAAATATTGTCTGCTGGGCGGCTGTGCACCAGGCTGGGGAAACAGCAAAGAACAGGCCCTATCCCCGTGTGCAGCATCCCATACATTATCCTGCGATGTCTGCTTTGAAAGTCCCCTCTGCGTCTGGGGCCCTTGTTCCCTCCTGCTGCCTCTCACCTAAGACGGCGGGTTCTGAGGTGCAGACGCACTCCCGCAGCACCGCCGTCTGCGGAGCCCCAGCGACTGCCAGCTGAGAAGACGGATCTTCACCTCCAGAGGATGCTGGATCCTGGTCAGTTCCATGGGAAGGAAGTCAAGAACGGCCTGGAAACCACTGGGCAGGATAAGTTAGCCTCTTAAGGACTCCAGGTGGCCGGTGAGATGCTACAGCAGGAATAACGCATTGTGGGCGCAGAATTCTACCCCCCTGCCGGTTCCCCTAACGCCCGCCACACACTCTGATGTGGCACCTACCCATCTGGGTTGTGTTTGTCACAAACAGGTCTCAGAGGTTGTGGCATCTCCCTGCCTTACAGCCACAGGATTATCCGAGCCACCATCGTCTCCCTGCTGCCATCCTGACCCCTGACAGCTCATTCCTCATGTTGAGAACCTGACCAGGTCTCTCTCCTCCAGAATGGCACTCCTCGGATAACTCCCCTTGCAGAAGAAGGAAAGACGGAGAGAGAGAGAAAGAGGAAGAAAGGAAGGAGGGAGGGAAGGAGGGAGGAAGGAAGAAAGAAAGAATGAAGTACAGTGGGACTCACCAGGGCCTAGGCAGCCCTAAATGTCTGGCCCACAGCTGCTCTCTGACCTCGTGATCTTCCTCGCCTCCCCTTCCACTGCATTCCAGCCCCAGGGCCTTTGCACTTGCTGCTTCCTGTGTCTGGAACCTCTCCTCCAGATTCCGTACTGCATTTTCCCCATGTTATACAGATCCCTGCTGAAATCTTCTCAGACTGCTTTCAGTGACCTCATCTTCTCACAGCCCAGTCACTCTATCTGCCCTGACTGCCTTGATTTTCTTTCATAGTAGGACAGAAAGTCGCCTGTTTATTTATGCGTTCATTGTCTGAATTTCCCCACTGGCATGTCAACTCCAGGAGGGAAGGGACCGCTCTATCAATAGCATCTAGAACAACGCCTCGCACACAGTAGGTGCTTAATAAGGAACTGTGGATTGAATGAATGAATAAATGACCCACCGTATCTGTCCTCGAACTGAGAGACTCCTGTCTCTTCCATCGTTTGATCACCAGCCCCTGGCACTGCTCCTGCCAAAAGGACATTGCTCCAAAATACTTGTTGCCAGAATTTCTCCAGCTGAAAGGAAGATGTATGATTCTTACTGTTTTCTGTGTGGTTAGCAGTGCCAAGGCTAACATTCAATAATTGTCAGCCTTTCTTCTGCCGCCCCATAATTATGTCGGCATTTGAAACCGGTTAGAGCATTCATCTAGGAATGAATTTACAATTCATTTTCAGTAATTGTCCCACAGGAGGAAAAAGGAAATATTTTGGAGGAAAAAACAGAAGATGTGTCTGTGCGGACGTAATGAATCCTCTGGAGCCATTTCAATCCCTTTTACAAATAGACTTTGTATTTAGACCTGTTTTACAGCATCATCCACTCCTTTTTTTTCAGATGAGAAGAGAGTTCAAGGGCTGCGCAGGGTCTTTTGTCCAGCTTTTGTTCATAAACCGTAAGACTTTAAAAGCAAGTCGTGGACTGAGAGAGGAGGGCAGGTTGCGCTATTTAGGCGGTTCTCAAACTTCTGAATGGTCAACGTCACCTGGGGGCTCGTTAAAACGCCAGTGACTGGGGGCTGCGTTGCCAGCCCCGCCAGCCCCACCCCAGTGATCCTGGCTCTGTAGATGGCGGGTGGCACCCAAGGATTTGAATCTCTGGCCATTTCCTGGTGACAGTGATGCTGCTGGTTCAGGGACCCCTCTCCCGGATCAAAGGCTCCCCCCTCCCTGCTCGGTTTTCCCTTTGCAGCATCCACCTCTACCCAACATGAGGTTCTGTGTGATGTTTTTCGACTCTCAGTGACCCATCTCCCCTCCGGCCAGGCATGTTCGTGTGGGCATGTTCTTGGACTTGTCCGTGGCTGTGTCTTCAACTTCCAGAATGATACTCAGCACCTAGAGATGTTCAACAAATATCCCCATTGAATTAGTGAGTTCTAATAATGTATATACACATTCCTAAACGTTATTCATTTCAGTTATACTCTAAGAAGGAGGAAAGAGACATGTTTAGAAACTTAGAAGGCAGTGTTGTCCAGTGGAACTTTCTGTAGCAAGGTTGCATAGCTGCACTGTCCCATACGGGTACCACCAGCTACCTGGAGTCATTGAGCACTTCAAATTGGCTAGAGCCACAGAGGAATTTAACTTTTAACTTCACCTAAATGTAATTCATTGTAATGTAAACAGCCACATGTGGCCAGTAGCCCCTTTATTAGGTGGAGCGGTGATACAGAGGGATGGTAATGAAGGTGACTGAGTGGGAAATGTAGGTCCAGATTCTGCCCCAGCCCTGCTGTGAGTCCAAGCCTGTCCATCATTCCTCATCTGTTCAGCCCTCACTGTAGTTTCTATGGGACTGTCCAGTGATTGGGCTGCATTTTTTTTCATACTGTATGCGATCTGGTATGTTAACCGTAAAAAGAAAAAGCATGATGGAAGATCTTTGAATTCCTTGTGTTTTATCAACCCAGTTTTGGAGCAGGTGTCAAGAAACGAGCTCAACTGGCTTAATCCAAAAGGAGGATTAATCACCGTTGTCCAAGGGCTTCAGGCACTGTTGGATCCAGGCACTCAAACAACATTTCCATCCATTTGTCTTTTTTTCTAAGCTCTGCTTTTCCGTCTGCAGACTTCCTTTTCAGGCAGGGTTTCCCAAAGGTAGCTGCGGGCTTCCATCCACGTAATTTAGCATTCCCAGGAGAAAGTCTGCCTTTTCCCCAAGAGTTCCAACAGAAGTCTCAGACCCCACCCTGAGTCTAGCTTATCTGGGCATCCCATTTTGAGGCAACCACACTGATTACGATTGGCCTAGCATGGTGTGTGTACCCCAGAATAAGGCCAGGTCCAAAAAGAACCACAACGAGTTTCCAAAACTTGAGTTTCCAAAACTTCCAGTTTTAATTTCTAATACAATACATGTCAATCAGCACAACCTATGTAGGCAAAAGCTCTTTAGGGCCCTCAATAATTTTTAAGACTGTAAAGGGATCCCAAGACCAAAATGTTTGAGGACCTCTGACTTTGTGAGGACGGCTGGGAGAAATGGGTACTAGTAATAAAAAGAGACGTTTAGGGAGAGTCAGATCCCAGATTTAGTCTTCCTGACCAAACAGTTCTTTACAAACGTGTGAGTTAACTATGAACACGGATTTTTATTCATTATTTACCTTTCCAACTAAAATCCTCTTCACGTGACCTTCCCTCCAGAAAAATCTGGGATTAATAATTAATATTCTCAAGGCAATGGGAAAACAGCAAAGGGCAGATGTCAGTTTACCTGTAGCAGTGGTTTCGCGTACAGAATGCCCTATTGGTTCATTCATTGAACAAACATTTATTGGATGTGCACAATATACCAGGCTAAAGTTCTAGATTTTGAGTTTAAGGACTGAACCAAATAATCAAGGGTCCTGCTTACATGCTACATGAATCAACATGCCCTTCATTAATGAAATCGAAAAGTAAAGAGGCTGCATTTAGAAACCAGTGTTCTCTGTTTTAGGAGAGATGGCTGTGAAAATACGTATGTGCTTCCTCTTCGTAATTCATGATGTCCTAAGGGAAGGTCCAAACCACTGGCCCAAGCAGAGTCTTCATGCAAATTAGAAAGAGGCGCCCTTGCATAAGACACTTGACTTCCCTCTGTTTTGCAGAACACCTCCAGAAGCAAGCCCTTGTGCAGTGCGAAGCCTGTGCAACTGTACTTGGCAGCCCTGCTGCCTGAACTTATCTGCAAACCAAGTAAAACCCACTTTCCTTAGTTACAGGGAAAGAGATGCTATCTGATGTTCATTCTTTTGGCAGTTTTCCTTTCACCCTCATTTTAGGCTTTAGCACCGAACTAAGGACTTATTTCTGCCTTGCCTGTGCCAGAGTCTAAAGTGACTTTCATCTGTGGCTCAAGGTTCTTGGTGCCCCTCTTACTTCCTCTCCTTCCGAAGGGACCTTGAAAAGGGGGGATTTATAAGAAAACTAGTATGTGAGCAGTATATAATTCCTTTTCCAATGACTACCGTCTGGTAGTCACAGCCACTGAAACTGTCCTCACTCTTGTTGATAAATGCTGGGTCGGGCGGGTGTACATATCACCCACAAAAAGGGAGAAATGATCTAGTTACTCAGAGCAAGAATTTTACATCACTCACTGTCATCAGACCTAAAATTCACTTACGAATGTGAGTATTATCTCAGATACCTGCTTGCATAATATTAAGAGGTTCTAAATAACAAATTTTCTAAGATACTGCATTGTGTCCTGTAATGGAAGGAAAAAAAACAGTTTTCCAAATGCTTACAGAATCCCTGCTGTGCTCAAGTGCAGAAATCACTGAAGCCCAAGTCCCTGCATACTAAAAGCTCTTGAAAGTAAAAATGAAAGGAATTGTTAATGGAATTTCATTTTCAAGAACCTTAGGTGGGTGCAGATTTGAATGAGAATTAATCTTGGTATTTTGCTTTATAAATTAATATAAGAACGGCTGGATGAAATGAGATTTTTTTCTTTGTCTCCATCCGGATGTTGTCACGGAGTTTAAAAAGGTCAAAATCAGCACATTCATTTATTTTATTGAAAGTGTTCCCTTTGCCTTCCAAACACACGTCTGGGAGCATTCCAGTTTTCCCTAGGAGGGGCCACCTGCTACCAGGTTACATATGAAGCCCCGAAACTGATCTCCATTAACTAAAAGCAGCCTGCAGTGAAGCTATAATCCCTCGGGGCTGCAGCAGAAAATTCTAAGAGCTCTTGGTAATTTGTGATTCTGTTTCCGAATCTAAAGAGAACTTCTGAGCAGCTATGGCTGACCAAGTGGACGTCATTTACATGGTGCACACTCCCGCCATGCCACCTCCTTGCCCCAAATCCTGGCCTGAGTGGGAGCTGCCCCTTGCCCACATGGGAAGGCTCCAAGCTTAGGACAAAAGTACTACATGTTGCACACTGTACGTTTAAGGACCCCAGAAGGTGGGTCCAGCCACCTCCTGAAGCCCCCCTCCCTGAACCTCCTTATCTCAGCTCCATTATTCCTCTTGCCCAGGGTGGTTGATGATTCTTTTCCCCTCTAACCAATCCAGAATCTAAGAGACTGGCTAAGAGGCTGTAGCTATAGTCTAAGGCATTTTTCTTTTACCATAACCTTTTCCAAATTACACTTGCTAACTCATTTTTAAGGTGTCGCCCCCGTACCCACCTTCCTACCATACAATCCTGCTTCTGGGAGACCCAGCAAACAAAATAAAGCCTCTCTGGATACAAACATCCAGTTGGCTCCCACATTTGGGGCAGGTGGAAATTCCCGGAACAGGACTGCCAAATGCACTGTGAATGTTGGCCTTTCCGTGACCTGATTTCTCGGCAGGCTTCCGTGTCGAGGTAGGGACTCTGGAACTTTGGGAATCAGCAAACAAAAATGTCACCCATAATTTGGGGGCTGACACCGTGGGAAATATGAGAGCGCCTTCTTTATCTGCAACATCTCCAGAAGTTTCTAGTTTCACGCAGGAGGCCTGATTTGGGTTGTTTTATCCTCAGTTCTGCAAAGAACTGGACTGGATGCCTTTCTTGGTTCTGTGAGTGGCCAAAGGCTAGACAGTGGGTCGTAACCCCCTTCCCTGACATCTGCTCTGTAGTTTGTAAAAGACTTTCCCATATTTGGTCTTGTTTTATGTTCATGAGTGTCATTCATGGAGAAGCCTCCCTGGAGGCAAACATCACCAGTATCCCTCTGAAAATGTGGTTATGTCATCCTGGGGAGCCTAACCCAAGAGTCAGAGGCAAAAATCAGCAAAAATTTCCAGAAATTAGAGCTTTCCTGATGTGGTGAATCTGTGAAATCCAAGTTTGCTGAATCACATTGAGATTCATTTCCATGATGATAGCAGTTAACAGTTACTGAGCGCTGGCACTGTGCTAAGTGCTTCGTATTCGTTGTTTCATGCAATCCTTAGAGCAGCTGCTTCAGCAGTGTCTGGAGCCTGTATTGTCTTCAGTTCATGGGTGAGGGCACTGAGGCCTGTGGTGTAGCTAATATTCCTACAGTTACATGGCTTGGGAATGGTGCAAAATGGGTTTGAACCCATAGCTAACTCCAGTGTCTCTCTTCTTGATTTTCACACTTCATACTGGAAAAGATCTGTGGTAGAAGGGTGCAGAGGAGGAGGTGAATGATGATGAAGCTGTTGATGATAGTGGTGGTGATGGTGATGACGATGATAGCAATGGTGAGTGTGATGATGGTGATGATGGACATGGTGATGGTGAGGTTGAGGGTGATGGTGATGATGATGGTGATGATGATGGTGATGGTGATGATGAAGGTGATGGTGATGATGATAGTGATGGTGATGATGGTGGTGATGGTGATGATGGTGATGGTGGTGGTGATGATGATGGTGGCGATGGTGGTGATGGTTATGATGGTGATGATGAAGGTGATGGTGGTGGTGATGGTGATGGTGATGATGGTGATGATGGTGGTGATGATGATGGTGATGGTGGTGATGATGGTGATGATGAAGGTGATGGTGATGATGATGGTGATGTGATGATGGTGATGGTGATGATGGTGGTGATGATGGTGGTGATGGTGGTGATGGTGATGGTGATGATGGTGATGATGAAGGTGATGGTGGTGGTGATGGTGATGATGAAGGTGATGGTGGTGGTGATGATGGTGATGATGAAGGTGATGGTGGTGATGATGGTGATGGTGGTGATGGTGGTGATGGTGATGATGGTGATGGTGATGATGGTGATGATGATGGTGATGATGGTGATGGTGATGGTGATGATGGTGATGATGATTGTTATGGTGATGGTGGTGATGATGATGGTGATGATGGTGGTGGTGATGATGGTGATGATGAAGGTGATGGTGATGATGGTGGTGATGATGATGGTGATGATGATGGTGATGGTGATGATGATGATGAGGGTGATAATGGTGATAATGATGATGGACATGAGGATGGTGATGATATGATGATGGTGATGGTGATACTGGTGATGATGGTAATGATATAATGATGATGTTGATGGTGGTGATGATGATGATAATGATTATGATGGTGATGGTGATGATGATGATGGTGATGCTGATGATATTGGTGATGAGAATGGTCTTGGTAATAACGGTGATGTTGTCTTTGAGAACAGCCAAAAGTCAAATCTGATGAATGAGCAAGTTGGAGAAAGAGAATGGTGTCTTTGATTCAAAATGAGGTGTCAATAAATGGAAGAGATTTACTTCTTTCTTTTCTTGTGTCCATAACTTCACTCTAAGAGTAGTTCCCAAGGGTGAGCAGTCACAATATCCCAGACATGGGCACCTCACGGGAATAGACTGGCCTCCCAGTGTGGTGACCAACCGTCCCAGTTTGCCCAGAACTGAGAAGGTTCCCAGGATATGGGATTTTCAGTTTTAAAACTGGGACAGTCTGGGCAAACCAGGGTGAGTTGCTTACTCTTCTTCCCAAATTGATTTTGGGGTTACAAACAGTGGTGTGTGTGGTCCACTGTAGTTATTTTAGGACCATCTTTTTGCTTCATAAGCAGAGACCCTAAACTGGAAGAAGTCCTGTGTCTGAATTCAGCCTGAAGATGAGTTTCGTTTGTTGTCCATGTATATCAGTTGAGAGATTTCACACAAACAAATCCAGTGTCTTGACTTCTCTTGAAAGAATCAGAAGATCAGGGAGTCTTCTGGCCCAAATTCTTACCAGGCAGCAACCAGTGGAATCCTTTGGACCAGCACGAACTAGGGTTCGTAATAGTTTCTACCGAATCTGTTTCACCCATTTGTTTTGCCTGCCCAAACTCTGTAGGCATCTCAGTTGAAATGATGCATGTAATTTGCACAGTGCTTGGCACTTAGGAAGTACTTGGCTATTTTAGTTTATGATTCCTGCTTAGGAGTTATACCTCTCAACTCAAGAATACCACAGTCTTTCAGCAATAAAAAGGAATGAAGTGTGATGCATATTACAGAACAGATGAACCTTGAAAGCATCATGCTAAGTGACAAAGCCAGCCACGAAAGACTACACGTTATAAAACTTCATTTCTATGAAATGTCAGAGTAGGTAAGTCCATAGAGTGGGAAGGTAACTTTATGGCTGCCCGGACTGGGAGGGATCAGCGGTGGGCAGCTTAGACATACAGTTGCTTTTCAGGGTGATGAAAGGGTCTAGAATTGATGGTGGCAATGGCAGTACCATTCTACGAATCTACTAGACATCGTTGGATCATACACTTCAAATGGGTGAATGGTAGGGCATGTGAACTATATCCCAAGGAGCCGGGGTTTTTTTTAAGTGCTGCAGCCTAGCTCAGCTCCAAGCGCAAATACTGCACCCCTCTGAGGTCATCAGGCTGGAGGGATGAAGAGAGACACAGAAGGCTTGGGGGAAGCAGGGGGTCGAACCAGTCCCTGGTGGGATCGCAGACTTTAGAGACAAACAGTCCGGGTTTGAGTCATGACACCCGGGACCGCCAGTCCATCCTGGCACCAGGCTCCTCCCTTTCTTCAGCCACGTTTCAGCACCAGTGCAGCCGGCGTGCTGGGTCCCCCTTCACACGACTAGTTCCAGCCTCAGGCCTTTGTCTGCACCATCGTCCCCTTGTGGGCGCATCTTCTGTCACTTTCCTCACTGATCCCCACCACAGTCTCCTTCGATAATAATAATAAACCAGTAATTACAGACATGTCCTCCCAAGTATCCCTGTGTGATGGGTGCTGGGCTGGATATGTCCAAGTCCTACCCCCTGGTAACGATGAAGGTGACCTGAATCGAAAATGGGGTCTTTGCAGATGCGGTTAAGGTAAGGATCAAGCTGAGATCGTGGTGGATCAGGGTGGCCCTAAATCCAGCCAGAGAGTCCTTATAAGAGATGGAAAAGGAGACACAGAGACACAGAAGAAGGCCATGTGAATTGGAGGCAAAGATGGAGGGATGCGGCCCCGAGCCAAGGAACGCCAGGGGCGTGGCCATCACCAGGAGCCGGAAGAGGCAGGAAGGATGCTTCTCTAGAGCCTTAGGAGGGAGCACGGCCCTGGCGACACCTTGATTTCAGACTCCCGGCCTCCAGAACCGTGAGAGAATACATGTCTCTCGTTTAAAGCCGCCAAGTTTATGACGCTCTGTAAGAGCTGCCACAGGAAACTAAGACAGGATGGTACTATTATTATCGCCTTTTTAAAGAGGAGGAAGCTGAGGCCCAGAAAGGTTAAGTAGTTTGCCAAGGACACACAGCTTATGAGTGGCAGGCCGTGCATTTGAATCAGGGGGTTTGTGCCGTTACCTTGTCCATCCCACCCCCTGGCACAGCTGGGCAGAGACCCAGGAAGGGTTTCAGCGAGCATTTGACAAACAGGGGGCAGCGTTTGACATTCGATTGTCTGAAGGCTCTCCATCCTTGTGACTGTAATTATCTCTCACTGACCCTCAGAGAAGCCTTCTTCCTTGAATTTGCCGGAAAAACCGCAAAGGCGACAAACTAGCTCTCGTTCCCTTAATCACTTGAAAGAAGGAGGCAAGATCTCTTTTCTCCCCAGGCTCTTATTTATCCAATATGTCAGGAACTCCGCGTGGGACACGGGATTCTTACGACCAGATTACTGCTTACACTTCGCAAAATGAAATCTCCAAAGCTGAGGGAAAGCAAAGGAACCTGGAACATTTCTCCACTAATTTGCAAAAGGTCTGCCTTAATCGGAAGGATTAGCCCAGGGGCAGTTCAGGGAGCCTCTTGGCTACCGCTGTCTGGTTGTACCCTTTTGATATGGACCTCACATTCTCCTGGATTCTCCCAGACTCCTCAGCAGACACGCTCGTTAATGATTAAGGCGGAGGTAATGAAACCTCGGCTGAGGGACTCGGCTAACCCAGGGCAGAGAGAAACCACCCAGCCGACAGCTGCAGTGCACGTGCCCAGCGGACAGCATCCGAAGCCTGCATTTGGTGCCCTTATCTCATAATTCAGACACTGTATTTGCTGGTAGAGACAAAAGGCAGATTTTTTTTAAATCCCGATTTTACAAGGAAACTTGAAATAGGGAATGTGAAATACTTCTAATTTTATATATATGTGTATGTGTGTTGATAATGAATTTAAATGGTTGTTATCATAATACATATATATATCTATATATATTTTTTATTTTTTATTTGTTTTGGCTGTGTGACTTGTGGGCTCTTAGTTCCCGACCCGGGATCGAACCCAGACCCTCGGCAGTGAGAGCACGGGGTCCTAACCGCTGGACCCCCAGGGAATTCCTTCATAAAACATATTATCGTTATGTTTGCTGCTTCTAACTACCCTTCTCATTTTCTTCAGTTTTTGTCTTTCGGTTGGTGATGGGCCCAAATGCCTCCTTGCTGTCTATCTGGTTCCTTCCAAATCCTCTTCAACATACAGATTAAATTTGATGCTCGAGCGATGCTTCAGTGACTGTAGCCAAGACTTACCATAGTTATTCATTTAATTCTGAAGTGTTAGGGGAATTTAAATGCTTGATGGAATTAGTCATTGGGAAATGCAAATTAAAGCACAGTTTACGCTCACTAGGATGGCTGAAATCAAAAAGATGGATAATACCAAGTGTCAGCATGGGTATGGGGAAACACATCTGTCTGTATCGGTGGTGGGAATGTAACACGGTAAACCATTGTTAGAAAACAGTTGAGCAGTTTAGTAATGCATTAAAGGTTCACTTGCCGTACAACCCAGTGACGCTACTCTCAGGGGTCTAGAGAAATGAAAACACCTGCTCACATGGAGACAGGTGGGCAAACATTATGACACAACACAACCCATCATCGTGGAAAATCCAAATATCCCTCAACTTGAGAAAAGTAAACAATTGAGGGATAGTCAGAGGACAGAACACTGTTTGCAGTAAAAAGGAAAAAAAAAACTACCGATGCCTCAAGCAACTGAGATGAAAACAGCCAGGTACAAAAAAACTACACACCGTAGGAGTCCATGATGCGAAATTTTAGAAAAGACACAACTTTAGAGACAGAAGGCCGATCAGTGATTGCCTGGGGACCGATGTAGGAGCACAGCGTAATTGCAAATGGCCCGAGGGGAACTCAGGCTGATGGAAATGTTCTCACACTGCAAGGTGGTAACGGTTCCACAACGACATAAAGTCACTGAAATTCATCAGACTACGGATGAATTTTACAGTGTGTATACTTTACCTCAGAAGGGCCCTGGAGCAGCCATCAGGACTAAGGGAGTAGATTCCATTCTACCCGGATCAGGGCTATGGGCTGTGGTTTGTGTTTGTTCAGAAAAATCAGTACCAAGTGAAAATTCTCCGTTTGCTGCAATGCTGTGTATTACCAATGTCTGCCACTAGGGGGTACTATCATCCGTTACTTCTGTGGTCAATGACCAGTCATCAACGCATAATTATGGCCGAGTAGGATTCATCGGGGATTTTGAACAGATTTGGGCAGGCGGTGTTGAAAAGGTAAATAAGTTCTCTGTGCCAACAGCTAGAGATGGCATTAATTGGGCACTGAGATGTAGGAACTTTCTGGCCTTCACTGATCTATGTCTGAGGCAGCCCAGAAGTTCAGAGTGGACCACTGGTCCTGCCGCTGGAGAAGGCCTGGGATACTAGGTGTGACTGTGTCCAAGCCACTGCCCACAGAGCTGAGGATTCTCGCAGCCAGTCAGGTTCCCTCCCTCCCACCCCTTTGCCACCGCCAGTGAGGGCACAGCCCCTAAACTCACCAGCTGGATTCTCTGACCCTCAACTGGCCTGATACGAGGACACGAAACAACTGTTGGGGTTCGTTCATTAGCATCCCCTTGACAAGACGTGGGGCAGCCTTGGTTGCCCAGATTCAACCATGGTGGCTGCCCCGTTCCCGGGCCTGACCACCTTCTGAAACCCAAGATCCTGCTGACAAATTCCCTGCTGGCTTGGGTTATCTAGAGCTCATTTCTGTGCTCACAACCCCAGATTCCCACTTGATAAAACCTGTCTGTACGATTTTGATGGGAAGAGCCAAGGGAGCCCACCTCTACGATTCTGTCCCCTTAGAGCCCAGGGCCGTTGTCTCAAGAGTTCACCGCTGGTACCTTGTGCCTCTGAGTTAGAATTTCTTTCCCTCTCCCTGGGCTCCCCCTGAAACCCCAGTGCCCCTGGCAGGGGTCGTCCAGTTAGTTCGGTCCACCGTGCTTGAATGTGAGCGTGTTTACTGGAGGGCTTGCTTGTGTTCAGGTGGCCGCCACGCCTGGCTTGTCTGGGGGATGCGTCAGCAGACGTCCTGCTACCTCCTGCAACAGACAAGAGCTGGGATTTCAGCGGTGCACAAAATTTATTTATCACGCTCACGCGAAGCTTGGTGCAGGTCGACCTGTGCTCGATTCCATCCAGCGACTTAGGGATTTAGCTCCCCCCATCCTGCACCCAACATTGCCCCACCAGGGAGAAAGAAAGCAGAGAGCCGGCCCACTGGCTTTTACCTGCCTCAGCCCAGAAAGGATATACATCAATTGCACTCACTCACGTTTAACTGGCTGCAAGCGGTCTGGACACCTGTTCTTCCCGGTGACTCAGGAAGGAGGGGAGGTCCGGGTACCGAAGCGCCCCTGAAATGTCTCTTATACGGGGTGTGTGTGGAAGGTGACAGAAAGGGTCCTAAGGATAAGAAGCAGCACAGGGACCACTGGCCACTTCTGTTCCCTTCATAATATTGCTGGGGTGGGTGGGCTATGCCCCCAGGACTAGCCTTTGAAGCATCCTTGACTCACTGCAATAGCATCTGTCTATACTTCCGTGAGGCAGAACTATTGAAAACAGAAAGCGACTACAACTTGGGAGAAATAGAGTACGTTTCTCATTTCTCAACTCCTTTCCTGGCTAGGTTGCAAAAAAATGTGACATTTCTTCGGGAAGTTGATGCCTCGTATTCCCATGTGCCATCCCAGCCCGTGTAATAACTCAATTACAGCGCTAGACCTTCTGGAGACGCTAGCCTTCTTAAATTGAATTGTTTTCTTGTTTTAAATGAACATTTTGGAATAAAATCTCCATCTTGTATTAGAAGCAAATTGACAGATAAGTAAAGTTCGGCTCCTGCACCCCAGTTTGCACTGAGAATGGATTTCAGGTAAATGAGGTGGGAGTTGCGTTTCCCGGTAGTGACAGAACCGAAAATTATTGGTCTGTTACTGCAAGCCCGCAGCGCTGTTAGCGGAGGTCCTCAGGGAGGGAAGGAAATTTGCTCAGCTACCGTTGGAGACAAGTTGCAGCTCCCCGGGATTGATTTGCTAAATGGTTTACTATTGTGCCTCTGTGTTTCTCCTGTGCTAACTGCTGGCAGCAACTCGGAGCTGCAATCCGAAGAAGAATGAGGTTTTTCACTTCTGGTGACTAATGCGGTCAGCACAGTTCTCCACAATTGGAAACCCACATGCCTGGACACGTGTAGATCATTTTGGCATGACCAGCTACCTTTTGTGTTCTGACCCTCCGGGTACCCTCAAGAAAACCTATTAAGACTCATGTAACAGCCCCATTAAAAAGTAATGGACTGGGCTTCCCTGGCGGCGCAGTGGTTGAGAGTTTGCTTGCCGATGCAGGGGACACGGGTTCGTGCCCCGGTCCGGGAAGATCCCACATGCCGCGGAGCGGCTGGGCCCGTGAGCCATGGCCGCTGAGCCTGCGCGTCCGGAGCCTGTGCTCTGCAACGGGAGAGGCCACCACAGTGAGAGGCCCGCGTACCGCAAAAAAAAAAAAAAAAAAAAAAAAACCGTCTTCAAAAAGCCCTCCAACTCTCCTGCCTTAAATGTTTTTAGAACATAAAACTAGAAAGGCTGGCAGGCAGTATCTGTTTTCCATCTCTTCCCCATGCATTTGTGGAGCTCCTACACTGGAGAACAGGATGCCTTCCTTCTTGGAGCTTTCATCCCAGACACGGCCCCAACACTGAAATGAAACACATTGTGTCCTGGGTGGTCAGAGCTCTGGAACGCACAGCAGAGAATGGGGATATGGGGAGGTAACATCTGGACAGAGATGCTCGGGAGGTGAGGATGGAGCCACGTGGATGTCTCGAGAAAGCATTCCAGGCAGGACAGTGGGTGCAAAGGTTCAGTCACGTTCAACGCACAGCAAAGAAGCGGCGGTGTCTGGAAAGCATGTGGAAGGGAGAGTAACAGGAGGAAACCAAAGAGTCTGAGGGTGTCCAGATCCTGCAGGACTTTGCCTCTCGCTCTGTGTGGGATGCAAACCACGAGGTTTGAGCAGAGCAGGACAGGACCTCCTTCGGGTTTCAAACGGCGCACCCCTTTGGTGGAAAGTAGATTCTCTCGAAATAGGATCCAGCCACCTAGGTTAGATAATGCTGGAACCCAGTGCCATCCCCCTCTGCACATCAAGGGGTCTGTTGTTGGCTGTGGGGTGGGTCTGTGCCGGGAGCAGAGCCCATCCCGTACAAGGATCCCTTCCTGTTCCCGAAATGGGAAGGGAGACAAGTTCGCCTCACAGCGTCCCATTGATCTGTGCTTTGAAAATCGGAAGAGACACAGGATCCAACAAAGAACTCCTGTGCTAAGAAAGAGTCAGCCGGGAGGGGCCACTAATTAAGATGCAGCTCGAAAGGCAGCCAATGGGCTGAGACTATAATTAATGAGACACCGTCTAGGAACACGCGGGGCTGGGAACACGGCGTTCGTTCTGAGAGTCACAACAAGTGGCATTCACAGCAGCGGGAGGGGGCCGTCGCCCTCATGCCTGGACGTGGAGAGCGGACCGGGGGCCCTGGAACAGACGCCTGACCGGTGGTCAGCATCCACTCATCCCAGCCTCTGACCTGGGGCACAGACATCTCATTGCCTCTGTGGCTTTATGAAACGACAGTAAAAAAAAAAAAAAAAAAAATCACCTCCTTCTGCCCAGATGCCAGAGAGGTGGATTGTATAGGATTAAAAAAAAGTGCTTGGACCGCTTTGGAGGAAAGGCGATTCCTACATTGGGGGGGATTATTGTAACTTTTCCAGTGCCAAGAAGTTGAAGATAATTCATCTTAAGAAAGAGTCTAGGTAATTACCTGGCTTTAAAAAGGCATTTTCACATCCCCACTCCTAGGTATACTCGCCAGAGAAACGACAAGCTTCAACCACACACACAAATCTTGCGCTCAAATATTCGTAGCAACGTTGTTCGTATTAGCCAGTAGTAGCCACTACGTGGTCCAATAACGACCCAAATGTCCATCAGTTGATGAATGGGTACATGCAATGAAGTCTCTTCATACCCTGGAATATTATTAGGCGATAAAAAAAAAGAACGAAGCCCTGACACAGGCTACAACGTGGATGAACCTCGAAAACGTGATGCTGATTGAAATAAGGCAGACACAAAAGACCATGCAGCATGTGAGTGCATTTATAGCAAGTGTCCAGAGAGGCAGATCCATAGAGACAGGAAGTAGACTGGTGGTTGCCGGGGGCAGGAAGGAGGGGAGGCTGGGGATGACTGCTGATGGACGTGGAGTTTCCTTGGGGGCATGAAAATGTTTTCAAACTAAACAGGGGTGATGGTTGCAACTGGCAATTACGTGTCAGATCGGTGAATTGCGGCATCTGAACTGTATCTCAGTAACACTGTGTTTTTGTTTTGTTTTGTTGTTGTTTTTTGCGGTACGCGGGCCTCTCACTGTTGTGGCCTCTCCGGTTGCGGAGCACAGGCTCCGGACGCGCAGGCTCAGCGGCCATGGCTCATGGGCCCAGCCGCTCCGCGGCATGTGGGATCTTCCCAGATCAGGGCACGAACCCGTGTCCCCTGCATCGGCAGGTGGACTCTCAACCACTGCGCCACCAGGGAAGCCCCACACTGTGCTTTTTTTAAGAACCTTTCCTGAGATGTATAATATATGCATTTGCTTTTTCAAAGTCAGTTTACAGCATCTTTAGGGATAGTGCCGTCAGATAGTGTAAGGGCTCGGAGCCAGGGTTCTCTCTTCCCTCCCCTTCTCACCCCCTCGCTTAGCAGCTGTAGATTCTTTAACAAGTTACTTAAACTTTCTGCAACTCTTAAACTTTTTTCTAACCTAGGAAGTGGGGGAGAAGGGAAGTACCTGCCTCGTGGGGTTGTTGCAGGGAGGAAAGAAGTCAGCACATGCAAAGAAGCCTGGAACAGCATGCAGTACTTGGAAAGGCTCAGAATCACAGTGGGCTGTGAGCTGGCCCGTGCGGGTGTTGGTACCGTCACTGGTAGAGTCAGTGCTGTGTCAGCTCCGAGGGCTGTTTTGCATAAAGGCAGGCACTCACGTGGAACGGCTTGGCTGTCAGAAGACTGGAAGGTTCAAATAAAGTCCTCTGGGCCTCAGTTTTCCCATCTGTGGTAACATCAACCCTTTCTCCTCTGCCATGTTGACGATCAAAGTGGCAGTAATCCACATGAAGGTTCTCTGCAAAGGATGAAAGAGACATTCTTGTGGATTTAATTATGCCCCCCGAAAAGAGATGTTGGCATCCTAACCCTCAGAATCTGTGAATGTGATCTTATTTGGAAAGAGGGTCTCTTTGCAGAAGTCATCAACTTAAGATGAGATCATTAAAATGGGCCCTAGCCCAACAGGACTGGTGTCCTTATAAGAAGAGGGAATTTGGACGCCACACACAGAAGACCACAGATGATGGAGGTGGAGATTGGAGTGAAGTGTCTACAAGCCAAGGAACACCAAGGACTGCCAGCCCCGCCCAGAAGCTGGAAGAGGCAGGGAAGGATTCTCCCCAAAACGTTCCAGAGGAAATGTGGTCCTGCCAACGCCTTGATTTTGAACTCTTGCCTCTGGAGCTGTGAGAGAATAAATTTCTGTTGTTTTAAGCCCCCCATCTTGCTATCCTGTATAAGAAAAGCCCTAGAAAATTAACACGGGCATAAACATAAATGATGATGGAGATGATGATGATTACTATGAGTGCCTGACACATTGTAGATGCCCAGTAAGTACGAGTGGGTCTGATAGTTTATGATTGTGTCCTGGAACCTGTGAGCCATCCAGGAAGCTCTTCTGCCTCAGCTCCGAAAGCCCCGTTCTGCACTCTGCTCTGGCATGCTGGACTGAGATGCCTTCAGTTTTTATTTATTTTATTTTTTAAAATTTATTTATTTTGGCCACTCTGCACAGCGTGAAGGATCTTAGTTCCCCTACCAGGAATCACACCCGTGCCCCCTGCAGTGGAAACATGGAGTCCTAACCACTGGACCGCCAGGGAAGTCCCACCTTCTGTTTTCAGATGCGGACCCTCATTGGTCCACTATACCATTGGGCTAAGATTTCTAGAAGGAGTTGCAAAGTGAAGACAAACAGAAATGACAGAGGAGAAGGTGTAACTGGGAACAATTACAGTGTGGACGGATCTGTCGGGTTATTGATGGACGAGGCCTATTCTCTTGCTCCCTGGAATGTTAGGAAGAGAAAGCCTTAACCTGGGAAACACCTTCTCCTCTTCCCCAGCCTGTCCACCTCCTGACCCTCGCTGCTTCTTGGAAATCCCAAAGCCATTGCAAAGCAGAAATGATAATATTGGTTTCCATTTCCCCGTCAGCATCTCCCGGAGCATTTTTAGAATCAATTCTGCCCCCCCAAATCATGCAGAACTCTTGGGGATCGTTTCATTAGGAAACGGGAGGGGAGAAGGTGGTGGTGTCGGTTAGCGGGTCCAATCCAGCCCGCTCCATCAGGCGTGCCGTTCGCACACCACCCAGTAATAAGGTTTCCCTTCTCTCCCTGATGAGAAAAACTGCGGCGGAGCTGGGTGTCTGCACGCAGCCTGGTTAGAGGGAAAATTACGTTAGCGGGTGGGACTTTGAAAGGTCGCCCCTACGATGCCTGTGTGTGTGTGCATAATATTCTTCATCACAGGATTATGTAAATAGCTGGTTGCACCTAACAAAGTCAGCCTATCAGATGGCATTTCCCTGGGCTCATCTGCCCTGAATCCTGAACCCTCATTTCAAGTACTTTCACTAATCAGCATATGCCAACTGGCTGCTGTGCCACCCATGCATCATTTTAACGAGGATGCCTTGAATTGGGAAGAGGAAGCTCCCTCTTGGAGTAGTTTGCCCGGTGCTGTAAATTATGCTGAATTGTCAGTCTCTGCTTGGCCCTCCTCTCATAACAATCCTCTGTCAGCCTTGCTTCCACCACCAGCAGCAGCTAAAAGCAACGGGCTTACTACCATCCCCTGCCATTCCCCAAGTGCAGGCCACCGCCTAGCACCCTTGCCATGGAGTCCCCTTCTTCAGGTTACACAACTGGAAATGTGGCATGCAAGTGCAGCGGATAGCAATCTTCGTTCACAATCTCAAGCATTCTGAGAAATATCTATGTGAGTTAGCCTTAGGTTAGGCTAAGTATAATAGAAAATGCTCAAAACTATTAGCTGAGACGTAAAGTTTACCTCATGTACATAAGTAAGTCCAGGACCACTCCCTAGTCATCAGAGATTTAGACCTCATCTGTCTTTCAACCCCCACCATCCTCCCTGAGTGGCTTTCATTTCCAAGTCTGACTCATGGACCAAGATGGCTACTAATGTTCCAGCCATTGTATCTGTATTCCAGGTAGGAGGAGGGGGAAAAGGGCAAAAAGAACATCCCACTTCCCTTATCCAGCTCCCATTAAGCAGACTTCCTGAAGAAGAACATTGCTGCTTACATCTGGACTAGAACAGTAGTTCTCAAACTTTTCAGCAGCATCAGAATCACCTGGAGAGATTGTTAAAGCAAAGGGTGAATAGGCTCCACCCCCGGAGTTTCTGACTAAGTGTGTCTGGGGCGGCGCCCGGGAATTTGCGTTTCTAGCAAGTTCCCAGGTGATGCTGAGGCTTTTGGTCCAGGCACCACACTTTGAGAACCATCGTACTTGAACCCCATTCCACGATCACCCCCCTGCAAGAGAGACGGAGTTTAGACTTCTCTGAGCTGGTACTGTTTCCCACTCCACCTGCCAAAACTTCATGGTTCAGTTACCAAGGAAAAGGAAGAGAATGGATATGGAGTACCAACTAGCCCCTTTCGGCCACAAGACCTTGGGTCTCTTTTCCTGCGAACCCGACCCATTTATTTTTCTAGTCTCTGCCTTTTTCGGGCCACCTCTGGGATCCAGAGATCTTTGCCGTTGCTTCGTAGACACACTGGACAGCCACCTTCTCTTGCCTCTTCCCAGAGGTACCATCCAGAGATGGGACACTTGTCCCCTCTTCTGAAGCCCGCAGCAAAGCCCATCGCTGCAGCCCCCAGGGGTCCTGCCAATGCTGCCTCCAGATGGAATTGAAAGTGTAATTAAACGACTCCTCCAGCAACTTCCAAGCGATGCTAAATTAGTTCCCAGATCAGTTACAGTTGAACACTCACCCTCTTACAGCCGAGAGGCTGTGGTGCTCAAGAGTGATTTACAATAGCCCGGAGATGGAAACAACCTAAGTGTCCATCATCGGATGAATGGATAAAGAAGATGTGGCACATATATACAATGGAATATTACTCAGCCATAAAAAGAAACGAAATTGAGCTATTTGTAATGAGGTGGATAGACCTAGAGTCTGTCATACAGAGTGAAGTAAGTCAGAAAGAGAAAGACAAATACCGTATGCTAACACATATATATGGAATTTAAGAAAAAATGTCATGAAGAACCTAGGGGTAAGACAGGAATAAAGACACAGACCTACTAGAGAATGGACTTGAGGATATGGGGAGGGGGAAGGGTAAGCGAAAGTGAGAGTGAGAGAGAGAGTGAGAGAGTGGCATGGACATATATACACTACCAAGCGTAAAATAGATAGCTAGTGGGAAGCAGCTGCATAGCACAGGGAGATCAGCTCGGTGCTTTGTGACCGCCTGGAGGGGTGGGATAGGGAGGGTGGGAGGGAGGGAGACGCAAGAGGGAAGAGATATGGGAACATATGTATATGTATAACTGATTCATTTTGTTGTAAAGCAGAAACTAACACACCATTGTAAAGCAATTATACCCCAATAAAGAGGTTAAAAAAAAAAAAGAGTGATTTGGTGAAATAGGACGTGGAAATTCCGTCAGGGTTCTCGGACTCCGTTTCCCAGGGTTGAGGACGGTGGACTGGTGTTTACGGAACGGCCACCTCTGTGGCAGGCACGAAGCTAGGGGGGTTGCCTAGGTTCTCTCATCTAATCCCCGGAGCCACCCTGGAGGAAAGTGGGACTGTCCCATTTCACAGATGAGGAAAACAAAGCACAGAGAAGGCGAGGCCTGGAGCCCCATGCAGCAAGCGTGAGGCAGCAAGATGGGCAGCCTGATGTTGCCTCACTGAAGCAGTCTCAGCCCTCTGCATGCCAGCAGCTGGGCTCCCTTTTCTTGGTTTTCAAAAAAACCGGACCTCTGATCTTCCCAGAGCCTGCCACGTGAGCTGGGGACCCTCCAGCTGCCTCTAACGCGCTTCCTCCAACTCTGCTGTGTGTTTTCCCGACCTACTGCACTTCAGCAGAGATGAAGGAAGAAATGCTCGTTGGTTTTTCCACGCATATACTTTTTAAAAACTTTTCTTATTGAAGTGTAGTTGCTGTACAATGCTATGTAAGTTACAGGTCTACAATATAGTGGTTCACAATTTTTAAAGGTTATACTCCATTTATAATTATTATAAAATATTGGCCGTATTCCCCATGTTGTACAATATATCCTTGTAGCTTATTTTATACCTAATAGTTTGTACCTCTTACTCCCCGATTCCCTTCCCCGTCCCTCTCCCCACTGGTAGCCACTTATTTCTTCTCTATCTCTGTGTCTACTCATACACTTTTCCCCCTGAGCAGTCATCTGTAATGTTATCCACCCCCCTTAAGAAAGGCCGATTGTAGGGGCTTCCTACACTTCAAGTATCCATACTCACCCTTCTTGAGCTAAAAGTGTGTGCAAGGCACCCAGCGCTGCCGTAACATGAATATAATCACGACTGCAGATTAGGAAACACTTACAAAATCAGCCCCAATTCAAATACCCCTTCCTATTTAACACAAGACCCAGTGCTCTGGGGCAATGCTTCTTGTGGGTCCAAAGCCCCCGGGTCTCCGTGTGATGCAAATTATCTCAAGACGGAAATCTACCCAGGTTGAGCAAAGAATGCGGGCTTCCGTGCGGGCTGTGGTGCTGACGTGGAACTGTAGCTGGAAACACAGTGAATCAGAGGAGATAACAACTGAAGAAAAGCAAAGCTGTAAGGGTAGGCTCAGCTCTACAAAACAGAATGACGACACCAAAGGGTTAGGGGACGCCCTTGGGGGGGGCGTGCCGAGAGCCCCATCATTTTCGGAAAATGATCCTCTTGTTCAGGGTTTGGCAGAATTTTTCTGTAAAGGGCTTGATATTACACGTTTTAGGTTTTTTGGAGACACATACAGTCTCTGGCATTTTCTCTTTCTTTGTTTTTTTTTAAGAGCCTTGATGATGTAAAAATCATTCTCAGCTCACAAGTCCATATAAACACAGACCACAGGCAGGATTTGGCCCCTGGATCTTGTTGTAAAAGTCTGACGTGCCAAAAAGGTATCTGTAAGGCTCTCATAGACACCTCTCCGTCTGTAATCCGCTCCACACCCCCATGTGCTAACGTTTCTGTTCTTCTAGGCAATGTGTGTTCCCGTGCTTGCTACATACAGCCTTATCTTTATTTGATTTTATTTTCTATGCCTCTCCCTCCAATAGAGAAAAGAGAGTTTCAGGAGAAGTGTTGGCTATTCTCCATCTGCTGTTGCCTCATCCAGACATTTCACATTTATGCTTAATAGCTGCCCTCTCATTCAACAAGGACTTTGTTCCACGCCCTGACAGGCCATTCATAAACATTATCTGATTTAATCTTCGCAGCAACCCGGATGATTCCCCAAGTTCACAGCCGAGGAGACTGACGCTGGGAGAATTTAAAACACAACAAGGAAAGAGCAGAGGCAGAACCGAGGCAGTTCTGTCCCATGTCCTAGCTCTTCAGCACAGAGTAGGAGAATAGATCATGTGTTCCAGCCCTGGAGGTCCACGTTCAAACCTGGCCAGGCCACCTCCAGGCTGTGTGCCCTGGACACATCGCTTAACCAGCTCTGAGCCTCAGTTCCCCATCCATAGACCTGGCATAAAAAGACCACCTGCTTCATGGGTTGGTGGTAGAGATGAAAGCGTTTAGCAACACCTAGCGTGTAGGAAGCGCTCCCCAAATGTGACCTGGTTTTTTATTTATTATTATTATGTACTACCTCTAAATGACTGCCAAGTACATGTGCATTGAAAGAGATTGGTTTTTTTCTTTTTTTTTCTTTGAAGTATAGTTGACTTACAATGCTTTGTCAGTTTCAGGTGTACAGCAAAGTGATTCAGTTATGTATATGGATGTGTTCGTTTTCATGTTCTTTTCCATGATGGTTTATCACAGGATATTGAATATAGTTCCCTGTGCTCTACAGTAGGACCTTGTTTATCCATCCTATATATAAGAGTTTGCATCCACTAATCCCAAACTCCCAATCCTTCCCTCCCCTCCCCACCCCTTGGCAACCACAAGTCTGTTCTCTATGTCTGTGAGTCTGTTTCTGTTTCATAGACATGTTTATTTGTGTCATATTTTAGATTCCACATATGAGTGACATCATCTGGTATTTGTCTTTCTCTGTCTGGCTTGCTTCACTTAGTATGACCATCTCTAGGTCCATCCATGTTGCTACAAATGGCATTATTTCATTCTTTTTTATGGCTGAGTACTATTCCATGGTATACATGTACCACATCTTCTTTATCCATTCATCTGTCGATGGACATTTAGGTTGCTTCCATGTCTTGGCTATTGTGAATAGGGCTGCAAGGAACATTGGGGCGCATGGATCTTTTCGAATTAGAGTTTTGTCTGGATATATGCCCAGGAGTGGGATTGCTGGATCCTATGGTAGCTCTATTTTTAATTTTTTGAGGAACCTCTGTACTGTTCTCCATCGTGGCTGCACCAACCTACACTCCCCCCAACAGTGTAGGAGGGTTCTTCTTGAGAGAGGCTGTTTTCTACCATCTGGAACATCTTAGATGAAACCTGCCTCATCCTCAGACCCTCGTGAGATTTGAACCCACAGCATTGGTGTGGAAGGCGAGGTGTCTGGTCTTGGAGCTGCAGTTGTGTTTTCTCTTGGTCCCATTTCCCGGTTGAGTGAACTGAGGGTGGGTGGATGGATTCGCTCATCTGAGGACACACGACCAGCCAAGAGGCAGAGCCAGGTCTGAGCCCCGCCGTGGCCTCTCCGTGGCACCCGCACATCTCCCACACACTTTTCCTTCTCTTTTTAAATTGAGATGTAATTCACATGCTATAAAATGCACTATTTTTTGACAAAACTGTAGGGTATTGTTATTTATTTTCTAAATTTCATATTCTAAAAATTTTTTTATTGAGGTGTAGTCGATGTACAATATTATATGTTTCAGGTGTACAACATAGTGATTCACAATTTTTAAAGGTTATCCTCCATTTATAGTTATTATAAAATATTGGTTATATTCCCCGTGTTGTACAATACATCCTTGAAGCTTATTTATTTCGTACACAGTAGTTTGTACCTCTTAAGCCCCACCTCTGTATTGCCCCTCCCTCTTCCCTCTCCCCATTGATAGCCACTGCTTTGTTCTCTGTATCTGTGACTCTGCTTCTGTTTTGATATATTCATTTGTTTCATTTTTTAGAATCCACATGTAAGTGATAACATACAGTACTGTCTTTGTCTGACTTACTTCACTTAGCCTAATACCCTCTAGGTCCGTCCATGTTGCTGCAAATGGCAAAATTTCATTCTTTTTTATGGCTGAGTAGTATTCTATTGTATATATATAATATATATATACCACATCTTCTTTATCCATTCATCTGTGGATGGACACTTAGGTTGTTTCCGTATCTTGGCAGTTGTAAAAAAGGCTGCTATGAACATTGGGGTGCATGGATCTTTTCTAACTAATGTTCTCTCTTTTTTGGAATAAATACCCGAGTGGAATAAAAAGCACCATTTAGAATCTTTAACTGAGTGGTTCTTAGTATATTTACAGGGTTGTGCAACCATCACTTCTGTCTAATTCCAGAACATTTCCATCACCGTAAAAATAAAACTCAGACCCTTTAAGCAATTCCTCTGCATTCCGTTCCCCCAGCCCCTGGCAACCACCAGTCTGCTTCCCACCTCTAGGGATTTGACTATTCTTGACATTTTATATAAATGGAATCATAAAATACGTGTCATTTTATGTCTGGCATCTTTCACTCAGCATCACGTTTCAAGGTTCATCCACATGGTCGCACCTCATTCCTTTTTGTCGCTGAATAATAGTCCACTATTGTCACACATTTCCGCTCTCCTCATTTCTCTTGATGAGAAGCCGCTGGGGAATTTGTAATGGGTATTTTACACCCACTCCTGGGATAAGTGCCTCCTCCCCTGGCCAGTTGGATTTATCTTTTTAATCAGTTCACACCCCCTCAGCCTTTTTAACCCTCCAGAAGTAATTCTGTGTTCTCTATTTATTTAAAAATTAAAAACCCAATTTGTAAAAAAAATACAGAAAATGGCCAAACCAATTTACATTTATGAGGTCACATCAAACAAAGCGTGTTTTCTCTGAAGCCTCGGGCTTTTTCCAAGCTTGAAATGACAGTGATTTAAAAGTACCTCACTTGATGGATTCTTTTCAGAAACACAGAGCAGTTCTCTGGTTCCTGATGGAAGGAGGTGGAGGGAGAGAGAACAACAGTGACAGCAGAGAACAAACATTTAATAACAGGAGAAGGGTCCAAGTAACCGTTGTGCCTTAGCTGTGATCTGTGAGGCTCTGAAAGGGTATTGGTGGGTGGGGTCTGATGTCCGCTGGGGGCAACAGGAGATGTCCGCCCGTCTGCTTTCAGAAGAGGACTCCGTTCCGTGATGCCGAGCATCTCATAGCTCCGGGGGGTCTGGAGGGAGGGCAGCCTGCAGCCTGGGCTCCAGAGCCGCGCTACGTGGAGGATAAAGGCAGGCGGCACCTGCTCCCAGCCCGCCCTGCCCAAAATGAGTTCTTCCAGGTCCGGCTGGGGGTTCCGAAAGCACACAGTTGTACGCATTTAAATAGCGCGCCAGGCACATCGCTATGCATTGGGCTTGACCGTAAAAGGATTCGGGAGCAGCAGCGAGGCCCACATAACTCTGTAATCTGCAGTGTCCCGATCACACACAGATACACACACGCACGCACACACACACACACATTTTTCACTCTCTAGGAAAGCTTCCCTCCTTCCCAGCACAGCATCTCTCCAAGTCCTTGGGAGGGGACAGAGGACCTTTACAGTCAGACCTGGCCGATGTGCCCAGTCCATGCCTGGGCGCCTCACTGCCCCCTCTGCTTCTACAACGTGTGCTATTGTTTTCTGTAATCCCATAGCTATGCTCGCAACTGGGGGAAACCAGAAAGGTGCAATCCAACCGGAAAATCGCTCCCTCGTGGGGATCCGAGGGTGGTACAGGAGTTCTTCATTTCTCTTTGTGGTTGTGATTCACACTCCCCTGAGGGTTAGTGACATTGAGCATCTCTTCATGTGTCTGTTGGCCATTTGGATTTTATCTTCTCTGGAAAAATGTCTATTCAGATGCTTTGCCCATTTTTTAATTGGGCTGTTTGGGGATTTTGTTTGTTTGTTTTTTGCTTTGAGTTGTATGAGGGAAGAACACAGATTTGAGCCATGGAGAATATAGCTGGGGGTCTACTATGCAGAAATAGCTTATTGACTGATGAAGCCAAACAGAGGAAAAGAGAGTCAAGAGATGGGGAGACGTAGAAATTAATTGCATGCAACTAGAGGTGATCATACTAAGGGAAGAAAGTCAGAAAGAGAAAGACAAATACCATATGATATCACCTATATGTGGAATCTAAAATAGGACACAAATGAACCTATCTGTTAAACAGAAACAGACTCACAGACATAGAGAACAGACTTGTGGTTGCCAAGAGGGAGGGGAGGGGAGGGGGGGAGGGAAGGATTGGGAAACTAGTATATATAGGTTGGATAAACAACAAGGTCCTACTGTACGGCACAGGGAACTATATTCAGTAGCCTGTGATAAACCATCATGGAAAAGAATATGAAAAAGAATGTCTGTCTGTGTATAACTGAGTCACTTTGCTGTACAGCAGAGATGGGCACGATATTGTAAGTCAACTATACTTCAATTAAAAAAGAAAGAAGGGCTTCCCTGGTGGTGCAGTGGTTGAGAACCTGCCTGCCAGTGCAGGGCACACGGGTTCAAGCCCTGGTCTGGGAAGATCCCACATGCCGTGGAGCAACTAGGCCCATGAGCCACAACTACTGAGCCTGCGCGTCTGGAGCCTGTGCTCCACAACAAGAGAGGCCGCGACAGTGAGAGGCCCGCGCATCGCAATGAGTAGTGGCCCCTGCTCGCCGCAACTAGAGAAAGCCCGCACACAGAAACGAAGACCCAACACAGCCAAAAATAAATAAATAAATTTATAAAAAAAAAAAAAAAGAAAGAAATTAATTGCAACATGTTTTGAGAACCTGGTCCTAGCAATACCTGAGCTGGAATCTTCCCTCAGATATTTGAGCTGTACAAGGCAGTAGGTCTCCATTTTTGCTTAGATTGAGTTGCGTTGGATTTTTGCCACTAGTTAATGAAAAGGTCCTGACAAACCCAATATAGTAGCTGCCTGCTTGCTTGTTCCCCCCCTGCCATCCCATCCGTCTGCGTGAGCGTGGGCTTGTCACTCTGGTTCACTACGTTATAACCCAGTGACAAGAACGCGCTGGGTGCACAATACGTGTTCATTAAGTGGCTGTTGGATCTTCATGGTTATCTAGGATTTGACAGCTGGAAAGACAGAGAAGATGCAGTCCAACCCCCTAATCTGTAAAATGAAGAAGCAAAGATTCCAAAAGATAAGAGATGCGAGGAAGTTTCTACAGAAAGTTAGCGGCAAAGCATAGACTAGAATCCGGGATTCCAGACCCCTCGTGCCCACCAAGTAACAGACACTCACCAAAACCATTGATCGGGAAAGAAATTTTTTTTTTTTACTCATTTAAAAAAAATTTTATTTTATATTGGAGTACTGTTGATTAACAAGGTTGTATTAGTTCCAGATGTACAGCAAAGTGATTCAGTTATACAAGTATCTATTCTTTTTCAAATTCTTTTCCCATTTAGGTTATTAAGGAATACTGAGCAGAGTTCCCTGTGCTCTACAGTAGGTCCTTGTTGGTTATATCTATTTTACATATAGTAGTGTGTGAGTGTCAATCCCAAACTCCCAATCTGTCCCTTCCCCCTGGTAACCCTAAGTTCGTTCTCTAAATCTGTGAGTCTGTTTCTGTTTTGTAAATAAGTTCATCTGTATCCTGTTTTTAGATGGAAAAGGAAGGAATTTTTAAATACAGGGAACTTCATCCTTGTGGCCTAGCCAGGTTATCCTGAAGATCGATGCTTTCTTCACCCATTTGGCATTTCTAGGACTGTAAATTTCTGCTTCTGCAATTGATCTTGGTCAGTGAAAAATATCTAATGATTCGCCAGTCTTAATCTTGATGTAATTCAGTTTAGGAATAAGAAGTGTCAGGTAAAAGAGGATATGTGTGTGTGTGTGTGTGTGTGTGAGAGAGAGAGAGAGAGAGAGAGAGAGAGAAACTGCAGTGACCACTAGAAAGCTAATCACAATTAGTACACGAGGGAGTTTTCTGCTTTAATGAAGCCATTAGCCAAAGACCATTCTCAGAAAGAAAATGTTAAGACTGAACTCCGAGCACATTACCTGTAATGAACCTGAAAATGGACTTGGGGGATTTCTGCAGTACTCTTAGCATCTGGAATAGCCAATGTGGACACTGCCCAGATGGCAGCTCCAGCTCCAGGAAGCCTGGGGACCCAAGAGAAGACATGGCAGAGGGTTATTGAACTGCTGACTGATGGGCACCAGCATCGGAGAGGGGCTTGCACTCTCCTTAGAACGGATGACTCTTTCAGCGATGCTCTTGGTTAACGGAAAAGGTTGTTTCTGTGCCAGTTGCCTCCCTGGAGGAAGAACTGAGAAAATCTCTTTCCTTGCATCTCTGGCTTCAAAGTGAAGCAGCAGTTCTGGAGAGGGACTTGGGGAGAAGTTGACCCAAAGGTTAAAGGTGCCAGTAGATGTCCCAAAGCCACAGATGCTTTTTCATCTTCATTTGACCATAAAGAAAAGGATTACAGAAGTGCAAGCAGGGAGTGCCTACAAATTCAAAAGAGAAGGCATTTTCTTCATCACTTTGCAAATCATAACACACGTGAGAGCTGTGATGCTCATCATTTTGCACGAAGTCAGTATGAACAGGATAAACCCAAGTCATCAGAGGATGGGATGGGCCACAGTGGGTCAACAGAGGAAGACAGTTTGGTTGGCTACACAAAACGATGCAGCCCATCGCCGAGGTGCAGTAGTGATCACAGGCATTCGGGGGTAAAAATTACCTAACTCTTTGATTGCTTTTGTAATGACTATCTATCTGTTGTTGCCCTTGTTTGCCTGATGGGAATCTATACATTCTATTGTCTTCTGATAACACAGTTCTGATTTTTTTTTTAAGACTGCCTTTTTCCAGTTGGAATCGATCTTGGTAGACATGTCAATCAGAGTGGCCCCATCCTTCCCTGGTTAAGGGATGGGCACCATGATGAGACCAATCAGACTCTTCCTCCGGAAAATTTAAATCATAAGCAGAGTCACTCAGGGATAGAAATGGTTGAAGGGATTCACTCCGCTTCACTCTAGAGAGACTCGCCCATCCTTTCCTCTTTTCAACATCCTGGAAGTCGTTCTTGGTCCTGCCTTTCCAAAGCCTACTTCAGCTTTTCCTCTGATCCCGGGAGTAGCCCAGGGTCTATCCACTAAGAACCTGAATTCATTTCCTGTTACAACAAATGCTCTAACAAATGAACACAAATTTGGTCCATTACGGTTCTGGAAGTTGGAAGTCAGAAAGGAGTCTTCTGGGGCTAAAATTAATGTGTCTTCCTCCTGGAGGCTTTAGGGAGAAATCTCTTCTTTTTCCAGCTTCTAGAAGCTGCCCACATCTCCCGGGTCACAGCCGCGTCACTCTGCTTCCAGCACCGCATCTTGTTCTCTTCATTTGACCCCCATGGCTACCTCTTCAAAGAACTCTTATGGTTACATTGGGTCCACCCCAGGTAACCCAGGATAATCTTTTCATCTCAAGATCCTTAGCTTAATCACAACTGCAAAGTCCCTTTTACCATGTAAGGCAACAGGTGCACAGGTTCCAGAGATGAGAACATGGGCATCTTGGTTATTCAACCTACCAGAGTACTTTCCTGCTCAAATTAGCCGGTCAATTTCTGCTGCTTACAACCCAAACCTAACTGATGTGTAACTTTTACTTGGTCTCTGCAATAAAGAAAAAGAATACATATTTTTGGATTGTTGTTGTTGAAAACTAGGAAGACGATCACAAATAAACTAAAAGTAAATTGTGAAACGCTCTTGGGAAATTGTTCAAAAATGACTCCTTTGCCCAGGTCCCTAAGGTAAGTGCTGCATGTCTTGTCTAAACAAAGACAGCCTGGCACACACCTTGGAAGGCTTCCCCTAGGGTCGGAGAGAACTGAATAGCTCCCTTGACCCAGCTATGTCTGGTTCTTCCGGCAGGACACTGAGATTCTGAACACCGCCATCCTCACGGGAAAGACAGTTGCCATGCCCATCAGGGTGGTCTCCGTGGAGGAGAACAGTGCCGTGACGGATATCTCGGAGTCGGTGGAATGCAAGTCCACAGACGAGGAAGTCATCAAAGTAAGTGATTCCAGTGGTGGTGGTCCAGTGGTTGGGACTCGGTGCTCTCACTGCCGAGGGCATGGGTTCGATCCCCGGTCGGGGAGCTAAGATCCCATAAGCCGAGAGGCATGGCCAAAAAAAGTGCAAAGTAAGTGATTCCATTAGCCGTCTGGATTGAACTGGTGGAAACTTCACGGGGGCCTCCCATTCGCTAAGAGAGTTTAGCCTGGTGAAATAGGGGTTCAGCTGGTTGGTTTATGTACACAACACTTCCGGTGGCTTTACTAAACTTTCCCATTTCCATCGCTTAATTTGACATCATGCCAACCTAGCTGTCATCAAGAGAGCTATGGACTGTGGGTCAAACCCCCAATACCTACAGTAACCAAGCAGGTAATTTAAGTGAGTGAAGTGGTAAATCAGACAAACCCATTTCTAGAAGGGTAGCAGTAGCCAACTCCTGTCAGTTGTGGCGTGTATAAATGTGAATTTGGGATTGCTGCGTCTTCAAGAGAAGCTGCAAATTTGGTAAAAGTCACCTTGTTTTTCAAAGTTGGCAACCAAAGGTAATTTAAAAAAAAAACCAACTACAATGGGAAAAAAATAAAATACATCGGCAGCATGGGTCTGGCCCATAGGGCAGCCGTGACTGCTCTATAGGGAAAATTATGAACTTTGGGACAAATTCAGCTCACCACCTGCTTTATAAATAAAGTTTTATTGGAATAGGATCACTCAAATCTATTTCTTTTTTTAAATTTTATTGAATGATTCTTTAAATTCTATAATGCTTTACAATTTTCAAAAGTTTCACACATGATTTCTTTTTTTATAAATTTATTTATTTATTTTTGGCTGTGTTAGGTCTTCGTTGCTGTGTGCGGGCTTTCTCTAGTTGCGGCGAGCAGAGGCTACTCTTTGCGGTGCGCGGGCTTCCCATTGCAGTGGCTTCTCTTGTTGCAGAGCACGGGCTCTAGGCACGTGGGCTTCAGTAGTTGTGGCACATGGGCTCAGTAGTTGTGGCTCGTGGGCTCAGTAGTTGTGGCTTGTGGGCTCTAGAGCACAGGCTCAGTAGTTGTGGCTCGCAGGCTTAGTTGCTCTGCAGCATGTGGGATCTTCCCGGGCCGGGGCTCGAACCTGTGTCCCCTGAATTGGAAGGCAGATTCTTAACAATTGCACCACCAGGGAAGCCCATATGGTTCCATATAGTCCCCTAATAATCCTGTTTTTCTCCCTCTATCCCTATATTGCCCCTGCCCCCCTTCCCTCTCCCCACTGGTAACCACTAGTTTGTTCTCTATATCTGTGCGTCTGCTTCTTTTTCGTCACATTCACTAGTTTGTTGTAGTTTTTAGATTCCACATATGGGTGGTATCACACAGTATGTGTCTCTGGCTGACTTACTTCACTTAGCATCATGCCCTCCATCCATGTTGCTGCAAATTGCAAAACTTCGTTCTTTCAAATTTATTTCCATATTGTCTGTGGCTGCTTTTGAGTAGTTTCCACAGAGCCCATATGGCCTGCACGTCTGAAATAGTTACCATTTTGCCCTTCCAAGAAAAAGCTGGCCTAGAGAAATCCCTGCTCTGGAGACTAAGTGTCTTGAGGGAAGGACCCTACTTTTTGGTCTTTCCCACCAACATGTACCATGATCATGTACCCACAATACTTGCTCAGAGAATAAGACAGTGAGGGTTTTTCCAAGCCAGAAATTAACCGTTTGGTCTCCATTCCCGCCCCCCAAATCAAGTCTGACAGATAACAATCAGAGTCTTCTCTCTGGGGTTAAAAACAACACGTGTGCGTGGAAGAGAACCTTACAGACCGTTGAAGGGGAGGATTGGGGTGGAATAAATCCTTCTCTGCAGACTCCACCCCCGGCATGGACACACGGCAACCAGCACCGCCAAGATGGTCCACTGCACGTGGTGCCGTGTTCACGCGGTCTAAATTGTTACACCGACCTTCCAGTAGGTCGCAGTAAAGCGTCCCAACAATATCCTGTGACCGTCATCTTTTGGCCGCTGGGAGTGTCGTCTCAAAGAAGGGACTATTTTTTGTAACTAAACCAAAAGCGATTTATGGGCAGATGGTAGCCCTGAGCCCAGAGTGCTTCACAGAAGATCCAGAAAGCCTGTGGAAGGAGGGGAGTGGGTGGAAGAAGTTCTAAACAACACTGTCCAATAGAAGCACAACGTGAGCCACGCAGGGAACTTAAATCCTCTCGAGTCACATTCAGAAAAAGAGAAAAACAAAACAAAACCGGTGAATCTGATTTTTAACGGCGTATGTGTAACCCATTATATTTAAAAGCTTATTTCAACATGTAGTCAATGTAAAAATGATTAATAGGACATTTCATATTTTTTGGCACTAAGTCTTTCCGATCAGTGTGTGTTAGAACACACCTCCATCACAGCCCCATTTCAAGTGGTCCAGAGCCACGTGTGGCTCGTGGGTGCTGCACTGGACAGCAAAGTTCTAAGCTCGGAGGCAGGATTTTGCAACCTTACCACGCTTAATATTTTGCGGTAGCTAATTCTTTGTCATGGGGACTGTGCCACACATTGTATGACGCTTAGAAGCATCTCTGAGCTCTTCCCAATAGATGCCCATAGCACTCCAAGTTGTGACAAACACACATGTCTCCAGACAGTACTAAGTGTCCCCTGGTAGACAGCATCACCCCCATGGAGAAGCACTGCTCTGAGGGATCTCTGCTCTGCTTCTGGCCGGGATCTCTCTCCTGTGGCTGAGAAGTAACTTTGGTAGGAGGGGAAGGGGAAGAGGCACTTGGTTTGGACCAGCCGTGGTCACATACCGGGTCCTTGCTGATCATTTGCGTTTATTACTGATTTGCAGTGCCCCGAAGGGCCAGGACCCTTGATAAGTGTGACCCTTTGAAAGGACGCCTCCGGTGCTGATGACTTTTCTAGAGGTCCAGCTTTCAGCCTACAAAAACCCAAAAACAAATTTCACTGCAGTTGTACACATAACTGCCCTGAGATGCTCTTAAGTAGGTTTGACGTGGAGCCCATTACTAGTATTTCCAGGAATGTAATTAGTATCTTTAGGGAAATGAATGTATTCAAGCTAAAACCCACCCCACCCCCTGAAATGAATTCTGAGTCGATACCCCTGGCTGTTGGCAAAGCAAGGGGAAGTCTCAGGTCAGCAGAAGCCAAGGAAGGATGTCTGAGCAGGACACGGGAACCCCGTTTCCCAGGACCCAGACACGGCCTGTGGTTCGCGGTCTGACGAGGTGAATGACACCTGAAGAGCTAGTTCGGTACAGATTAGGGTCCCGTGGTGAGAAGAAAGGGGGAGGGAATTGGCCCCTCATACGTGCCTACCCTCCAACAGGCTCATAAGGTTTGGGATTTAGACAGGCCTGAGCTCTGGAAAGTCCTCTGAAGGCTCTGAGATTCCACCCTACATGCAGGTTGACAAATCAACCTGTCCCAGTTTGCTGGCAGAAGACACGAGACTCCTGGATCAGAGTCAGAGGGCTAAAGGGCAGCCAGTGCATCTGCATCTTCCTGCATCTAAGCTCCAGTCCCCCCAGGGCTTTGCCACACTGCATGTGCTGTGGTCTCTGTTCCAGAAGAGGAACCCTGGGCTTCAGGAACCCGAGTCTCTTTTAACGGGCAGTGTTAGGGACTGAACGTTTGTGTGTTCCCACAGTTCACGTGTTGAAGCTTCAATCCCCCATGTGATGGCACTAGGGACAGAGCTTTGGGAGGTGATTAGGTTTAGATGAGGTCCTGAGGACGATGGGATTAGTGCTCTCAAAAGAGGAGGAGACGGGCTGCCCTGGTGGCGCAGTGGTTGAGAGTCCGCCTGCCGATGCAGGGGACACGGGTTCGTGCCCCGGTCCGGGAAGATCCCACATGCCGCGGAGTGGCTGGGCCCGTGAGCCATGGCCGCTGAGCCTGCGCGTCCGGAGCCTGTGCTCCGCAACGGGAGAGGCCAGGACAGTGAGAGGCCCACATACCACAAAAAAAAAAAAAAAAAAAAAAAAGAGGAGGAGACTAGAGCCTGCCCTCTCTCCGCCATGTAAGGACACCGCAAGAAGGCGGCTGTCTGAAAGCCAGGAAGAGGGCTTTTAGCAAGACTCGACCGTGCTGCACGTTGATCCTGGACTTCCCCACCTCCAGAACTATGAGAAATAAATGTCTGCTGTTGGGGCCCCCAGCCTGTGGTACTTTGCTGTCACAGCCTGAGCTAAGATAGGCAGAGAGCCTGCCTCGCCTTCTCCCGGACAGAGACAGTATCTCTGCTCTATTGAGCCATCAGCCTGCCTGCCTTTTGCTCCAGAAGGGGACTCTGTCTCTCTCTCCTGAGGCTTCTCACCATATAAACATCCTTGAAAAGACCATTCAGACAAAGACAGTCGAGTCTGTGTTTGTAAGATGTCGAGAAACACAAGAGGATCATATGGGCCGTTTCTTCCAGCAAGTTCTTCTTGGCTTTGCCATTTCCAAGCTATGCAGTCTTGGGCGATTCATATATTCCCTCTAGTCCTGAGTAACGTGGGGACGATCACGTACCTAATTCAAAAGGTCCTGGTGAGGATTCATGAGTCTCATTTATCAAGTAAAGGACTTAACCTAGAAGCCAACACGTGGAATGGACTTAACCCTGAGTCAGACAGTCCCCTTGATGACCCTGTTAGGTAAGCCGGGGGTTACAGCCTGGCCGTCTACAGGTGTATTTTGTGTGGTGAGCACAGTGTTATTTAAAAATTAGAACTGGGGCTTCCCTGGTGGCGCAGTGGTTGAGAGTCCGCCTGCCGATGCAGGGGACGCGGGTTCGTTCCCTGGTCTGGGAGGATCCCACATGGCCGCTGAGCCTGCGCGTCCGGAGCCTGTGCTCCGCAATGGGAGAGGCCACAACAGTGAGAGGCCCACGTACCGCAAAAAAAAAAAAAAAAAAAAAAAATTAGAACTGGACGCAGCTTACCTCCAGTGTATGATTCAGCGACATTTTAGGAAACTTACTGAGCTGGGTAACCATCACCATGACCCAGTCTTGGAATAGTTTTGTCACCCCATTTACTGTTCACCTCCATTCCCACCCCTAGCCCTGGGCAAACACGAATCTACTTTCTGTCTTTATGGGTTTGCCTTTTTTGGGGGCATTTCATATAGATGGAATCATACAGTACGTGGTCTCTTACTAAAGAAGTCAGGCGATCATTTTGTACATAATCTCTTTTGACACTTTATGGATAACCATGTAGAGAGGTGTAATTTTATGAGAATGGGATCCTATCATACAAACTATTTTTTTTAATCATGGACTTTTAAAATTGGCAGATCAAATGAACTCGTGAAACAGAACAGAAATAGACTCACAGACATAGAAGACAGACTTACAGTTACCAAAGGGGAAGGCGGGAGGGATAAATTAGGAGTTTGGGATGAACAGTTCCACACGACTATATATAGAATAGATAAACAAGTACCTATTGTAGAGCACAGGGAACTACACTCAATGTCGTGTAGTAACCTATAATGGAAATTAATCTGAAAAAGAAGCGATTTGTATATACATGTATAATTGAATCACTTTGCTGTACACCTGAAACTAACACAACTTGTAAATCAACTCTACTTCAATTAAAAATAAAGGGAAAAAAATTTTAATTAAATTGGCAGATCTATAGATACACACACACACACACACACACACACACACACACACACACACACGCTACAGCACACCTTTCCAGCCCTCAGGTAATCAGTGTTAATTACCTATCTGATCTCCTCCTGTGCCTTTCTCCGTGCTCATGTGATCATAAACACAGACACATCAAGACGTGACGTGTGTGTGTCTGTTTATATATAAACACACACACAGAGGGCTTTTCTGTCCTGGTTTGTTCTGCAGAGACGAGGTACAATTTCTGCCTTTTCTCTCCTCTCCCCTTGCGATGCTTCCTGAATATCCCCGACTGGTGGGCATTTGGGAAACGAGGCTCCGTCAGTGTGGGGCGTGAAGGAACCGCAAGTGAAGAGGGGTGTGGTTTGCCGCATGTTCGGTGTTTAGGTCAATAGGAGTAGTGACGTGTGAGTGGAGAGACCCGCGAACATCAGCGTCTGCGTTGATTGACGTTCAAGGAATGAAAAAGCAACGGCCCAGAGAAGGGCAGTGATGTGCCCAACGGAAGCCCAGGAATAGTACGAGGAGGGAAGACACATAACAGGGACAAAAGCACTGGCAACATCCAAGTAACCACCGTCACAGAGTCCTTACTCTACACGTTCATCCACACTTGAACGTGCTTGAAACATAGCTGAGCCATGCAGCCGACGGCACGGCACAGATTCGTTGGCAGAGGTTTTCTCACTTGTGGTCCACGAAGTGATGGTGTCTTAGATTCGACAACGTACTCATTCAGCAGAGATGTACTGGCCTTTCTCTAGGTACCATGCCAGTACTGGGGACGTGGCAGCAAATAGGACATGTCCCCTGCCCTCATGGAGCCTGGCGTGGAGGGAACAGACAATAACAGATAAGCGTATTACAGGTGGTGAGGAGGACTGCAAAGGAAATGCGGCAGGTGCTGTGCTAGGGTGTGGCCTGGGCGTAAAGGATGCCTCTGGATAGGTGTCCAAGGAGGAGGCGTTTGGGCCCGTTGGTGGCAGGGAAAATAACGACTATCGATGCCTGCTATGACTGTGTATCCCTGATTTTCCCAGTGCTCTCTCCAGCCCCCTATCCTAACCAGGTTGACACTAGGGTACCCCGCCCTGTACTTCCCGGGTGGCTCCTACCCTGGGCTGCAGCCCTGCCTGTGCTTTCCCCAAAGCTTCTGAGGCCACAGAGGCCAGGCTCTCCCCCGACAGGGTGGGGATGCTGAGATTTAAAATACCATTAAAGAAAGCTCGTTTATTGAATTTCCAGTGCAGCCTGTCTGACCTCCAGGGCACAGTTCCAGCTAATGGATTCCGGTGCAGAGCTAAAAATAATATATATGGGCAACCACGGGGCCCTGCTTCCCCTGCTGACCAAAGGAGTTCTGGTACGTGGAAGGCAACCTCACGTAAGCAACAGACATTCTTCCCTGTGCAGTGGCTCCCCTCAGCACAAAGCTTCCTCCCCACTGAATTTACTATTGATTCCACAGCTCTGAGTCCTTGAGAGAGCCAGGTTCTTTCATAAGAGCTTGAAGTTTTTAAAGAGTCCCTGAGATTGATTCCCGCTGTAAGTAGCACTCCCTCGCCCAGTAGGAAAACGGGCAAATTCTTTCCCAAGGAGGGAAGAGAGCTGCTCGTTTTTGCTTCTCATATCAGACAGGCTCTGGAAGAAAAGCCAAAAGGTCTTTATCCTCAAGAGCCATTTGGTTCTAAGAATGAAAGAAAGTCAAGGACAGCAAAGGAGTCCCGGGCATCAGGCTAGGCTGAGTGACACTGCCCAGTTGTGCCCCAGTTCTGGCCTGGGGGTCTCCAGTGTAAAGCAAGGAAGTTCCTTCCATGAAAGTTCCTTGTAGCGCCAGCAGTTGAAATAGCGTGTCTAAGAGCTTGCACTCTGCCACAGACAAGTTCTTCGAGCCTCAGTTTATTCATCTGCAAAATGGGTAATACTCATACCAACCTCGTAAGATTGTTGCGAGTTTTAACATAGTTATAAAAGTAAAGCAGGTAGGTCGATGCATTCGGTTAGCTCTTCTTACTATCCAGGTAGACCTAGAGCCAGTGTTCTCTCCCTGGGGTGATCGTATGTCTGCCAGGGGACATTTGGCAATGTTTGGAGACACTTGTGGTTGTCACCCTCAGAGAGAGGGTGAGACTGGCCACACAGGTGGCTCATGGCTACCATGTTGGACAGCACACCGGTAGGGCATTGGATGCACAGGTGTAGGACATTTCCATCATCACAGACGTTCTTTGGGAAGCAAAGACCCAGAGCCTGCAACTGGTAGGAACTAAGCCACGCATTAATGCTTGGGACTGGCCAAGAAAGAGCAGGTTGTTCCGACCCTCTGTCTTAAGCTCCCAAGAATACTGTGCTCTAATAAAAGACTTTTGCAAAAGATAAGACCGTTTACTTACGAGTCAGACTTTATTTGAGCCAAGGGAAGTCCATCTGGATTTGTTTAACTGAGAACAGAGGTTTTGAAGCCCCAGGGATCCTGCAGCTGGGCGTGGGTGGCTCTTGCATTGAAGAAAAGTTTCTGGCCAGCTCCATGTAGCACAGGGTAGCAAAGTCCAGCCTGGAATCGCGTATCTGGTTGGCCTTGGGACAGATTTCGATCTGGAAAACAGTTCTCCTCCTGTGTTAGCTTTTTCTCCTGCCAGATATTAACATTTCTGCCCTGCTTTGACCTCTCACCTGAAATCCATCTGAGAACAAGGATTTGGTCTCAGGCGATATCATATGCCAACCTCCCGATGGTTCATCATATCTTTATCAAGGATGATGTGGTTGTTGAATGATTAAGACTCTCAAATTGGCTTAATAAGTGAGGGGAGAAACTGTCTTATTATTTAAATGTCTAGGGCACAGGTGGATTCAGAAATCAATTTCTCTGCCCCTCTAAGCTCTGCCTTTGACTCTTTATATGTGGTCCCCAGAGGCCTTACGTCCACAGCTTCCCAGAAATGAGATGGTACTTTCACTCCATCAGAAATCCTTGGACTTCCTGTTACTGGGCTAGACAGTGTCATGTGACCGGTCCTGGACCAATCCCCGTGGCCAGGGGCAGTGTGATGTTATGAGTACACCCCACTGTGTAGCTGAAGTCAAGACCATTGAAGCACAGGGACTGAGCATGAGAATCTAGGGAGATTCCCCTCAAAACACCTAAACACTGTAACCGGAGATAAGGTGAGTGGGTGTTGGGGAGCAGAAATAACAACTCTCCACTGTATCTGAGCTGGAATTCAGTTTATTATTCCCCGTTTACTCTCACTCTCCTTTCCACGAGCTCTCAGAGGATTAAAAGTCACCATGCAGTGTCAGCCTAGTGACAGCTGTGCCTTCTTACCTGTCTCCGCTCGTCCTCCTTGCTGAGACACTGATGGGGAGGGATGCATACAGGTGGGTCTGGGCTGGTGCAGCAGAGCTCTTGCCTCTTCTATCTGAGAGCATGATTTTGGTTAACAGACAACGTGCCTCAAACTGAATTAAGCAAAAAAGGGAGGGTGGTTTTTGGCTTCTGTTTCTGTACAGTAAGCAATTCTGGCTTCAGGAATGGCTGCATCCAGGAGCTCACATGGAGTTATCAATCAGTATTTTATGTCTGGCTCTCTTTCTCTTGGTTCAGTATCCTCTGTGCTCACTGACATCTCAGAGGAGTCGTACTGTCCCAAGGTGGCTACAGGCGGCTACAAAACCATCTCTTTACATGGAGCATTCCAGCAGAAAAGAGCAAGTATCCTTTGTCTAGTCTCACCTGAAAAATTCCTGAGATTCCCTCCAGTTGTACCAGCTTAAGTCACGTGCTCACCCCTGAGCCAACCACTGTGACTGGAGAAATGTGAAGCTCTGATTGGCTTAGATCGTCATCACATGACCCTGCTTTGGAGACTAGAGGCCGAGATTCATCCAAAACTCTGGACTAATGTGAGGGAGGAGAGGATCCCCAAATGCAACTAGGGCTGGGGCCACAGGGAAGAGGACTGGGTGCCTGGAGTGGAGGCTTCTCCCTTCCACCCCAGGGCCTTGCTCTTTACTACCCACCCTGTCCCTGTCCCCCTGTCCCAGGGCCTTTCTTCCATTTCTTAACTTGGCCCAGGTTAGAGAAGAGCCCTACTCCTGCCCCAGCCAGGAGCAGGTTTCCCTTGGTGACATTTCCAAAGCAGTGACTTACTCTGATGGAGGCAAAGGATGAGAAGAAGTGGAAGAGCCTGAGATCTCCCAGCCAGACTCTGCCCTGAGCTCCCCCTGGAGGAGAGGGGTCCTGTGATTGGCCAAGGGCGGTCCAAGAGGGAGGGGATGTGTGTAAGCGTGTGGCTGAGTCACTTCGCTGCGCAGCAGAAACTAACACCACACTGTAAAGCAACTATAATCCAATAAAAAATAATAAAATAAAATGACAAAATACTCAGCAAAAAGCACTAGGATAATTGACAAGGAAATTGACAAATTGACACCTTAGTGTGTGAGTGATTCCAAATCAGAAAAGGAAAATGAAGAGGAGAAAATACCTGACATGTAACGATGTAACAGACTTACTCCAAAACCCAAACTGATTAGCCTTCCAGCTGCATCAGATCCCCTGAGCTCTGAGGGAAGACAGGTGTGGTCATGGCCAGCAGTTCTCATCCTGGGGCTCCAGCGATATCCCTCCCCAAACTCCCGTATTGACCCGCGTAGCTGTATCATTCCCATCCTTGCTGCCTGGTTTCCTCTATAATTAAGCCTTTTCCTCCTCACTCCAGTGTTCAGCTGGGGGGCTGCTGCTTTTGAAATAAGGCTTCCGTCTTGTGGGGACGCTCTTACGAGGCTGGAGTTTCAAAGAGAAGCTGTGAGACACCTAGTCCCCTCAGCAGGACAGCTCCAGCCTTGTGTCCTGGGTCCCAGGACGTTAGGATCTCAAGTGACATCTTTAGGGAGAAAGCCAGGCTGATGGTGCAGCGGGTGGTCCAGGGCACAAGCTACTGGAGAGAGCTGTGCACACACAGGAGGGGCAGAGCTGTTTAAGGCTGTCATTCTGGAAGCTTCTACCCCATTCTCCTCTTCAAGACAGAAAAAAATCAAAGCCCCTTGTCTACACACTTCTAGGGGCTAATATGTTCCACTTGCCCAGCCCTCCAGAGATTCCCTCTCTGCCTGTTGTGCGCCGGGCACTGGGCTAACTCGTGTATTTGCTGGTTTTCCAATGTAATTCTCCTGTAAGAGCAAATCTGGGGTGCTTTTCGCTCCCTGCCCGACACACCCCAGCCGACTTCTCTGACCTTGTATCTGCCAACCTTCCTTCTGCTTCTACAGCAGGTCAAAATATGCCTACGTTAGGGTCTTTGCATAGTATAAGAGAGCAGTAAAGGATCAGGGCTTACTGGACCGGACGCTTGAAATTTGCGAAGGGAATAGATTCTAATTTAAATCTTCTCAACACCTACACACAGACAATGGTAACTGTGTCAGGAGATGGAAAAGTTGTTTAGCTGGATTGTGTTGATCTTTCCACAGTAGATACATGTATCAAAACATCAAGTCGTGCATCTTAAATAGATACACTTTGATATGTCAAAGATATCTCAGTAAAGGTGTTTTTAAAATATCAAAGAAAGATTCTTTTTCTTCCAAAAAACTATGTTGCATCTAATTTTCCTTTTAGCAGGATGTGCTGAGGTGACGCAGATGAGGCCCTGATCTCCTACAAGTTATTGGGCATAATTATATGAGACAAACTTTTAAAAAGAGAAGGAGAGAAAGACAGTTTAATAAAATTCTTGTCTATTAGTATCTGGGAATTGCAAGAAGTCACAGAGAGAAAGAAGGCTTGATCACAGACCTCAAGAACTTTCTTTTTAATTCCAAAATGAAAGAACTGAAATAACTTTCCACCAATTAAATTGGTAAAGTTTTTTTAAAAGGGAACGTTTCTGGAGCTAGAGAACTGCTTTCAGATCCAAGTCCAATCCAACTGGCTGTGTGAGCTTGGACAAGTTAGCCAACCTCTCTGGGCCTCAGTTCCCCCCCCCCCCCCGCCCCCGTAAAATGGTTTAGTGAAGACAAAAGGAGTCAGTACCTATGTCCTCTTAGCACGGAGTCTGGCATACAGCAGGCGCTTAATAAATACTAGATAAGGAAGACAAGAACGTCTTCCTGGAAATTTCTTCCCCCCAAATATCTCAGGGCCGCCACCTTCCTGATAGTAGGATCTGTCTAGACATCACTTCCCCTGCTTGTTCCCTTATTTTATTTTTCTCTTGGCATTTATTGCCCACATTTACCTTACTGTTGACCTGTTAGCATCTATCCCCACACTCCCCAAAATGGAACTTCCTTAACGAAGTCTCCTTATCACTCCCTTCTGCATCTCCAGTGCCTAGAAAAACGCCTGGTGCATAATAGCGATGCAGGAAGTATTTATAGAAAAAGGAATCCTCGTTTGCTAGATGAGGTATAGTGAGGGGTCAGCCACGACTCAAATGCAAGCCTGGCCACACATGGGGACCCTCCAGTGAGGAAAGCCGCTTTCCTCTGGGCCTGACCACCCTGGCGAGGGTCCTGCTGTCCAGTTGACCCTCATGGGCCAGACCCCCGCATCTGACCGGGAGCGTCACCAGCTCCCGGGTGGACCAGAGCCCTGAGCTGAGAACCACTCGGCATCTCCAAGTCCTGGCATTTGCATTTGCATTGTCAGCTGGATAAAGTGTGATTTATCACAGAACAGATTTCTGTTTGGCCATCTGTAAGTGAGAGGCAGGAAGCAAGGAGGAGGAAAGGAGAGACATCATCTCAGAAATACTGCTTAGCCCTGCTTTCCCTACCTTTTTCCTTTTCTTCTTTTCCAGAGATGTCCGAAAAGTAGCTGTCAGACACTTTAGTAGTGAAATGGCAGCAGATCTCCTGCAAACGTAAAACTTGCTCTCTGGCAGCTGAGGGGGGAGTGCAAATTGTGGGTGAGATGCTACATAAGCCAGAAGTTCTTTGGGAGAACAGGACACAGAGAAAGGAAAGCGTTCTCCCAGCCCAAAGCTGGGGCCAGGCGGAAGTCACCGCCCCTGGATGAGAAGCTCTGACTCGGAGAATTCCCGAAACCGCGGGCCCTTCCTGAACCTGGGAGCAGGGCTCTCCCAGTCCTGCTTTCCTCCCAGCCCTGCCGTGTCCTCCCCACTGCCTAAGGAGGAGAGAAAGGAGGTAGGATAAAGGGGGAATGGAGTGGGGAGGACAGGAGAGGGAATATAAGACCTCCTGAGAGGTCCAGGCAGTGTCCTCTTCACCCCAGCTCGTAGCAGAATAACTCGGTCAGCTCTGCTGTGTAACAAGTGACCCCAACATTCAGTTGTTGAAGGCAATGATCATGTCCTCTTGCTTACGCGTTTGCGGGTCGTCTGGTGGTCTGTGGGCCTGGCTGGGGTGGACCCCCCGTCCCTGCAGGTCGGGCTGTGATCTGTCCAGGTGCCTCATTCCAGGGCTGGGCTGAGCGGTCTCCACTACTTTAAGTTCCTCTGGTGGCAGAGTTCACAAGGGCTGGCAGAAATACACAACAGCTCTCGAGTCTGAGCTTGGAGAGAGGTTGGTCGTCACCTTTCTCTGCATTCTCTTGGCCACAGCTAGTCACGTGGCCCAGTTTGCCATCAATAGGAAATAGAGTCATTCTCCCACCATAGAAGAAAAGGGATAAGAATCAAAGCCAACAACTCAATGAGCACCAAACCAGTGGGCACCGTGGTTAAGAGCAGAGCTCTGGGGTCGATGGTGTTTAAGTTCTGACTCACTGACCACCAGCTGTGTGACCTCGGGCCAGTTACATCACCTCTCTGTCTTTTGTTTCCTCATTTGAAATACGGATGTGATTTTTAAAATGTAGCCCTGTTGTATGTTCACGGTGAGGATTCAGTGAATGATTCATGTTACCTCTTAGAATGTTTACCTCTTAGGTAACCATTCACGTGACCTCTTAGAATGGTTCCTGCTTTACTGCAAGCCCTCAGAGAACATTGGTTGCTGTTATAAAACATGCAGTCACCACTGAGAGTCCATCTCCTTGTGTATGTTCCCACGTGTGAGCGGTGGGTGGGGGAGTGTCAGGTGCAATGTGGGAGGAGCAGCCCTGAGTGTCCCCTGAGGGAGGAATTGGGGAGCCGGTACCTGAGCGCCTTTTCCCCGCCAAGGGCACATGCCCTGGTTGCCTTGGCAACACTCTGCTCTGGGGATGTTGAAATGGTTTCTGGCCATTTAATTCTCCATTGAGAGAACCTCCTGTTGTTCGCCAGTAGTTTGCGTGAAGAAATAGTCACCCAGACAGTCTCCCGGGGCGTGGTCTGCAGCCTGCCCCAGCGAGGAATGCTCAGCTTGGCTCTTGGTGGGCGGAGGGGTCACACTTGGCATACTGCCAGCGGGGACATTGTGCAAAAGTTAAAATTAAGAGAATAGTAGCAAAATAAGTAAATACATTTGGGCAGTTAGCTATCACGGGTGGAGAGATGGGGAAAGATGGAAGAAAGTGGACAGAAGGGGAGGGAGCCTGCTGCGGGGTATGGGCACCTTTGAGGCTGGCTTTCAATACCTCCGAGGACAGCTGCAGCCCACTGTCCCTCCCAGCAGCGCCCCGCAGACTCCCCAGTCTGGTCTATGAGACCAGCAAAGACACCACGGTAGAAGACTCAAATGCTTTCAGGGTTCAGGCTGCTAACAAAATTGAATGCAATGGTTTTCCAATGCTGGTAACTAATTTGCTATTTTAAACACACCATGCAGGTCAAATGTGACCCACAAGCTCTGATGCATTCATTCATTCATTTTTCAACATATATTTCATGAGCACCTGTATGTGCCAGGGGCCATTTCAGGCACTAGGGGTTACAAAAGTGAACAAAACAGACAAAAGTCCCTGTCATCCTACGACTTTATGCTCTGGTGAGGGAAGACAAATAAAAACGAAACTAGATAGGTAAAATGTATAGTGTATGAGATGGCAATAAGTGATAGAGAAAAATAAAGCAAAGAAGAGGGTCAGGTGTCTTGGAAGAGTTGCAATTTTACATTAAAATGTCCGAGAAAGGATCTCTGAGGATTTACAGACAGGCTTTCCCAGCCGCAGCACTGGCGACTGACTCTATGTGGGGCTGTCCTGTAGGATAGTGTAGGGTGTTAGATGCCAGTTGCCCATCTTCAAATTGTGACAACCTCCTTCCCTAGTTGTGACAACCAAAAAGATATCCAAAGATTGTCCAGTGTCCCCTGGAGGACGCAGTGGTCCCAGTGGAGAATCATTAGATTAAAGACCTAAAGGGAACAAGACAGGGATGTCCACTCTCGCCACTTTTTTTTTTTTTTTTTTTTTTTGCGGTACGCAGGACCCTCACCGTTGCGGCCTCTCCCGTTGCGGAGCACAGGCTCCGGATGCGCAGGCTCAGCGGCCATGGCCCACGGGCCTAGCCGCTCCGCGGCATGTGGGATCTTCCCGGACCGGGGCACGAACCCGTGTCCCCGGCATCGGCAGGCAGACTCAATCACTGCGGCACCAGGGAAGCCCCACTCTCGCCACTTTTATTCAACATAGTTTTGGAAGTCCTAGGCACAGCAATCAGAGAAGAAAAAGAAATAAAAGGAATCCAGCTCTGCAGCAGAATTTACGCACCGGGGGAGCTGTAGTTGTCACGCTGTACAAGATGGATTTTCCTGAAGCTGCCAGTTCTTTTAGAACTCATCAAATTGAGGCCGCTCCAACCGGCTCTGCAGTTGATGGATTTAAGGCAAATCTAGTCTTTAAGGAGATTGAGAAGAAGCTTGAAGAGGAAGGAGAGCAATTTGTGAAGAAAATCGGTGATATTTTTGCCTTCAAGGTGAAGGATGGCCCTGGAGGTAAAGAAGCCACCTGGGTGGTGGACGTGAAGAATGGCAAAGGACCGGTGCTCCCTAACTCAGATAAGAAGGCCGACTGCACAATTACAGTGGCTGACTCGGACTTACTGGCTTTGGTGACCGGTAAAATGAATCCTCAGTCGTCCTTCTTTAAAGGCAAATTGAAAATCACTGGCAACATGGGTCTAGCTATGAAGTTACAAAATCGTCAGCTTCATCCAGGCGAAGCTAAGCTGTGAAGAACTCCCGTTGCCTGCCTTTGAAAATCAAGATGAGACGTATAGATATCTATCCGTATATTTCATTGTCAGAACTTAGGTTGAAGCTACACCTGGGCAAATAGCATGAGATTTGTTTTTTTTTTTTTTTTTTTTTTTTGCGTTATGCGGGCCTCTCACTGCTGTGGCCTCTCCCGTTGCGGAGCACAGGCTCCGGACGCGCAGGCTCAGCGGCCATGGCTCACGGGCCCAGCCGCTCCGCGGCACGTGGGATCTTCCCGGACCGGGGCACGAACCCGTGTCCCCTGCATCGGCAGGCGGACTCTCAACCACTGCGCCACCAGGGAAGCCCAGGCCTATTTATTAAAACAAACATGTTTTTTAAGTGAGTTTCCTTCTTGAAAAAATATCAATGTATTAGAATCATAAAACACTGTTGTTAAAAATAATTGAACAAAGTTTGCTTTGAGATGCACAGTTTTCACATTATAATCTTGTATTAATTAAATTTGTAAAGCTCTCCTTCCTTTGTTATAATTTTCCTTTTTCATATGTTTAGTTTAACTAGCCACATTTAATTTACCTTCCTAGTTTTTTTCTTTAATTCAACTTAAAGGAATATTACTTTTTATTCCTTTTTTTTTAAAGGTAAATTTCATATCAGACTTTGGCATATGATGTGTTTTCCCTACTTTTACCTTCCTAGTTTTTCTAATGCTAATGTTATTTCTAATAACTCGGTAAGATATGGAGTAAAATCATGTTTTTGGAAGAATGTTTAATAGAAAATTAAAATAGCTCTTCCTCAAAAAAAAAAAAAAAGAATCCGAATTAGAAAAGAAGTAAAACTGTCACTGTTTGCAGATGGCATGATACTGTTCATAGAAAACTCTAAAGACACTACCGGAAAACTACTGGAGCTCATCAGTGAATTCAGTGAGGTTGCAGGATACAAAATTAATGCACAGAAATCTGTTGCATTTCTATACACTAACAACAAAGGAACTTATATACAAAACAGAAATAAACCCACAGACATAGAAAACAAACTTATGGTTGCCAAAGGGGAAGGGCAGGGGGGAGAGAGATAAATTAGGAGTTTGGGATGAACAGATATTCACTACTATATGTAAAATAGATAACCAACAAGGACCTACTATACTCAATATTTTGTAATAACCTATAAGGGAAAAGAATCTGTAAAAGAGTGTATGTATGTAACTGAATCACTTTGCCAAACCCCTGAAACTACCACAACATTGGAAATCAACTATACTTCAACTAAAAAAAAAAAGCCCTAAAGGAGATGCGGAGCAAATCATGCAGACGCCTAGGGAGGATGCTTCAGATAAAGAGTAAGCAAGTGCAAAGGCCCTGCGGCAGGAGCGTGTCTGGTGTGTTCAAGGACCAGCCAGGGGCAGAGTGAGTCAAGGCGAGGATGAGCGGGAGACACACCTAGGAGAGACGTCAAGGGCCGCATCAGGGAGGAGCTTGGACTCATTCAAGGGTTTTTCCTGAGTTTAAAAGGGGGCCACAATTCACAAAAATTTTTAAACATGAGTCCCAGATTAAGAAGCTGGGAAATGGGGGACTTCCCTGGCGGTCCAGTGGTTAAGACTCCAAGCTTCCAATGCAGGGGGCGCTGGTTTGATCCTTGGTCGGGGAACTGAGATCCCACACACCTCGCGGTGTGCCCCCCCCCAAAACAAAAGAAGATGGGAAATGTTAGAGAAGAGGTCTCTGTGTTGGATATGCTGTTTGCCCCTCCAGACCCCTCTGCCCTTCTCCCACCCTGCTCTGGGAGGCTAACCTTTGTAGATTACATCCCAGTCATCCTCAGGGTTCCCACGAGGCTGGAGGCGGGGGGAGGCACCCCCAGGCACTGGAGGGTGGGGAAACTGAGGTCGGTCTGTTTTATTCCTCTGGGCGCCTTGCAGCACGGTTGTGAGTTGACATTGGCTGCATTTTGTGCCAAGGTGGGCAGTCCTCTCGAGCAGGGACAGTGCCCAAGCTGGGCACAGACACCAGCCCTTTAAGGGCCCGCCCTAGGCTGGTATCACCTCATTTTAGCTAATTACATCTGCAGAGACCCTATTTCCAAATCAGGTCCTACTCGAAGGTCCTGGATGAGCATGGATTTTGGAGAATGCTATTCAATGCACTACCCCGACCTCTGTCTGTGCTGGGCTTTGCCATCTCTTGCTGGTTTCCTTCAACCCTACCCACACCTTTGTAAAGAGTCCCTGTGTTAAACAGATAGTAGCATGTACTATCTGTTCCCTGACGAGATGTGCAATGTTCCGGCCTGTCTGAGTGGGCTGCTTTGGGAATGGGCCAAGAGAGCGAGGGCCAGGGCAACTGGCAGAAAGGACTTGAGCTGGTCCATGTCAGAGTCAGCGGCCAGTGGCCTCTCTTGGGGCCCCTTTCCCTGGTCCCCCAGCCCACAGAAATGGAAAAGACCCTAAGACTCACATGGCAGGAAGGGCGATTCCCAAGGCCACAATCTCAGGATATTATCTGTTAAGACAACACGACTGAAACAGTCTGATCAAATCCTGCACTGACTGTCATAAACCGGTTCTATTCTTCACCCCTCTTCTCCACCTTGGGCAAGCTGCAACCTCAGTGAGCCTCAGTTTTCTCATCTCTAAAATGGGATCCTGATGGCTGTCCAGAGCTCCAGAAAGGACTGAGGGTGAGAATGATGGGGAAAGCACATGACAGGTGTAAAAGCAGGCATCAGGACAGTGTAAGAGCATTTGATAGTTTTTGTTAACAGAGCAGGTACACACACTCAGGTGTGCAAGAAATGTAAATCGTTTTTCTGTATTTGAACTTAATTTCTATTCTCAACCCCTAGTCTCCAAAGAGGCAAAACCTATTAGAGTTAGATTTCTGAGCATATGAAGTTGGAAATGCTAATTAGAGAGCCAAGTAGAGATGTTGAATAAGCACTTTTTGTCTGGAGGTCGGATGTGGGGAGTTATTAGAGATGGTACTTATATTATACAGAGATGGTATTTAAAGCCTCAGAGCTAAGTGATTACAGGAGTGAAAGGAGTATATATGGACTGAATGTTTGTGTGACGCCCCCAAATACCTATGTTGAGATTTTAAACCCCAGTGTGATGGTCGGAGGCAGGGGTTTAGGGAGGTGATTAGGCCATGAGGGCAGAGCTTTCATGAATAAATTAGCGTTTTTATAAGAGGCTCCAGAGGGCTCCCTCACCCCTTCCACCAAGTGAGGACACAGAGAGAAGACAGCCATCTAGGAGCCAGGAATGGGCCCTCACCAGACACAGACTGTGCCGGCGCCTTCGTATTGGACTTCCCAGCCTCCAGACAGTGAGAAATAAATGACCGTGGTTTAAGCCCCCGGCCCCGTCTCTCGGTATTCTGTGATTGCAGCCCCAAAGGGCTAAGACAGGATATTTAAGCTGCCACGGAAACACAGAAGAAGGGGCAATTGCAGTATTTCAAGGAGTGAGTCTCTAATTGTGGTCCCCAGACCTGAAGCATCAGCGTCTCCCAGGAACTTGTTAGAAGTGCAAATATCGCCCCCCCCACACACACCAGACCTGCTCAACCTGAGACTTGGGGAGTGGGCCCAGCAGCCTGTGGACACTTGACCGCCTCTGATGCTCGTCCAATTTGAGAACCCGCTTGGCCGAGGGCATCAAGACAAAAATCGCATTGGACGTCGATGGCTGGCCAACAGATGCCTTTTGCTTTCTTCATGGAAAGTGGTCCCCAGCTTCTCCCCTAGGAAGCAGGCAACGTCCTCAGGAAGTTGCCAAGGCCTGAGCGACAACAGAAGGTGTCAGCTGACCGTAGGTCGCTCAGCCGGAACCTACCCCAGCCCCTCCCAGTCCTTAAAAGCAGACATCAGTGGCTGTTTCCACGGCCACCGTGCGTTCAGAAGGGAGAGTTTGAACGTCAGAGTGAGCAAGAGGCCAGCAAGCAGTTTTCTCAGTGGGTAGAAGCTCCCCCACAATGAGAGAGAAAAAAGATTCAGTGTGGTTGGAGAGAGAAAAAAGATTCCCAGAAATGGAGGCAAGGGGCTGGCAAGATTCTCGCAGGGGCCTCGGGTTCCTTTTCTGCAGATGAGCAGGCTCGCTTCGTGATACCATGGTTCCCGCTGCTGTAGCCGCTTGGGAAATGACGGATGCATCCTGAGACTGGCCCAGACATTTACGGCATCTTCAGGAGTAACAGTGACAATGGCTCTGTCACGCCCGCCGCTTCATACCCTTGGCGTTCCCTTAACGATTTATGCATTCTGGAGCGGCCAGGTTCCTTCCCACCAGAGCTCAGAAAGGTAATAAATGAGGAAAGTCAATGGTCTGTAAATTACAACATTGATTAAAGAAGTGATTACTGATATAACTCTTGCTTGGCTATTATGCTAATGCCTGCCCGGATCCAGGACAGTGTTTACATGCTAATGACAAATCTGGGACAGGGAAGAAAATTGGTTTCCACTCTTAATCAGTACGTACACAGTTTTAAACCACTATTGACCGTGAGTGAGAAGATCCATCCATGTGTTCCCCTCCCACCCGCCCCCTGCCACTGTCCCCAGCAGATGGAGGAAATGCGCTCAGCCCGGCCCTCTCCACCTGCCGCTCCAAACAGAAGTGCGAGCTGAAGATGAAAATTGGGCCCAGGGTACCCATCCATAGTTCCTAGAAGCTGGGGAAAGAGAGCGCGATCACAAGAGTTCATTGCTCAGCGTTGGATGTTATTTAACCGGGGCCGTGGACACCCCTGAAGGAAATGCTGCTCCTTTCAGCGTGTATAACCTGGACGGGAGACACATAAGCAAATCGGCAGTTACAGCTTAGTGTGGTAATGCTGGGTGAAGAGTCCATGGGTGACTTCATTAACTCTGAAATGCTACACAAAACTGTGTGTACATGCATTTCTAGGGCAAGAAATAGCTTTATGTGTACTCTCAAAGGAGTTCATGACTCCTAAAAGGTTAGGAAACACTGCTCTAGAGCTTTCTGGAAGTTTTCAAATTAACTTCTTGTGTTTCCACTGCTCTTGGCTCCATCTCAGTCTTTCACCGTATCTCCTTCGCCCCAAGATCTTTGTTTGGTTGTCTTGAAGCAAGTACCCCATGAAGAAAGGGCCATGTTCAGGCATCCATCCAGCTGTCCATCCATCCATCCATCCATCCATTCAGCCACCCACTCATCCATCCATCTATCCATCTATCCATCCACTCATCCATTTATCCATCCATCCATCCACCCATCCATCCATCTGTCCATCCATTTATCCATCCATCCATCCATTCAGCCACCCATTCATCCATCTGTCCATTCACTCATCCATCTATCCATCCACTCATCCATTTATCCGTCCATGCATCCATCCATCCATCCATCCATCCGTCCATCCATTCATGTATTCATCCATTCATCCATTCAGTATCCACTTTGCTGAGCTCCCCCTTCATGAGCAGCTGGTATGAGGAACCAAGAGGTCAAAGAAGAAAAACATGTACTTACTGCCTTCGAGGATTTTACAGTTTTGCAGTTGAAAATGTGAATTTACACATGGGGCTAGTGTAAATCCCATCCCATAAACTTGACTCTGCAAGATGGGTCATGTTTCTCTATAACCCAACTTGATTTCTCTTTTCAGTTTTCAATTCATTAATGCAACGAAACATCATCGGAGGCTAATTTCTAGGAGATTTAACTACTCTCAAGGCCTTGGGGAGGGGGCTTCTAGTCCTCAAGGATTCTGTTCACGGTTCCTAGGGCACACCCATTATCATTCAGAGTCCACACGGGTTACCTCTGATGTGGTCCCGCCCCTGTGCACCCTGCTCCTAGCAGCCTCCTCCCAAGGGGCACGGGCATCCTCCAGCTGTTTCTTTGCCACATGACAACATCCGTGGGGCTGTAAACAGATGCATCTTCCTGAGGGTTTAGGCATTGGAACACAAAATCTAGATGCTTGAAGACGTTTATTTTATTTGTCTCTGTGTTTGTTTTCCTTTGTGCTCTGTCTTGTCTCTTTCCTGAGTCCATGATCTTCTAGAAATGGGAAGAGTGAAAGGAGGCAATTCAGGGGAAGGAAACATAAGTTGGTCATCACTAATGAGATTCTGCCATTCACTGGATGAACAGTAACAGTACAGATACACAAATAATCCTAGGGCCTCAGGGGAGGTGCTGCAAACAGGGAGGGAAGGGTGTTCCCAGGGAAAGGGAACTACATGTGCGAAGGCCTGAGCGTTCTCCTGATGGGGAGCCATCAGAGCTGCGTGTGATTGGAGCAGAGAGTGTAGGAACTGGAAGAGCCCTGCTAGAGAGAAAGGCGGTACGAGCCCTTCAGACCCTGGGAGGCTGGATGGGGCGGGACGTGGGTGTGGCTCATCTTCTGAGCAGACATCGGCCTGGAGAACAGACACCTCTGGTGCCCAAATCACATTCCCCGGGTCCACCCAGAGTTCAGTCCCAGCTGCAGTTCTGTGCAGGTTCAAGTTCACTTAGTGATTGCTGCTTCTCTCAATCTGCTTCTGCTTTCCATCCCAGGGCCTGTGTCTCAGCCTAAAAGTGTGGGAAAGTTAACTCACACAGCAGCCCTCACTCAAAGAGAGACAGGAGAGGAGCTGGTAGATAATATTCCTGCCTCTCATACTGCAGGTGGACAATTCTGTGTGCTTTCCATGAGGCCCAGAAAAATGGAGCCTGATGGTCACAGCAGCAAATGCAAAGATGTGCCTTTCTACCAACTATTCTTATTTCTCTGATTCCCTCAGTCTGCTCCCTGGTCCCCCTTCCCTGGGGTCACCTCCCAAGTAAACCAACCACACTGAATCCTTGTCTCAGGCTCTGCATTGAGGGGAACCTAGATCAAGCATGCGTGCTTTGCTAGAGAAAAGGACAAATGGCAGAAGGGTGGTCTCCAGGGCCTCAGGAACCTCTCCTCCTCCATCCCCTCTCTGTCTCGGCAGGTGTCCGACCGCTGCGACTACATCTTTGTCAATGGCAAAGAGATGAAAGGCAAGGTGGACACGGTGGTGAACTTCACATACCAGCACCTGAGCGCCCCCCTGCACGTCACCGTGTGGGTGCCCCGGCTGCCCCTGCAGATCGACGTCTCTGACACGGAGCTGAGCCAGATTAAAGGCTGGAGGGTCCCCATCGTGGCCACTAAGAGGTAAGCCCGGGACGGGGAGATGCATCAGAGCTGTGACGGCAACGGCCGTGGAGACTGACCTTAACGCTAAAGGAGCCAATGCAGGGCCCAGTGCAGACTAGGTGATGCTGTTACCATGGTGATGACATGATGCAACGCATACATGCCTACGGCCTAACAACAACCCTCTGGGGAAACCAAGGCCCAGGGTAACCCAGCCAGGCAGGAAGGCTGCTGAGCGGCTGGGTCAGCATGAGATCCAGTCATTTGCAGTCTGCACGGGCTGCTAGGAAACTGTCTCCTGCAAGTGGTCCCTCCAGGGTGAAGCCACAGAAGTAACAAGATTTTCTAGGCCCTCCACCCCCAGGGAATTTAAGTTTGGGTTTATTTTCTCTAAGCAAAACGGTGAATCCTTTTTCTGTGCTGGATGAATATCTATAAACTTGAAAAGCTCTATGCGTACCAAAATATTGGGTAAAGTCTACTTGCATTTATACTGGACCATGGGGTTGCTGCCTCCTCTTAAACCGAAACAAAAGCCTCTAATGTATTCTGACTCCGGATTGTCTCATGTAGGAGTTTGGGGTCTTGTTTTCTCAGCTCTGTGGCCCTCAGTTTAGCTAAATAAGAGTTGTTGCTGAATTCCGGTTTCCTGGATGGAATCTCCCATCTTAAACCACCAGCACTATTTTCCCGACAGTCTCCCAAGCACCAGGGTCTTGATTTTTAAGGGGCAACTGGAGTCCATCTCAGGATGGATGAATGGAGCAATGAAATGGTGAATCCATTTCTACAGGGTAAACTTGAAGGCATTTGTCCTGCCGGGGAGGACAGCCATGACTCCAGCCAAGACTTCAGACCCTTTAGTGGTCACGAGTGGCCAAGATATGGGTTCGTTCCCTGTCCCTGAAGAAGGCAGAACTGACACTTGCTGGGTTCAAATCCAAGCTCAGCTACCTTCTTGCTTTGTGAGTTTGGGCCAGCCACCCAATCTCTCCGCCTCAGTTTCCTCATCTGGACATAAGAATAATTAAAGTTTTGCCTCACGGTGTTATGAGATTCGAAGAGTCCATCCGTGCAGAGCTTAGGATAGACACATCTCAAGAGCATCATACCACCCTGCCCAAGAGACCTTTCTACAGTGGTGGAATGTTCTAGACTCACAATGTCCAGCATGGTAGCCACTAGCACAAGGGGTTATGGAGTGACTGAGAAATTTAGTGGTTTGATTTGCTTAATTTTCTTCATTGAAATTAAGTTGTGAATAGCCATGCATGGTTCTCTGCTACTTTGTGGACAGTGTACGTTTAGTAAATATTAGTTCTTCTGTCTTTTATTTGTCAATACATGTCTTCAAAAGAGAGGTGGGATTTTTCGTGGGTTGCATATATCGGGAGGGATAGGACGTGGAGAACTCCTTTGGGTCATGCTGTTTAGTGGAGAGAGATGTTCACATTTTCTTCTCAATTAAGTCTTCCCTTCCTCCTTTGGCAAGTACAATAAAGCTTGCTTCTTTGCATTATTAAACAAAAGAGAGAGAGAGGGAGAGAGAGAGAGAGGTGTTTCACCCTTTGTGCTGCCCGGTGACAGAGTTGGTGCTCCTGTGTGGTCCTGAGGCTCCTGCCCGGGATGCTGTCTCTTGTAGGTTGGCGGGGGCACCTGCCTCGTGACTCCAGAGCACCTTGCATCCCATCACCTGACCTGAGAGCCTCTTCCCTTTTCCCGGCAGGCCCACGCGAGACAGCGAGGATGAAGAAGAGGACGGGCGGCGGGGCCGAGGCTGCGCCCTGCAGTACCAGCACGCCACCGTGCGGGTCCTCACTCAGTTTGTGTCTGAGGGCGCCAGCCCCTGGGGCCGGCCAAGCCACCTGCTCAGTCCCGACTGGCAGTTCGACATCACCCACCTGGTTGCAGACTTCATGAAGCTGGAGGAACCCCACGTGGCCACTCTCCAGGACAGCAGGATCCTGGTCGGGAGGGAGGTTGGCATGACAACCATCCAGGTAGGAAGCCGGAGCTGGGAACTTCGGCACGCCCATCCCTGAAGGTGGCACCCAGCCCTGGGGGAGGCTCACTAGATGGGCGGGTCCTCGTGGCCAATTCCTTGTCCTCGTGATGGCATCCTGGGGCCCCCGAAAGGTGAGCCTGGACCAGCTCTCTGAGCCCCAAGCTCCTTCCAGACAGAATTGAGAAGGTGGTGGCCACACCCCTTAGTGCCGCTATGACGCCCTCACTGCCGCATGCTCCATTCCCACCACCAAACCCGCCCCATCCTGACGCTACTCCTCCACCCTCAGTGCCCCCTTTCCAGATGCGCACCTCCTACACCCTCTTTGAACCTTCCCCCATCTCTGCGCTGCTCTTGCCAGCGACCAAAGAAGGATGCGTCCCTTCTTCCTTTGCTCCCTTTTTTCCTTAGGTCAGTCTGTCATTCTGTCATACAGTCATTCGACAAACTCTCTTCAAAATCCTACTGCCTCGGGCTTCCCTGGTGGCGCAGTGGTTGAGAGTCCGCTTGCCGATGCAGGGGACATGGGTTCGTGCCCCGGTCCGGGAAGATCCCACATGCCGCGGAGCGGCTGGGCCCCTGCGTGTCCGGAGCTTGTGCTCCACAACGGGAGAGGCCACAACAGTGAGAGGCCTGCGTACCGCAAAAAAAAAAAGAAAAAAAAAAAATCCTACTGCCTCTTTTGCTCAAGGAAATGTATAGAATGGTGGGATTTCAAAACAGATGACAGGGCATGAGGGCCTTTCAGTCAGCCCATCAAGTCCCACCCTACTGACTCCGCCTTTTTTGTTTGTTTGTTTTTTAATTTTACTGAAGTATAGTTGATTTACAATGTTGTGTTAGTTTCAGGTGTACAGCACAGTGATTCAGTTATACATATGCATATATCCAGTCTTTTTCAGATTCTTTTCTCACATAGGTTATCACAGAGTATTGAGTAGAGTTCCCTGTGCTGTGCAGTAGGTCCCTGCTGGTTATCTGTCTTACAGATAGTCCTGTGTGTGACTCCACCTTTCTGGAATGTCATTCTGGATCCTTTCACAACCACCCCAGGTAGAAATGATAGATACGTTTCTACCACTTCACCTGAGACATCTCAGGTCCTACACGTGGTTTATGAGATGAGGCAGAAAGTAATATTTCAGCAGAGGACATGTTGTGCTGGGGGCCCGAAGGGAGAGTCAGCTATTTATAATTCAGGCCTCCCGTTGGTTCCGTAATTCACCTAGAATGGGAGTCGGGCCGTGCAGAGTCAGCTTGTGTGCGACTCTTCACGGGTCCAGGCAGCAGGATCGTCGTGCACGGTTGACCCGGTTGTGTGGTACGCAAGAGAGCCTCATCTAAACGGGGAGGGGCATTTCCTTTCAAAGACAGAATGGAGGGCTTCCCTGGTGGCGCAGTGGTTAAGAAGCTGCCTGCCGGTGTAGGGGACACGGCTTCGTTCCCTGGTCCGGGAAGATCCCACATGCCGTGAAGCAACTAAGCCCGTGCGACACAACTACTGAGCCTGCGCTCTAGAGCCCGCGAGCCACAACTGCTGAGCCCACGTGCCTAGAGCCTGTGCTCCGCAACGAAGGTAGCCCCTGCTCGCTGCAACTAGAGAAAGCCCAAACGCAGCAACAAAGACCCAGTGTAGCCAGAAATAAATTAATTAATTAATTTTAAAAAGACAGAATGGATTTTAATTTTTATGTCCATTTTCCAAAAGATAGAGCTAAAGTGTCTCAGGGGAGGGGTGACTTTATCTGATTCTCACAGAGGCCCAGTTCGGGCTAGTGTATATAGTGAAGTAGATGTGTGGCTCCTTCACACTGTATTCCGGACCCTGTTTCAGATGGAGGGAAAGGCTCCAACATCCAGAAGCAGGTGTGACGGATTTATCTTGTGTCCTGCCCAGGTGCTGTCCCCACTGTCTGACTCCATCCTGGCCGAGAAGACAGTAACCGTGTTAGATGACAAAGTCTCGGTGACAGACCTGGCCATCCAGTTCGTGGCTGGGCTGTCTGTCACCCTTCACCCCAGCACAGAGAACAGCAAGGCCGTCACGGCTGTGGCCACAGCTGAGGAGCTGCTGCGAACCCCCAAACAGGTAGGGGCCTGGATGCCAGAGGTCGAGGGGAGCAAGGCTGGTTGCCACACCTGATTCAGCCAAAGGGGAGGGAGGTGGGAGGAACTGGGACAGGGTGGCCAAACCACATTCCAGGATGGAGTGATTCGGGCTGTGTAAAATGCACGTGGTTGCGTCATCCAAGAAGCGGGGTCTGTGATGAACCAGAATAATGGTACCCAGTGCACGGGGATGGATTAGTCATCTGTGCAAAGAACTGTCAGAAGCCTAGCAGCTTAAGACAGCAACCACTGTCGTTCACGGTTCTGCGGGTCAGGAGTCCAGGTGGGCTCAGCTGGGTGCCAGGCTCCTGGGTTCACAGGCTGAGAGCAAAGCCTCTTATCAGGAAGCTCTGGGGAAGAATCTGCTCCTGCACTCACTGGTGTGGTTGGCAGAATCCAGCTCTGCGCAGCTGAATGCCTGAGGTTTCTGTTTCTTCGCTAGCTGCTGGCTGGGAGCCTCTCTGCTCCCTTCTCTCTGCACCCCCCGCCCCCCCCGCCATCATCTGCAGAACAAGTAACGGTGCATTGAGTTCTTCTCGTGCTTTCAACCTGACTTTCCCTCTGCCACCAGCCAGAGAAACTCCTCTGCTTCCAAAGGCTCCTGTGACTACACCAGACCCACCCAGCTCAGCCAGGCAGCTCTCCCTAACTTCAGCTGTGCATATAACATCATCATCGGGGGGACAGCTCGTTTTGTTCCCAGGTTCCAAGGACTAGGGTGGACCATTCTAGAAATGCTGCGCGTTGCTACCTGGTATGGTTCCAGAGCATCACCAACAGGGAGCTGGAGTAGGTTCCCATCCCGGTCCAGCTCCCAGTGCTGGAACCTCTGCTCACCTCTCCTGGGGGCAGGAAACTGGCATGGCATTTGCTGGTTTAGAAACAGCGGAGCGAGCAAAGTGGGGAGACAAAGCAGAAAGCACGAAGCTATTTGCTGAGAACTGGTAATTAATCAGGGGATAACTGACATTGCCATCTCCCTGGCATGGGGCAAGGCCACCCATCAGTAACCAGCCTCACCCATCTGTCTTCATTGGCTGATGGTAATTGGAGGGCCCCGGCGCTGCCTAAGGGGATCTGTGGATGGAGTTCGTTCCATTTGCAGACATGACTCTTGAAAGAATAGGAGATCTAAATCATGCCTGGACGTGTGTTAGTTTAAGTATTTCAGAATTTCTCATCTTTGGGGAATTGCGTTGGCTTCTCCTGAGACAACCCCTACGTTCCAACCTGGCTGTCATGAGCTAATGGAAGGACTTGGTCTCAATCCCACAGCAGGGATGATGGAGATGGAGGTTGGCAAGCCCACGAGGTTCTGAGGGCTTAATTCGGATTGCCTGCCGTTCATGGGGGCTTGTTTGATGTTCAGTTCATTCTCCGTCTAGAGTTGATGAAGAAAAATGAACTCAAGGCGAAAAGTCAGCCACGATGAACTTGCATGCTGCGTTAGCAAGGTTTTATCGCAGCCCTTGGAGTGTGGAAGGCTGGCCCCTTGTTCTTGATATTTCCAACTTTGAAATACAAAATCTGAAAGACGGCTATGCCGTGAATATGAGGCAGTTGCATTATACTCCCCTGTGCCCTACCAGTGCTAAAGAAAGCCAGGCTGGTGAAGTGAAATGAGGTCTCCCCCGGCGTGAATGCATTCGACTGAGACTTCAGAAGGGGGCCCGTCCGACATGATTTGTAAGTTGGTGAAGCTAAAGGAGAGGAGGGCGGTGAGGAAAATTCCTGAACCAGTCACGTCTTAGCTTTGATCCCCCAAAAGGCTGAGCCTGAGATGAGGATCCACCTGCAAGGACTGCATGTGGGCGGTGAAGGGAACACCAGAAGGGCGTCGGGAAGTGAGGGAAGGAAGGGAAGACAGCCAGAAGAGTGTGTTCCCAACTCAGCCACCACTGTGGGCTGCTGGAGCCTGGGTCTCCTGGGGAAACCGTCAGCCAGTGTAGAAAAGGCTGGAGAGTCATTGTACCTGAGGTCAAGGAAGCTGGGATATGTACCACACCTCCCGTCAGCCCTTAGTGGAGGGCTGCTTCTGGAGGGTGTTAATTTCTCGGCATTTCTGGCTGCGGGCATGACCACATGGGTTCCAGAGGCCAGAATGCCCTCAGGCCAAACCACCTTGCGGGCTCGACAGCTGAAAGTTAAGCAGGCGGGTATTGTAGGAAAGTGGGCAGGTGCCAACAGCACGCACACACCACCTTTAGACTTCGTGAACGTTCTCACTCCTAACAGGAAGCTGGTGATAGTCTGGGCTTTTCCTTACGAGTGATAGAGGCCTAACTCGGGCTGGTTGAGTCAGACGTCAGAGTTTATCAGTTCATGTCCAAGCATGGGCATCTTCAGGTAAAGCTAGATCCAGACGCTCCAGTGGTGTCGTCAGAAACCTTCCTTTTTATTATTGGCGCTTGTCCTCAATTCTGGAAGATGGCCAGCCCTTATTTCTTTGACTATGGAAGTTCTCCCATATTCTTGGCTTCTGGAACTCCTAACAGAAAACCATTGGTCATTCTCATTCTCTTTCTCATTCCTTTCAACCTTCCTTTCCTATGTTTCATCTCTTTATGTTCCTGTGGGTTACATTCTGGGTAAGTTTCTTGGCTCAGTCTCCCATTACACTAATTCTCTCCTCAACCATGTCTAATCTGCTGTTCAAACTATCCACTGAGTAATTAATTTCAACCAGAGTATTTTTCATGCCTAGACGTTCTGTGTGGTTCTTTCCACAGCTACCTGTTCTTTTTGCGGTGACTCCCACTCTTTCAGTGTAGTTTCTACTCCTTTTTACTCTATTTTTTTGGGGGGCTGATTTTTGTTGTTGCTTTGTTTTATTTTAGTCTTTTTCATTTGTTTTATTATCTCGAATCCTTCATCTGCTGATCTTTCTATGTGAAATTCTTATGGTTTTCTCTCATAGTAGAGCCTTCCCTCCTAGGGATTGTAATTTTTTTTATCATGAGCACCTCTTGAGCTGTAGTTGCTTTGTTTTATATGGTTCCTGAGGAATTCCTGTGCAGTTTTGCGTGCGTATGGGTCCAGTTTCAAGTAAATGTCTTGCAGCTCCTTCACCACCAGGTGTTATAACTTCAGACTCGCCACTCCTGGGGAAGGGGTGAGGTTCTGATTTCCAGGGGAGACATTTTCGCACCCAGTGCTCAGCGCACAGACAAGCATCACTGATGTGCCTCTGGCCCAGTGGGTAGGCTTTCTCACCTGCATATGTGGAGAGGAGTCCTGGCTTTATGTAAAAGGTTTCACCCCAATCTGACACATGCCTAGGTGGGCATCACCATCCCAGCCACTGGCTGGTAGGTCTTCTGAGCAGCTCTGCACGCCCTCAAGCTGTCTCAGTAACAGTTACCTATTTGTACCACTCTAGTATGCCTTCTCTTTTCATTTCTGATTCCTGGGGATTTGCATCTCTTATTTGTATATTTTTACCTAGTTTTCTACTAGTTTATACTTAGCCAGTCTTCTTTGTTGTTGGGACATGCTCTTAAGATTCTCTCTCTCTCTCTCTGCATTCCAGCTTGCATCCCAACTCAGTAGTTCCAGGGGAAATAAATTCTGCTCTAATTCCAACAAAAGCCCAGAGGTCATGTCCCATTGGCTGGTTTGGGTCATGTGCCTCTTTCTGAGCCAATCACTGTGAAAAGGGTAGTACAATGTTCTGATTGGCCAGACCTTGGACATACGCCCACCTCTGGAACTGGAGAGGCCGGTGCCTCCACCCACACTCCTCAAACTCTGAATGGAGAAAAGGCATGGTTCTGAAAGGAAAATTAGTGTTCTAGCCCCCGTCGGAAAGGAGGAATGGAAACTGGTCAGGCCACATAGATGTGCATCCCAGACCCTATGGTTTAGGTATTCACATTCCCACTTTCATCTGGGGAAACTGAGGCCCAGAAGAATTGGTTTAAGAAAAATGTTCCCGGGGAGATAGTGGATCCATGTGTTTAATTCAAAACTCCCACTTCAAACCCTCTGCCCTTTGCCATGGTGTCCAGAGGCCAGGGTTAGAGGAAACACAGGATCCTTTGCCCGCAACAGACCCCTGGGGTTCCGTTAGCTCTTCCCAGCCATGAGATCACTGCCCAGTTCCTTCCCCCCCTCTGCACCCTGCTTCACCTTCATAACATCCAGCAGATTGTCTAGCAGGAGCTATCCTGGCCATTTCACAGCCAGGGCCAACCCATCTCCCTCCTAATCTCTAGTCACCTTCCTTCCTCCCTGTACACTGAACTGTACATTAAAAAGTAAAACGTAGGGGGCTTCCCTGGTGGCGCAGTGGTTGAGAGTCCACCTGCCGATGCAGGGGACACGGGTTCGTGCCCCGGTCCGGGAAGATCCCACATGCCGCGGGGCGGCTGGGCCCGTGAGCCATGGCCGCTGAGCCTGCGCGTCCGGAGCCTGTGCTCCGCAACGGGAGAGGCCACAACAGTGAGAGGCCCGCGTACCGCAAAAAAAAAAAAAAGTAAAACTTAGGGAATTCCCTGGCGGTCCAGTGGTTAGGACTCTATGTTTTCACTGCTGAGGGCCTAGGTTCAATCCCTGGTTGGGGAACTAAGATCTCACAAGTAATGAGGCACAGCCAAAAAGAATTAAAAACTTAACACATCAAACATATGCAGAACTAACATCCCGGCCCAGCTCCAAGAAGCATCCCAGCCTGGCACGATGAACAGCCGTGTCTTGTTTATTCTCTGTCAGTCTTCTGTCCAAGACTACTCAGTGTGTGGCACACGGCCTGACACAGAAGAGGCTTTTAACTCATGTCCTTGACATGCTCAGATGAATGAAAATTGGACCACTCAATGCCTGTTCTTAGAGGACAGGGAAGAATTCCAGACACATCACAGTTGTTTCCTTCGGTCCCTGGCCTGGTCAGTGACCTCAGAGTCAAAGGCAGCCAGGAGATTGACTAGCAGCCAAGACTAAGACTCGAGATGAACTGGCTGGACTCACACCCAGCTCTGTCACTTAGCGGTGGAAACCTGAGTGAGCCTTGGGTCCCCCCTGTGATCCAGTCTACTCACCTGCAGAATGAGAAGTATAGATAATAGTGTGTACCTTGTATACTGTTGTGGTGATTAAATGAGTTGATAATGAAAACCACGTAGAACAGTGGCTGGTACCCAGGAAGCACTATGGACACCTTAGCTACCATCATCCCCATGGCGGCTGGAATAATGGCGCACCATAGATGGCCACGTGTGATTCCTAGACCCTGTGAATACGGCACCTGATGTGCCAAAGGGGACTTTGCAGATGTGATTAAGGATCTTGAGATGGACAGATTACCATGGATTATGCGGAGAACGGAACATACTGAACTCAATGTCATCACAAGGGTTCTGATAGGAGGGGGGACATCAGAGCGAGGCGTAGGATAATGTGAAGACCCAGCAGACGCGCTCAAGTGACGTCGCTGGTGATAAGTTCAGTGGAGCCTGAATTCAGGGAGGGCTTTCTGTGGGGTCTTTTCCCTGGGTAAGGATTACACTGGAGCTGTCACTGCCTGTCCACATTGGTTCTTGTTTCCGTTAAGGTGATTCTCGGATCTTGATATAAAACCTGGATTTTTTTCCCCAGGTTCATCAGCCACCAGGTCTGGATTTTAAGTCCTGCCCCTAAGTCTTTGGGTTCTGTTCTAGCATGGCGGCAGGCGCGATCCCCAGAGAAGAGGCGTCCGCCCCCCTCGCCTCCCCGTGGCTTTCTAACTGCCCCTCTCCCTGCAGGAAGCCGTGCTCAGCACTTGGCTGCAGTTCAGCGATGGCTCAGTGACGCCCCTGGACATCTACGACACCAAGGACTTCACCCTGACCGCCACGTCCCTGGACGAGGCCGTCGTGTCAGTCCCCCAGCCCCGCTCGCCCAGGTGGCCCGTTGTCATGGCCGAAGGGGAAGGCCAGGGACCCCTGGTCCGAGTGGACCTGACCATCGCGGAGGCTTGCCAGAAATCCAAACGCAAGAGCGTCCTGGCCGTGGGCGTCGGCACTGTCAGGGTCAAGTTCGGCCAGAATGACGCCGACTCCAGCCCCGGCGGGGCCTACGAGGAGGCCGAGATGAAGAACCACGCCAGCGGCCGGCGCCAGAAGGGCCAGGAGGGGCCCTGGTACGGCAGCTCCTCCGCGGAGCGCGAAGACGGGGCCCCCCGGAGGGGCAGCCCCACGGCCAAGTCGCTGCTGGACAATAAGGTGGGCAAGAACAGCCGGCTGGACGGGGCCCGGCTGGCGGGCGAGGGCCAGCTGCAGACCATCCCCATCGACTTCGCCAACTTCCCGGCACAGGTGGACCTGCCGCGGGCGGGGGGCGGGCCGGGGGCCGGCGACCTGGTGCAGGCGCCCCGCGGCCTGAGCGACCTGGAGATCGGCATGTACGCCCTGCTGGGGGTCTTCTGCCTGGCCATTCTCGTCTTCCTCATCAACTGCGCCACCTTTGCCCTCAAGTACAGGCACAAGCAGGTGCCCCTGGAAGGCCAGGCCTCCGTGACCCACTCGCACGACTGGGTGTGGCTGGGCAACGAGGCGGAGCTCCTGGAGGACGTGGGCGACGGGTCCCCCCGGCAGGACGAGCACACGACCGTCATAGACGAGAGCGACCGCCTCCTGCTCAACGGAGGTTCCCAAAAGCACGGGCACAGCCAGGTCCCCAGGCCTGCCGACTCCGGGGACAGACAGGGCAAGGACCAGAAGCTCGAGCCCCTGCACTCACCCACCTCCAAGAGGAAAAAGGTGAAGTTCACCACCTTCACCACCATCCCCGCCGACGACAGCTGTCCCACCGTGAACTCCATCCTCGGCGGGACCGACGAGGACATCCAGTGGGTGCGCCAGGACGTGGGCGTGGGCGCCCCCAAAGAGCTCAGAGAACACCTGGAGAAGTTCAAGGACAAAGCCTAGGCCCCTCTGGCCGAAGGGCCAGCGCTTGGACACCCTCCTTCGGTTCCAGAGTAGCTCTGGGGCTGAACAGGGAATCGTTGGGGTCCCCCTTCGAAACCAGTTGGAAATTCTGAAGCCGGAAAGGGACATTTTTTTGTAATCAGAGGTTGATGACGACAGATGTTCGCAAGTAGGCGGAATAAACTCGGGGAAGGGAGCTTCTTGGAGACGTTTGACCTGCGCAGGGCCAAATTGGGAAGGTTATTTTATGAGTCAAAATATAACCCAGACAAGCTACCAAAAAGTATTTGTTAAAAAAAAAAAAAAAAGCAAAAAGACAAATAAAAAGACAAGTAATCATCTGTTTATATTTCTAATAAAGGAGCAAAATATATTAAAACTAGGGCCTGCTAAGAGACATTTTCCGTTTTAATTCAGTATTCCTTTCCTATTCCGAGGACAGCCTTGGACTGTCACCCTGGGCTTGGGGAGGAGACGTTTCTGAATATTGGTTGCCTCTTGGGATAGACCTGAGGAGTTTTACATCTCTACTTAATAATCTTTTCTTTTTCCACATTCTCTTTTTTCCCCTCCTTTTTTCTTTTTGTGTCTTAGACTTCCACTTGATTTATATTTAATGTCTATTCCTGAGAATCCAATGGTATATTTTCCTAAATTAAACAAATTATATTCCTAAACATCAGATGAATGCTTAGAAACGATGTCAGTTAATCCACTCTTTAAGTATTGCGTTTGATGCTTTTCCGTATCCCTCCAGCCTTGTTGATATTTGCTGGGTTTTCTACAATCAGGGGGAGTTCTCAGAGCCTTTGGTGGGATGGGGGAAGATGCCTTCACCCATCCCCACTACACCCACCACAGGGCCAAAGCCAGTGGGTAGGACACTGGCAGAGGCTGGACCCGTGGGACACAGCCAATAGCACAGAGCCCAGCCAGGTTCCCCTGACCCCTCCAGGACTCCATCACTGGTGTCGTGTGGATGCTTCTCCCAGGGGAAGATGAGGTCCGATCCACAGGAGAGAAACCAGACCCAAGAGTCACGAGCACGAGCCTCACAGGGTAGATCTATCCCGAGACATGCTGCTATTGCCAAATGAACAAGGATAAAAAAAACTGAGGGTTTTTCCGTTGTTTTTCTTACTTCGTTAGGCAGGGTATACCAGCATAAACGGAAAACACGAACATCTACGTTAGATTGGCAATCAGCTGTGCTTTTTGGTACCAGCCTAGTCGTGTAGCAGCCCATTGCAAAATGCACTCATCCAAAGTGAAGTGTACGAGGCAGAGGAGACCACGAGGTAGGGGCACAAACCCCAATACTCCGTTCTGTCCGCAGCTGCTGGGGACGAAGCCGCCCGGCTGTCACGTGATGCTCTCCGTGGGGCGGCGCCCGCAGATACCGGGAGGAATGCTTCCTGTGTTTATTTTTTTAATTACTAAAATCGATAGCTAAGAAAGGGTCCTCGAAGCCTCAATAACCTTAGCTGGACCTTTTAAAAAGATATTTCTAGCACATATTAGAGACGGGAAAAAGGAGCTATTTATTTATACCTGTGATGCCAATTGTCATTAAAACATTTTCCATGGCTTGACAAGTCAGTATCTTGTGGGCTGTCTCTTATTTCACTGAACTCCTATTATTTCTTCTCCCCGCCAAATGTACAACTTGTTAAAGAAATAAACCGTCTGCTGGTCTAGAAGGAAAACTATACACTGTCGGCTTGTTTGCCTCTTGGTTTCTGGGCTGATCCACAGTCATTCCTAACAAGGGAAACTTCCGGTCACCCATCCACTGTCATCTCCATCAGCAGTTCTCAGATGTGAGCATGCTCGGGGTCACCAGGAGAAAATGAGCGTCCTGACGTGTTCCAGGGTGATGCAGATGCTGTTTCCCCCCCTCCCCCCAGTGAACGTCCAATTCACATCGAAGGAGGAGGAGAGCCTGGACATTGAATGGAAAACTGTGTTGATCTCTCGTCTGGGGTAAAGGTGTACTTTTATTCTGATTATTTTTGCATTTGTTGTTGTTTGAAGTTCCAGTGGGATTGTGGTTCCTTTGGCTGGTTGAGGGAAGAGAATTTTGGGGTTGAAGACAAGAGAGTGATGTTTTTAAATAAGTTTTATTTTTTTAATTTAAAAAATTATATAATTTTTTAACAACTTCATTGAAATATAATTGCTTTACATTGTTGTGTTAGTTGATGCTGTATAACAAAGTGAATCAGCTATACATATACATATATCCCCGTATCTCCTCCCTCTTGCGTCTCCCTCCCACCCTCCCTATCCCACCCCTCTAGGTGGTCACGAAGCACCCAAGCTGCTCTCCCTGTGCTATGTGGCTGCTTCCCACTAGCTATCTGTTTTACATTTGGTAGTGAATATATGTCCATGCCACTCTCTCACTTCGTCCCAGCTTACCCTTCCCCCTCCCCGTGTCCTCAAGTCCGTTCTCTACATTTGAGTCTTTATTCCTGTCCTGCCCCTGGGTTCTTCAGAACTTTTTTTTTTTTAGATTCCATATATATGTGTTAGCATACGGTATTTGTTTTTCTCTTTCTGACTTACTTCGCTCTGTATGACAGACTCTAGGTCCATCCACCTCACTACAAATAACTCAGTTTTGTTCCTTTTTATGGCTAATACTCCATTGTATATATGTGCCACATCTTCTTTATCCATTCATCTGTCAATGGACACTTAGGTTGCTTCCATGTCCTGGCTATTGTAAATAGAGCTGCAGTGAACATTGTGGTACATGACTCTTTTTGAACTATGGTTTTCTCAGGGTATATGCCCAGTAGTGGGACTGCTGGGTTGTATGGTAGTTCTATTTTTAGTTTTTTGAGAAACCTGCCTACTAATAACAGCCTTATTGAGACATAGTTCACGTAACATAAAATGGACCCATTTAGAGTGTACAATTCAATGGTTGACAGTGGTGCATCACATCAATTTTAGAAAATTTTCATCATCCCAAGAAGAAACTCCATACTCATCAGATTTGCTCCCCATTTCCCCACCCCCTCACCAGATTCCCAGCCCCAGGCAACCACTGATCTACTCTCTGTCTGCATGGATTTGCCTGGGGGTGGTGTGGGGCTAGTATCTGTATCATTATGGGAGAGTCTGTGAGAAGCCGATGGGGTTCATATATTGTTACTGTTTTTTTGGGTTTTGGTTCTGGCCGCGACGCATGACCTTGTGGGATCCCAGTTCCCCAACCAGGGATTGAATCCGGACCCTCAGCAGTGAAAGCACGGAGTCCTAACTACTGGACCGCCAGGGAAGTCCCTGTGAGTGTTTCTTGTTTGTTTGTTTTTGTTTTCGTTTTGCGGTGCGCGGGCCTCTCACTGTTGTGGCCTCTTGCGGAGCGCAGGCTCAGCGGCATGTGGGATCTTCCCGGACCGGGGCACGAACCCGCGTCCCCTGCATCGGCAGGCGGACTCTCAACCACTGCGCCACCAGGGAAGCCCCCTGTGATTGTTTCTTAATCGAGGCACCAGGGGAGCTCTGTTCTCCCACAGCATGGCTGCACGTGGGTTGTCAAGCAGCCTGCAGTACCTTCTTTTCTGTAGAAACCACGTCCACGCCTAAAGCAAGCTCCCTGCCTCGCCAGCTCAGGCATTGCTTTAAAAGAATCAGGCTTCAGATCAAGAGAAAGAGGACTGTGGTTGAGTCTAATGCTGGTTGCCTCACTTCTGCCCCAAGTTCAACTCTAAAAACGGCCAGCTGGCGTTGGGCAGATACCTCCGCGGTCCACTGGGGTCAACCGAGCTACCCTGGTTCTGAGAGCCTGAGACAATGAGGCTGTGTGACAACCGCCTCCCTCAGGGAGCACATGCCATGGTGTCGGCAGAGCTAAGAGGCCGTGTTGGGGGGACCAGTGGGTCCCATTTCCCCTGGGACTGTCCTGCTTTTAAAACTGGAATCCTCTCAGGAGAAACAGGCTGCTTGGCCACCTGGTAGACGTAAGTGACTCCAACTATCATTAAAAACTTTCCGTTGGTCACTTCAGGCGATCAGGGCCTCATGGTGTCAAAATGTCTCTTTTATTGGAAATGTAAGACTCAAATACGACCTCGCCTAGGGAGGGACACAGCTCCAGTATTACCAGACCCTGAAAAAAATCGGGAGGTTCCTCAAGGACGTCTGCTCTCCTTCCTGCGTCAGCGCTGCCCTTCCCGCCAAGCCCACCTACCCTTGGGATGTGAACGTGGGACCCCACGGAATGAGTCTGTAGGTGTCTGACCTCTGACTCCCTAGGATGGGTGTCAGCTCCACGCTGCACATAAGGTCCCAAGGGAGCTGAGTGTGCACCGTTTTAAATAAGGTGCTGCCTTTTTACGGTGATGTGAGCCTCTCAGACTGCCAGGTGGACAAAACAATCTTTCCAGATAGACAGTCTGCAGTTCTTCCTTCCTGCTAAAATGATCAAGTAGAACAAGGGTAGCTTGGCTGTTGGATGCTGGTCCCCTGATTCATGTCACATGCACTTATTGAGCACCTGCTGTGTGCCTGGTTTGGGGAACACACAAAGAATGGAGTAATTAACAAGTCCTCCAGGTGCGGCCAGTCAGAGGGTGGAAGCAGAGAAGGGGGCAGTTAGTTAAGCACAGGACGGCAGGGGGATCGGGGGGGAGGGCAGTGCCTTCACCCCCCCCGTTGCCCTATGTTCCCACCAGCTCGTCCACGCTCACCTGTAGACTCCAGCCAGACCGATGGCCTCTCAGAACACAAGGCTCTGAAGAAACAAACTGTCCTTTCTCGTAAGTGAGTAGATCTTGACTAATATTACAGTTGACCCTGCACAACGCGGGGGTTAGGGCCCCGACCCTCCCTGCACTGGAAAGTCCAAGTAGACCTTCCAGTCCACCCTTCTTATCCGTGATTCCCAATCAGTGGATTCAACCAACCCTGGATCTTGCAAGACTGTAGTATTTACCTTGGAAAAAATCCACGTATAAGTGGACCCTTGCAGTTCAAACACATGTTGTTGAAGGGTCAACTGTAATATTTATTAGCATTAATCTTTATTGTGATCAACAATAGTGTATTAACATTATTTGAATAATATTAACAATAACTACGAGAATAGTAATAATGAGACTCCATTTAACAAGTCTGGGTCAGACTGAGTATTAAACATCCTTAGTGTGTGTTGTTATTCACTCACAACAACCGTCTGAGGCATGTGTGTTTCCCCCCATATCAGAGGTGAGGAAACAGGCTCAGAGCATCCTTCTTAAGGTCAAGACTAGGAACTAGCTGAGCCACACTCAAAGCCGTGACCGTATCTCCAAAAACTGTGGTCTTGATTATTACACTAATACCAGCTTCACATATATTTTCTTGTGTTAAAAATGTAATCAAACTGACCGAAAAAAAGCAATTCAGGCTCATGACACAAAATCTAGAAAAGTAGAAGAAATAAAGAAAAAAAATGCCTCTGGTTCCTCCTCCCAGAACTAAAAATTAATAACTCATCTTACACACGCTTCAGTTTTTCTTCAAATGGTGGACATAATTTTGCACGGTCCTATTCATATTTTGAAAGTATACTGTTATAAACGTGACTTTTAAATTATTTTTCCACTTTTAAAAGTAGCCCAAGAGCATTGTAAACAGTTTATAAAAATGACCGAATTCACCCCCGTTGGAGCTTTGGTGACGTCCTTCTAGGTTTTTGCCCTCCGATGTCTTTTTTTCTTCCGTGGTTGAGATCAAAGTGCAAAAATTGCTTTTTAAGTATAATTAACAGGGAAAGTTACGCAGCCTTCAATCGGAGGTGATAGGGCTCCCATGTGCATGGGACAGACGGTGGGCTGCATGAGGGGACCCCTCGGGGCAGGGGGAAACTGGGCACTAAAATCCAGCCCAATCTTTGCTTGTCAATATACCTGCACCTGGAGGAGAAGCTTACGGCTCTCCTTTGAACAAGAATACCATCTGCTTGCCAAGCGGGCAGCCTGGGCTGCACTTTCCAAGTGGAGGCTACAGTTTACATCTTGCCCTTAACGGCAAACGGAGCCCTGGAAGATGAGGTGAAAGGAATCAAGGTGATGGCCAGCCTGCTTCAGTGAGTAGCCTGCCTTCTATGACGGTGATGAAGGAGTCGCTCATACAGACGAACTGTTCCATGGCTAATAATGACACAAGCGGCCTAAAGGCCACAGAACAGCTGTTTCAAGGCACTGGAGAGCACCTGCAGTTGAGACAGGCTGGGACCTGGGAGCCGGGGCCTTTTGCTGCAGGGTTTGCGCCTGGACACACGTCTCCTCCAGTAACAGAATACAAAGAAACTATAAGGGACTAAAGATAACCGTGCATGAGCAGTTGGGGCAAATTACGGACAACAAGATACAAAAAGACCAAAAAAAAAAAATCCAACTGCCACTTCTGAAGAGCCAGGAGCAAAAGCGGGGGGTTGGGAGCCAACGCAGGGCCGCGCATGCCCCCTGCACTCAACACCACCAAAGCGGGGGGCAGACCACCTGAGCCACGCCTCCAGCCCGACCCCTGGACACACCCCTCCCCTCACCCCATATAATGAGCCAGCTGCCCCCCACCCTCGGGGAGTGAGCGAGCAAGGGAAGCTGTTACTGGTTCCCGCTCCCCCCGCTGCAGCAGGGGCCCCAGTAAGGCCTTGCCTGAATTTCTTGTCTGGCCTCTGATCAATTTCTATTGATTAAGGAGGCCAAGAACCCTGGTCGGTACCACGGTGATGGAGACCGGAGGGCAAAGATCCCAGGGAGTGGGGACGGGCACAGAGATGAGCCCCACATCGGCCACCAAGCTCTCTCCTTGGGGTGTTGTCCACGCACACTGTATTGCTCAGAGGCTGAACCAAACACGACAGCCCAGAGCTTGCAATAGGCTTACCGGGCTGGATGGACAAATACTCTGTCCAGGACACCGGAGGCAACAGGGAACTGAGGGTCTGAAATTCCGGAAATAAGAGATTGGCAGGGAAGTGAGTCCAGTAAACAATTTCCTCTTCAGGAAATTTCCAGCTTCTCAGCTGGACGGGAAGCTAAGAAAGCGAGACAGGGAGGTGTTAAAGGCTAAGCTGTTATGTGGGTGACCTCCTAGGACTCCTTCTGGTTCAGGGCCACCCCGGGAGGATGTAAATTCCCAGGCACTCCCTGGCGTCTATGCAAGGCAGCAAAGTGGGATTTGGTAAGAAAAAGCCTCAGGTGCTGGATCCTGGAAAGGAAAGCAGGTGAAATCGGGCACACGCGGGATGGTGCCCAGAGATGGGGATCCAGGCACTCTCCACTGTAAGTATTAATCAAATCTTCACACAGACCTTTGCACAGGTTTCAACTATGGCAGAAGAGTGGTAGCTGGGGCAGGGACAGCTCTGATGCGACACTCAAGGTGGCCAGGGAGGTCAGAGCAGGCCGCTCTGAGGACATGTGGCCTGAAGCATGGGATTCCCTAGAGGCGTTAGGATGTGATCTAGATAAAACACCGGACAGAGGGAAGCACAGGGGCAAAGGCCCTGCACAGGGAGGTGAGCGCACGGCAAGGACCAGCCACTGAAAAACATGTGGCTGGAGAGATTGCTTTCCCAGCAGCACGGAAACGGGTTCATGCATATAAAAATTCACTCTCTCGGGCTTCCCTGGTGGCGCAGTGGTTGAGAGTCCGCCTGCCGATGCAGGGGACACGGGTTCGTGCCCCGGTCCGGGAAGATCCCACACGCCGCGGAGCGGCTGGGCCCGTGAGCCATGGCCGCTGAGCCTGCGCGTCCGGAGCCTGTGCTCCGCAACGGGAGAGGCCACAACAGTGAGAGGCCCGCGTACCGCAAAAAAAAAAAAAAAAATTCACTCTCTCTTCCCTCACAACTGTGGAGGACACAGCTCTACTGGGGACAGAGGCCAGAGGCCCAGATAATATATTGGCTTTTAAAATGCACATGTTTTCCAAGTTCTTTATTCAAACCTTTGGCCAAATAATAATGTTTTGGATTGCTCTCTGCATCTCAAAATTTCCACCTGGAAGAAGCTAAAATTGGGTGGTTTTCCTAAGTAAGTTCTTCTAAACACCAAACAAATAAACAGAAACCCCAAGGGCTGTGACAGTCACCTCCTGCTGTAGGAGTTCTCTGAGGTGGAGATGCTCACTTAAACGTTTGGATCTGCAAATGAACTTACTTACAAAACAAACAGACTTACAAACATAGAAGACAAACATATGGTTATCAAAGGGGAAAGCGGGGGAGGGATAAATTAGGAGTATGGGTTTAACAGATACACACTACTATATATAAAGTAGATAACCGGGACTTCCCTGGTGATGCAGTAGATAAGACTCTGTGCTCCTATGCAGGGAGCCCAGGTTTGATCCCTTGGTCAGGGAACTAGATCCCACATGCATGCCACAACTAAGAGTTTGCATGCCACATCTAAGGAGGCCGGGTGCCACAACTGGCAAGCCGCAAGTAAGGAACCTGCCTGCCTCAACTGAGACCCGACACAACCAAATAAATAAATTAATAAATACTTTTTAAAAATAGATAACCAACAAGAATTTACCGTGTAGCACAGGGAACTACATTCAGTATCTTGTAATAACCTATAGTGGAAAATAATCTGAAAAAGAATATATGTGTGTGTATATATATATCTGAATCACTTTGCTGTACACCTGAAACTAACACAATATTGTAAATCAACAATAGCTCAATAACTGAATAAATAAATTTGGATCAAGACTTTACAGAGTAGAACTAGGAGAAGAGGAAAGTCAGGTCATCCTGTTACCATTCTCTTTGAGACAGAACATTAGGTAATGTTTCAAAGAATGAAGCAAATTATGGCTTTGTATTTCAATTTATATTCTACCGACCAAAATGTTCTGTCCAAAAAGCCCTTTTTTTCCTCTGACAAAGAGGGCATTTGGGTGGAAAGAAATTACCAGACTGTGAAATTTCATTGATTTAAAAACTTGAGGTTAACTTCGGGGTCCAGATTTACATTTTCTCTCATTTATGTTGTCCTCTAAGTGAAGGGTGGGTTTGGAAGAGCCAGGCCGTGTTGAACGGTGAGATCTCAGGATGCTGTGACTTTCAGAGCTGCCTTCAGCCGTGGAAAGAGAGAGTCATTACATGAAATGACTGGATATAGTCAGGAAAACCGGGGCACAGACAGGATGAAATTCATTCATCTGTCCGTTCAATAAATACTGAGAACTTTCTATGAATAAGACACTCGTCTATGTAGTTGGAACAGTAGACAAGTAGACGAGAGGAATATACTTGGAAAGTATATTCTTAGAGGGAAAATAGATAAACGTGAGCTAAATCAATGAGATGCTATCAGACTGTGAAAACACGGTGCTATGAAGGAAATAAACAGAGCCGTGAGGAGTCATTGGACGCCATGCGTGGAAGGGCACTACTTTCCACAGGGTAGGTGTGAGACAACATTTAAGCGGAGAATTTAGGAATAAACCCAGCTATCCCTGGGTAACAGGGTTCCAGACAAAGAGAACGGTAGGTGCAAAAGCCTGAAGCAAGAATAAGCGGATGGCTGTATTAGAGAACTAGAAAAATGCCAGTGTGGCTGCAAGGCAGAGGTTGCAGGATGAAGTGGTGGAGGATGATGCCAGCCCAGAATGGCATAGGAAGGGGAGCGGGCAACGTGGAGGCCTCTGGAGGCTTCTGAACAGGAGAGTGAACGTCCCTGAATCGTGCTGAAGAGATTGGTAGCATCATTGTGAGAGGAGAGCTTTGGGGAGAGCATCCCATCCGGATGGGGCTCATTCCACCCTGTGCTGCCTTCCTTCTTTTTCTCCTCTCACTTCCCCAGGTCCATTTCGGTGCCTCCTTGGAAGGAGCTATTGCAAAATTAATCACTCGCTCCCACATCCTTGTCCCAGATATTGCATCCGGAGGAACTCAATCTGAGATGTAAGACCAGCAGGATTTGCTAATAGGTCACATCTAGGGTTGAGGAAAAGGAACGATTCTGGGATTTGTACTTGTGCAATTGGCAGATAGTCTATCCATTTACTAAGATGATGATTGAAAAATTAAAAAAAAAAACTCCAACAAATGACATCTGTAGAAATTCCGTGGAGGTTTGAAGCCCAATCGTAGCAGAATGCTGGTTCTGTGTGGGATCAGGATCGCAGTATCAGGGCTGTGAAGCCAGCGTAAAGCAGCCGTCAGCCCTCTTCAACGTGTCGGTGTTTCTGCTGTGTGTTTTGCCTGTTTTTCTGTTTTTTTTTTTTTTTTTTTTGCTACGCGGGCCTCTCACTGTTGCGGCCTCTCCCGTTGCGGAGCACAGGCTCCGGACGCGCAGGCTCAGCGGCCATGGCTCACGGGCCCAGCCGCTCCGCGGCACGTGGGATCTTCCCGGACCGGGGCACGAACCCGTGTCCCCTGCATCAGAGGCGGACTCTCAACCACTCTGCCACCAGGGAAGCCCTTGTCTGGTGTTTGAATAAGTAGTATTCTTCTCTCTCTACCTCCCCTTGGATCTTTTTACCCGGTATAAATGAAGCGCCTTATCCCAGTGGAGTCCACAATCAGTTTCACACCCAGGAAAACAAACACAAATTGCTGCAGACCCTGCAGTTACATAAAAATTTTAGGACTAGGATGACTGGGATGCAAAGCAGCGTTTCAACACCTACGAGGCATTTTCCAATAAAGGAAGATCAATTACATGAAAAAGAAAATTGTAAGGGGGCTTCCCTGGTGGCGCAGTGGTTAAGAATCCGCCTGCCAACGCAGGGGACACGGGTTCGAGCCCTGGTCCGGGAAGATCCCACATGCCGTGGAGCAACTAAGCCCGTGCACCACAGCTACTGAGGCTGTGCCCTAGAGCCCGTGAGCCACAACTACGGAAGCCCGTGCGCCACTACTATTGAAGCCCACACACTCTAGGGCCTGTGCTCTGCAACCAGAGAAGCCACCGCAATGACAAGCCTGCACACCGCAACAAAGAGTAGCCCCTGCTCACCGCAACTAGAGAAAGCCCACGTGCAGCAACGAAGACCGAACGCAGCCAAAAAAAAGAAAACAAGTTAAAAAAAAAAGTTGTAATCACCCAGAGTCAAAGTTCAGAAGTAGCAAATGAGATGATGTTCCTCGTTTCTACCCTAAATCACTCTTCCCTGTTTGTATCAAGGACACTCGTGGCCTCGGGTGGACATGGAAAGTTCTAGAATCTTCTGCTTCTTAATAACTGATTTAAATAATAAATAAACGACTTTATATAGTAAAAGCAAATGGGCTTCCAATTTAAACAACCTCAAGATACAAAAATTTATTTCTGGTGGGATGGCTTTTAGGCCACAAACTCAGGTCTGTAAAGTAATATCATTTTCTCGTTTATTTTCTGTAACTGAAATTAATTTTTCTCATGAAGTCTTTTACCTTTAGGGACAAGAGTTTAATTTCAAGCAATTCGGATTCTCCTCCTTGCTCCCCAAGGATGCATCTAAGTTCCAATAGGCTGAAGCAGTGCCATGAAATTACCCTGGGAGTGGGGCATGGGGACCATATCTAGTAGGGCCCCCTGTCCATGCAGGGGTCATTCCAACACAACCTTCCTCTAGGTCCAGCTCACGTTCAACTTACTCCCAAACTGCTCTAGAATTCCCCAGGATCATTCTAGGGCCCCTACTCCTTACCAGGTCTGAGGAAAACCTAGTGGGGCTATGAAGACTACTCCCCACTTCCACGCCACTCGTGCACGCATCAAAATCCTTTGCAACAAACCACTCTGGGGGGTAAGGGAAGTCTTTGAGGTAGGTGTTTAGGTATGTCTGCCTGAACAGAAATTAAATGATGGTAGAAAAGCTAAGATGCGTGTCTCACAGACTTGAGTTGAAATATTGAAATCTGTATTTGCTACATTTAATTTTTTAACATGGCATTAATCAGTCTCCTTCCTCAAAGCTTTGCTCTACAAAAGGACCCACCAGAAGAGTCTTCAAAGAGGAAACATACATGCCATGTTTCGATTTTGCCCTACACACAATATTCAGGAACGCTGCAGTATACAGAGCAAAGTACACAGAGTTACAGCAGGCAGGTGGAAGCACAAGGTGGATTCTAGATAGTCAATGCACGTTGGCATGTTTACCCTTAGCTCAACGCTTAACATATAGGATGCCTCAGGAGACCTGAATGAATGGGCAAAAGGCGAAATGAGAGCCAGTCTAGGTAAGCCGTTGGCCCCCGATTAATGTTTTTGTCGAACATTTGTGGGAGGCTGATACAATACGTCCCTTCTTCTCGCACATGGTGGTCAAGGCAAAGAGTCAGGAATCAGACAGACCTGGTGCAAATCTGATTCTGCCACTTGCACGGGTTAGAATGTACAACTCAATCCTGAAAGAAATCATGGTCTTGCACAAACTTGTAAATGCCACCATTATGTTTGATTTGTAATTTCAGTTGGGTATGGCCCAAATTAACCTTCCTTGTTATTTTTAAGGAAGACATACTGATGTCTCAGGTATAATGACGATGGTGATGATGATGATGATAACAATAATAATAATAACAACTTCTGGGAGTCTGAATAATGGCTCCCCAAAGATGCTGACATCCGAATTCTTAGAAGCTGTGAAAACTTTAACTTATTTGACAAAAGGGACTTTGCAAATGTGATTAAGGATCTGGAGATGGAATTGAAACAGGAGGGAAGGGGGCGGGGCACAACCTTTAAAAGAATGATACAGCCATAGGACATAACATAGACTGGTTAGAACCAGCTAGGTCCAAGATGGGAGAAGATTCGACTTCCGGTGGACCTGGAGCCTCATTATACGCTCATCGTAATGCATCAGCATCTATATGACACACCCACCAGCGCCATGACAGCTCTGAGGCCGACCATAAAAGGCCAGAAAGTGGGCGGTGGCTACATTCTTGGGAATCCCCACCCGTTCCCCGAAATACTTGGAATAATCCTCCACTCATTGGCCTGTGAAACTACCCAGCCCATAAAAACTAACCACTCCGTATTGTGCAACCTCTCGCCTTCTGAGATGGCCCACACTCTGTGTTTCTCCCAAGGCCATTCTTGCCTTTTGAGACGGACTGCGTTCTGTCTATGGAATGTGTACCTCTCTAAATAAATCCACTTCTTACCTATCACTTTGTCTCTCACTGAATTCTTTCTGCCATAGGACTTAAAGAACCTGAGCCTCATTAAATCCTGAGACCAGGTGTGTGATCTCAATTAAAAGACCATGGGTTCAAGTCCCAGTCTGAGTTTGCACGGTTTTAGAAAGTACTACCCAGGATTATCCAAGTGGGTTCAATGTCATTGCAAGGGTCCTTCTAAGGGAAAGAGGGAGACGGGAGGGATACAGAGAAAAGGATGTGACAGGGAAGCAGAGGTCAGAGCAATGCAAACAAAAGGTCATGAGCTAAGGAATGCAAGGCTTCCTCTAGAAGGCAAAAGAAGCAAGAAAACGATTCTCCCCTGCAGTTTCCAGAAGGAACACAGCCCTGCCTACACCTTGACTTGAGGACTTCTGAGCTCCCGAAATATAAAAAACAGAACCAAAACATTTGCGTTGTTTTAAGCCACAAAGTGTGTCACTTGTTACAGCAGCGAGAGGAAACTCATACGTGGCCTCGTAGGGTTGTTATGAAGATTCGATGCTAATAGAACAAAGAACATTGAAAACTGCGTATGTATTGGGTCTGTTCCAAGTGCTTTAAACATATTAACTCATTTATTCCCTAGAACAAACCTATGGGGTAAGAGCATTACTAGTGCCACCCTTTTGCATATGAGAAAAGTGAATCACCAAGAGGCCCAGCTGCTTCGCGAGAGTCATCTGTCTGTTTAGGGGGTAAAGTCAGCACCGGAACTGGGCATCCTGGAGCCAGTGCTAAGCCCCTAACCACGGCACCGCACTGCCCCTCACGCAGAACAGCATGCAAGCCAGCTGCTTAGCACCGCGTGCCTGATGAGTGTTAAATAAATGTGAGCTATTCGTGAGTTTGATCTGATGTCTCTGAAACACTCTGTAAAAACCAGGTGTGCCACTCGAGCTCCCTGGCAGTGCACCTGGCAACAGCCCCAGCTGTTAGGATCATTGAGCCCACTGTTTGGGAAAGATCTTAAGCTCCATTTCAATTCTGAAATAAAAGGTCAGAACCAAAGAGTCAGCCACAGAGAGGCTACCAGTGTGAATCTCCACGTAATTGCAAACCTGCCCTGTGGGCCCCCTCCCATCTTCCCTCCCTCCCCTAATCTGACACCCTGCGTCATGTTCTTGAATCTATTTTCTCTCTTTGGTTAATTAAAGACAAGCAGATTGTAGGAAGAGTCCTGCTTCTTCTTGAGCGACCAATGAGATGACCACTCCTCTTAGCCAACAAACAACACTCCTGCCCCCCAGGGCTGCTGAGGACCCCAGGCTGCTCTGGCCAGGTGGGCAGGTACTGGGCCACCAGATGGTGAGGGAGTGAGAAAAGGACTGGAGAAGCTGAGGGCTCTGTTTTCTAGACTGCTCCCTCTGTCTGTGTGTCTGAGACAATTCTGTGTGTCCAGAGTTTGGGCAGACCACATATATGCTACATTGCCAACCATGCCTGCCCTGACACATACATAATAACACAGATCCACCTGTTCTTGCTTCCTGCTCCAACATGCTAAGGACAGACTGTTGGGAAAGTACAGACGCTGGATTGGAGAAGTTATGACTGTCCCAATGGCATGGAGAGGACGTGGAATTCTAACCATAGATCAAGGAGAGGGTTGTGGCGGGGGGACCCGGTACAGCTCAAAAGTCTGACGCCCCTGGATTTAAAGCCTGGATCAGTCATTTCCTAATTCAGGGGGACCCTTGGCAAGGGAGACAGAGATTCTGTCCTTATTCCCTCTTGGGTATCCTGTGCTTTGCACATAGCAGTTTCTCAGTAAATATGTTGCCTGTATGAATAGATAAGAGACATTTCACGGTGCTCTTAGACCAGCACTGTCTATTAAAAACAAAACGTAAGCCATATATGTAAGTTAAAATTTTCTGGAGGCCACATTTTAAAAAGTAAAAAAAAAAATTAATTAATTTAAATATTTTATTTAAGCCAATTTACCTAAATTATTATCCTTTTGACATGTAATCAAATAAAAATTTGTCAATGGATATTTTGTATTTTTGGAGCAAATCTCCCAAATCCAGGCAATCCTGTGTAAATACAGGAAATCCCTAGTAAAATCCTGAGAGCACATCTCCGTTTGGACTCACCACATGCAACGTGCTCAGTAGTATTTGAAGGGGTTTGGAGTATGCCACGCCAATCATTTTGAGGTGAAGATAATTAAAAAGAAGCAAAACTCTCTGCCCTCTCCCTCTCTACCAGGAAGGGCGGGAAGATTCTGAATCACCGGACACAACTCTAGATAGAATCTTATCAGCCCAGAGACAGCACCAGGGAAATCTACGTAACAAACCTTACTAACGAGCCCTTTTCTCCCATGAACTTCCTCTATATATTCACCTTCAAACAACGTGCCACCTTTGGAAGCTCAAAGTCCCTTTTCTTTGTCTTGTCACTTCTATACAAAATGACTGTGCTTTTATGAAGATGCTTTAGTAGCCCAAGTTCTAAGCACCCTTTTGAATTACTCGTCGCTGAGTTCTTCCCTGCGTATTTGCAATGAGCACGTGAATAAACTTCTGTTTGTTTTTCTCTTGGTCTAGTTCGCAAGGCTCCCGCCAAAGAACCGAGGCATCTGCAGTCACGTCCCGTTTGCTCCTGACCCCAATCTATGCACACAGGTCTGAATTTTTAAGCGTGCCCACAGAATGAGGGCTTTTTGTCCGATTCAACCTGTGCCTGCATTTCTAAAGAGCTGACTTTATGACTTCCAAAGGGGAGCCTCTGTAGCTTGGTGATTTCTCCTCATTTGGAGCAATTTAATGAAAAATGTAGAAATTCCTAATGCAACCGCGAGAATAGATCAGAGAAGATAAAGGAGAACGGTAGCCCAAAGGTCTCTTTTCTCATTAGCCAAGCATATTCTGCAGGTTTCGAGAAGGCATTCTCTCCTATTTGGTCTCGACTAGTTTATCTCCCTTCCCAGTTGAATAAAGTAACTCGTCTTAGTTACTTATTATTACTTTTCATTGAGCGGAAGAGAGAAGGGGGAATGCCAGGCCATTCAGACTTGGGGAGCAGAGAAAGAAGGATGGTATTTAACGAGAACTCAGGGATGCCCAAGAACTTCTCTCCCAGCCATCTCTTCCCTGCTTCCTTGCTGTTTTCATTTGTTGACCAGTTACTAACTGGCAAAAGAAGACACATAAAAAATCAATAAACATCTCAGAAATGGTCAAATGATTGCAAACGAAAGCAGTCTATCATCTGTCCTCTTCCAAATTGGCAATGATTGGTGTTGCAATTGTTTTACTGAAGTCACTCCAAATAGAGGGGGTTGTGGAGAGAGACGAATGTCACCAAACAGGATGGTGGGTGTTTAAATGTTATAAAATATCTGGAGAGCAACTGGCCAATTTTTTAAATGTGGATAAGCTGTTCCCAAACATGGATCGACTGCCAAAGAGAAGCAGACATACGAAGAAAAGCAAAGGCTCGGGCTTCCCTGGTGGCGCAGTGGTTGAGAGTCCGCCTGCCAATGCAGGGGACACAGGTTCGAGCCCCGGTCCGGGAGGATCCCACATGCCACGGAGCAACTAAGCCTGTGCGCCGCAACTACTGAGCCTGCGCTCTAGAGCCCATGAGCCATAACTACTGAGTCCACGTGCCACAACTACTGAAGCCCGCACGCCCAGAGCCCATGCTCTGCAACAAGAGAAGCCACCGCAATGAGAAGCCCGCATCTGCTCACGGCAACTAGAGAAAGCCCGCACGCAGCAACTAAGACCCAACGCAGCCAAAAATAAATAAATAAAATAAATAAATTTATAAAAAAAAAAAAAGAAAGAAGGGCTTCCCTGGTGGCGCAGTGGTTGAGAGTCCGCCTGCCGACGCAGGGGACACGGGTCCGTGCCCCGGTCCAGGAGGATCCCACATGCCGCGGAGCGGCTGGGCCCGTGAGCCATGGCCGCTGAGCCTGCGCGTCCGGAGCCTGTGCTCTGCAACGGGAGAGGCCGCAACAGTGAGAGGCCCACTTACCACAAAAAAAAAAAAAAGCAAAGACTAATAAAAGTAAGCAGATGAATTGACCAGGTAGGAAACCAAGATAATTCAGAGAACAGAAGAGAGCTTAAAAAAATCCTAATTATCATCTTCAAATCAACTACCCAGAAAACAAGAATGTGATAAAGAAGCAATCAGGGAACAACAACCAGAAAAGTGCTCTTGGAAATTTAAAAGAAGATTTACTGAAACTAAACTGAAAATTAAGTTGGATGGCTGGAAGAAGAACTGGAGGAATTTTCCCAGAATATACAGCAAGGCAGCAGCTATGAAGAGCTCAAGAGACACTAGACCTAGTGGAAGGGAGAAAAATATCAAAGAAATAATAAAAATTTCCAGAGCAATAGAAAGACATGAATCTTAGAAGAAGAGAATTTGTCTCATGGAAACACAACATGTTTTTAAAACACCCACATCTAACACATCCTCATGAGATTTAAGAACTTTCAAGATAAAGAGAATATACTAAGAGCTCCAAGAGAGAAAGAATTCACTTATAAAGGAATTCAGAATCAAGCTTGCATCAAACTTATCATGAATGGTGCTCAATGCTACAAAAATGTGGAATAATTCTTTCAAAGTCTAAGTAAATATATATAAAATAGATAACCAACAAGGACCTACTGTATAGCACAGGGAACTATACTCAATATCTTGTAATAACCTATAATGGAAAAGAATCTGAAAAAGAATAAATATATATGTATGTATAACTGAATCACTTTGCTGTACACTTGAAACTAACACAGAGAATTCCCTGGTGGTCCAGTGTTTAGGACTCGGCACTGTCACTGCCAGGGGCCTGAGTCTGATCTCTGGGTGGGAAACTAACATCCCACAAGCCATGCCACATGGCCAAAAACAAAAAGAAACTAACGCAACATTGTAAATCAATTATATTTCAATAAAACTTTTTTTTTTAAGTCCAAGTAAAAATCTCTTTGAACCTAGGTAGTTAAGCCTTGCCAAACGATCATGTAAGAGTGAGGACAGAGTAAGTTCATTTTCAGATCTGAAAAGACTCCCAAACCGAGCACATTATTGAAGATGTAAGTTGTGGATGAAAATGAGGGTGAAAAGCCCAAAGATGTGGGACCCAAGAAATGGGAGAACCAATCAGGGCGTCCACTGGAAAGAAAACTGCAGAATCTCTGCAGTAGCGGGAGGGAGCATTCATTCCAATTAAGCAAGAGGTCAGTGCCTCACTGGGGAATTTCTTCAAGAAGAAAAATGGAAGGATTTATTTCAGGAGATGGAATGAGGGGAAAACTGGAAGATCTTAGCAACAGGATGTACATGTACAGCTTTTTACATGTCAATCATAGCTCAATAAAGTAGTGTTTAAAAAAAATAAGAAGGAGGACTTCCCTGGTGTCTCAGTGGTTAAGAATCCTCCTGCCAATGCAGGGGACACAGGTTCGAGCCCTGGTCCGGGAAGATTCCACATGCCGCAGAGCAGCTAAGCCCATGCGCCACAACTACTGAGCCTGCGCTCTAGAGCCTGCATGCCACAACTACTGAGCCCACGTGCCACAACTACTGAGCCCACGTGCCACAACTACTGAAGCCCACGCACCTAGAGCCCATGGTCTGCAACAAGAGAAGCCACCGCAATGAGAAGCCCACGCACTGCAACGAAGAGTAGCCCCGCTCGCTGCAGGTAGAGAAAGCCCGCGTGCAGCAGTGAAGACCCAACGCAGCGAAAAAAAAGAAAAAAAAAAGGAAAACAGGTATTCACACAAAAACTTGTATATGAATGTTCATATCATCGCTATTTACAATAGCTAAAAGATGAAAGCAACCCAAATGTCCATCAACAGATCAATAGATGAACAAAATGTCCACACAATGGAATATTAAACAGCCATGAAAAGAAATCCGATTCTGATACATGCTACGACATGGATGAACCTTGAAACTATGATGTCAATTGAAAGAAGGCAGACTCAAAAGGACTTACATTGTATGATTCCATTTATAGGAAGTCAAGAATAAGCAAAACCATAGAGACAGAAATTAAGTAGTTGTTGCTTGGGGCTGAGGAAAATGGGGACAAGAAAGCCAAAGGGTATGGGGTTTCTTTGGGGGGGGAGTGACGAAAATGTTCTAAAATTGATTGTGGTGACGGTTGCCCAACTCTGTGGATACAGTGAAAACCACTGAATTGTACACTTTAAAAAAAGAAGAAAAGCTGACTGACTCAGGGCACCTACTAGCTGAGTGGCCGTTAGCAAATTCCTCAATGACTTTTATCCTCAGTTTGCTCAGCTGTAAAATGGGAGGATGCCTGACTTCAATGTCACTGAGAAGATTTTTCTCATCTTGCGCAGGCAAAACACTTAGCGCAGCACCCAGTTCTTCTAAGTGACGCAGTGGAGAGCGATGTTAAAACGGAGCAGGACCCTATGATCCATGCCCCTACCCCCATGTCCTCAGCCTGCCTTTTGTCTGTGGAAAAACTTTAGCCAAAGGATAAGTTTAATCAGAGAAGTGAGAAACTGTAGAAACAAAGGAAAACAGTCCAACAAGACTAAATTATAATAGTTTAGTCACTAAGCATAGTCAAGGACCTTTAGTTCCTCCTCAAGGGCTATAGATAATATTCTGAGCCATGTCCTAGGAGCTGTTTTGCAGATACTGAAACCCCCATCAGGTGGAAGATGTTAACTGCGTGATGACCAGACTATAGCCATGACATAAGCTGCCACAATTCTGAGAACTGGTCTCAAAGAAATGGAGACAAACTGACCCTGGAACTGAAGATTAACTGTACCTAAAACAATCAAGATGACACTGGTCAGACCACTGATGACCAGTTTCAAGATGCCTGTCGGAGCTACCTGTGCTGGTTCTGCATGTAGCCCCCTCCCTCCGTCTATAAAAGCGCTTGCCCACCTATTGGGCTGGGGTGGGTCTGCCTTTGGACAGGCATCCGCCCTTCTCCCTGCCCCCCATCCAAAATAAAGCAAACTTTCCTTTCCACCAACCTGGCCTCTTTATTGGCTTTTGAGCAGCGAGTAGGACCCCACTTTCGGTTACAATGTTATTAGTAAAATTCCTAATTTCAACAACTACGAATCACTTGTTTGTTCTTTTTTCTTTATTGTGTTGAGACTAGATCAGAAGATGCGAAGGTGGGTCCCAGGAATACAGGCATGTCTATGGGCTGGGAATTTTCTTTGAGGATCCGTGTTCAGCAAATTCTACCATTTCGTCCTTGTTCCTGGGAAGAAAGATTGAAGGAGAGGTACCTCCCACGGGACTTGTCAGACGCCGGTGCCCGGCTGGCTCAGGTTGACAAGTGGAGCGCGTGTCTGCTGTACTAGTTTCCACTTTGCTGGGAGCCTGCAAAGGGGAATGCACTGTTTGCTAATGTTTCAGTTTTCGCAAATGATCAAACTCAGCTCTCCCTCAAGAGCAGAAAAATCAACCTCAGTTCAGTGCACCCTTGGCCCAAATTGTCAACTCGGGGTCTTTTGATCCATCAGAAAGACCTTTTCCATCAGAAAGGACGGTTTTCTGCTTCTCCCTTGTGAAGAGACCTATACCCTCTTGGGGAAACCGCTGATTTTTCCATCAGTAGCGCAGGCTGATGTTTTCCCCCTTTCTTTAGCTCTGCAAACGATTAATCCGGCAAGAGATGTGGTGGTCTTCTATGAGCTGACCACCTTCGACTGGACTGATAGCCCATGAATTTTGGCCACTGCCTCCCAGCCATGCTCATCACTGAATGAGTGTGACAGGCAGATACGATCATGTTCTAGGTCAAGGAGATCTGAGAAGGCCATTTAAATGACCCAGCTGTGAGAAGAGGTCTCCAAAACCAGGAGACCAGACCATTAGCTTTAGCAGTGAGCAAACAGAAAGCCCAGCAGTACCCTCACACCTAGGCAAGGTAGGCCCCACACTGCACAGGTCCCCTGTCTGGCTTTCCTCTGCCTGTGTATTATTACAGACCTGGATCCCTCCCAGGGAAGGAGGCTATTATGGGATGAATTGTATCCTCCCCCAGATTCATATGTTGAAGCCCTAACCCCCAATCTCTCAGAATGTGTTTGTATTCAAAGATAGGACCTTTAAAGAGAAGATTGAGTTAAATGAGGCTCTTAGGTTGGGCCCTACTCCAACGTGACTGGTGTCCTTATAAGGAGAGACAATCTGGTCAAAGAGACACCAGGGGTGGGCACACACAGAGGGACGACGACATGAAGACCGGGCAAGAAGGAGGCTGTCTGCAAAGCAAGGAGAGAGGCCTCAGAGGAAACCAAACCTGTCAAGACCTTGATCTTGGACTTGCAGCCTCCAGAACTGTGAAGAGATTAACTTTTTTTTTTTGGCCGCACGACGTGGCATGTGGGATCTTAGTTCTCCAACCAGGGATTGAACTCGTGCCCCCTGCAGTGGAAGCGTGGAAAAATCAACCTCAGTTCAGTGCACCCTTGGCCCAAACTATCAACTCCGGATATTCTGGTCAATCAAAAAGAGCTTTTCTATCAGAAACGACGGTTTTCTTCTTCTCCCTTGTGAAGAGAACTATACCCTCTCTGGGAAACTGCTGCTTTTCCCATCAAAGCAGCGTCCTAACCACTGGACCACCAGGGAATTCCCAAGAAATTAATTTTTGTGGTTTAACCCAGCCAGCCTTTGGTATTTTGTTTGGCAGCCTGAGGAAATTAATGCCAATGGGACATGCCCACTGGGAGCTTGGGGCTCCCCTCTGGACCATATTCCAGGTATATGGACCACAGGATCCCTTGCACAATGGCCCCGGGCCCACTTCCAGGCCAGCCAGGGCCTCTACTTGAGGCCAACCTCTGAAGGGAAGACCAGAAAGCCTGTGTGCCCAGCCCTGAGCCTGGGGGCCGCTGTCTGCAGAGGGTCTAAGGAAAGGTTGCTTCTGCAGGACAGGTGGCCATGTGTGTGCGGGTAAGTCTCTGTAAGTTTGGGAGAGGGATGTGGGAAGGAAGAGGTGGGGGAGGACCGTGGGCCAGGTGTCGGGGGCTGAATTTCCCTGTTCAGACATTTTCTGCACGTGACTACGAAGAATCTAAGGCTGTTCAATCAAGCCTGGCTCTCTGGGTTGTTTTGAAGCGTCAGAGCTGGGGGACGGCACACATTTCATTTAATAATTAGCCTGATCGGTAACTTTGAAACATTTATACATGGTATGTGGACCACCGTGAACGTTGCTTTGGGGCCCTACAAATGTTGGGGTCAGGCCAATAGCATCCAACCAACACGGGAGTTGAGTTGGGGACCCCCTGGCCTTGGGCAGCCACATTCTCAACCTTCTGATACTTAGGGAGGGTGAGTGGCGTGTGGATTCTCTCAAGCCGCCTTTTCCATCCTCTTAAACAGAGAGTCAGCCCAACATACCCATCTCTGGGGAGTTACAAGTGATATGTGCTGAAGTCATTTTTGAAAATACGAACCAGGGATGCTCATTCAGGAGCAGGGCACAAAAGCAGGATTTCAGCCAAGGAGGTGGGTCTCGTTGGAAAGAGCTGACCTCTCTGCGGTTTGCGTTCTTAGCCAAGTGGGGTTGCCATGGAAACCCTTTTTCAGGCCCCCTGGGCTGTATTCAGGTCCTTGTCACCCATGATGTCCAAATGTTTATTTGATGAAAAATTTTAATGTGTTCTAAGTATTCGGAGGCTGCTCCCTGCATAATTGCTGTCCATGTAAAAGGGCACAGTGTTCCCTGTGTTTCCAGTTCAAAGTGTAACTGTGCCTTTTTTCAGGAACAAGTTCAGCCACATGTTCAGAGACATGGCCCCAAAACAGACGGTCAGAGTTCTTTTTCCTCTGCTTCTGGGTATTGTCCAGTTGGCCTCTGGAGTAAGGCCCTGGCTTCCGTGGGCTTTATTCAAGGTTTCCTTCTGGGAGAAGGGAGGACAGATTATAAAATGAGGGGGGCTTTCCCAGCAGAAATATTTCCTGCACATATGTCAGGGATCATACCTGGAATCTGTTCAGTCCCCAGTGCCGGCTTCAGGATGGTTTCTGTAAGCATCATAGAAACCGAGAGAGGAAATAATGACTCTCCCTTGGAAGCACAAACTTGAGTGTAAATATTAAACTTTTGGTGAACTGGCAAAAATAAAATCAATTCCCAGATCGTACAGAGCCTTCAGTCCATACCCCTGTGTGTGGGAAACCAGCTCTCAGAGGAGATCTATGAGCTTGAAAAATGAAGCCAAATGTGGCTTTGGACCCAGGACAGCTTTGCCCAAGGTCAAGTCCAGGTATGTCTTCATTTGGATGGTGTTTAATGACACCAGTGCCTGATTCATTCATTATAATCTGAAAGAAACTTGACGATGCTACTAGCAGAGAGCTGGAAAATTGAGTGGAAGAGAACACACCTAAGAACAACAGAATTTCAAAATTTGAGGGTCAAACAAGATAAAAAAAAAAGGAGACAAGGAGGGGAACAAAGAATGGGAAGTATGGCCTGATTTCTGTGGCAGGAAAGACTCTTTTGGTTTCGAGCAATAGGAAATCCAACACAAAATGGTTTAAGAGAGAAAAGGAGGGGTATGGCTAGAAAAATTAAAAGTCAGGTATAGCTGAATCCAGGGACTCCAATTGTCGTCACTCTCTCGGGCTCTCAGTTCTGCCTTTCTCTGTGGTAACTCCATGCCCAGGCAGGCAGAATGATGGCCACCAGGAGAGCCAGACTTGATGTTTCAACCTCTCAGTACCTCCAGTGAAAAGAACCATTCTTTCTGCTAACCATTCAGACAGAATACTCGGAACTGAATCCCTTTAGACCATTGTATTATGTATGTGTTTATCAAGCCATCAATGTGTCCAAGACTGTTCAATGCTCTAGTTGCCTGGGTCAAATGCCTACCTCCAGAGCCAAGGAAAACTCATAGACTAAATGTGGACTCAGTCCCCCGCACCCCCAGATTATATGGTTTTGTTAACAGAAGAAGAAGTAATAGATGCAGGGCTGGGAAAAGACAAGATGAAGACGGCCCAGCTTTAGCAAACAACCTAGCGCTCAGAGCATCAGTGCCCTACAGGGGCCACGACCTTGCTGACCTGTGAACCCAGCACTGGTCATAAATGACTCCTTATGTGTTTGCTTCCTCTGCTCGACCAGCACCTGGAGAACAGACACAATTTTGAACAACTGCATCTCATTCACTGCTGGCCCTGTATACTCCACACACAGGCATTAAGAAAATGCTTGTGTGTCTGGAGAGAGGATTCAGAAGTTGCTGAACAGGAGTGAACATATATTTTGTCATTTCTTCTTGCCTTAGCTAACATGTGTGTGGTTTCGATATCTTGTCTTTAAGAAAGTGGCAAATCCCTCGTCACTCTCCTTCTCTTCATCCCCACCACTCTGCTAGCCAAAGGTGCTAGAAAAAGATAACGAGATCTTGGATATGACATAAATACACGGGGTCTGGGGTGGATGGCTCTGAGATGTTGTTGGATCCGTCAAGTGGAAGTTCTGCACATCCTTGCCGGGGCAGCGCTGGAAAAGCTGATAGAGTTGCGTTCAGCCTTCACTGGAGCAGATAACAACCTCTCCAAACAGAGAGTAAATCAACAGCAGCTCAAGGCTGGGTTTTCCTGGTCCAGAGGCAGAAAGTGTGAATCATGTTCTCCTCTCTGATTCCCTTTTATGTCTCTGCAGACATCGGTGCAGAAGAACCAGCAAAGGAAACGGTGCATTTGGAGAGCAGTCCACCTGCCCCGTGGAGATGAGTATGTGTAAGGCGACAATGTCACTTACTGAACCAGCAGGACCCTGACACACATTTTATACCGTTTTTCTGCAAGAATCAAGATGGCATAAAATCGGGCTAACTTCTCAGGGTTTTCCTTTGCTAAATTTACACACACACACACACACACACACCAGCTTCCCAGCTAGCACAGCCTCTACAGTGCCACACAGTAACAAATAAGCAAAAGAAGAGACAGCAGTCCAGCAGCCAAAAGTAATACTTTAAGAGTAGCTTTCGTTGGGGACTTCCCTGGCCGTCCAGTGGTTAAGACTGTGCTTCCACTGCAGGGGTTTGATCCCTGATTGGGGAACTAAGATCCCATATTCGGGATCTTTGTCCTGCAAAAAAATAAATAAATAAAGAGTAGCTTTCATTAAGATCAAGTTTCTTGGTCACAAGTATCAGAAGTTGGCTGTAGCTACTGAGCTCAGAAAAGCGTCCTGCAAGGCTGCTGGGGAGCTCACAGAACCCTGGGCAGGACAAGAGAAGCAGCATGGAAGCTGCAACTCCAAGCACCACGTCCAACATCACACGGCAGACCCAGCCAGACGCAGAAACTGACACTGCTATTGCTGGCCCGCCGAGCCCCAGAGAAGACCCTCAGCTGGTGCAGACCTCCCCGTCCCCTTGGGGATTCCACCTCTGCCCCAGGAACATGTCCCTACATCACTGAGAAAGGACTAGAGCTACTCACACCGCCAACAGCTAAACCTCGCTTCAGGCAAAAGGACCAACAAAAATGGCAGCGCTAGGCTGAGCTATGTTCACGATGCCCACATTGGAACTCAAGTTGCATCTGGGTGAATCTCATTGACTCAGCTCAAGTGCATGTCCACATGGGGAGAGGCAGCGCCTGGAGTCCTGGAGCATCTCTGTGTGTCCTTGCTGCAAGGATTACCATTCCCTGATTCGGAGCACTCTCAGTAGCTAGTCACATAGGCAACTGAGAGGGTCAGGGTGCCCGTGGAGGGACCAATGGGCAGCTGCTCAAGCCCCATGTGTGCTACCGAAGGCACCCTTGGCACCCGGCTGCAGTGTAACCCACGGTGTGTGCAGCTTCCAGCTTTGTGGGATTTGGGCGGTAAACCCGGCACTCCGAGGCAGACATTCATGTTGCCCCCCATGCTGTGGCTGGTCAATTCCTTCCTGTCACCCATGACTCCAGAACCATTAAGTCTTTTTTCTTCCAGTTTTGTTTTTTTTTTTTTTTTTTTTTTTTTTATGGCTGTGTTGCGTCTTCGTTTCTGTGCGAGGGCTTTCTCTAGTTGCGGCAAGCGGGGGCCACTCTTCATCGCAGTGCGCGGGCCTCTCACTTTCGCGGCCTCTCTTGTTGCGGAGCACAGGCTCCAGACGCGCAGGCTCAGTAATTGTGGCTCGTGGGCCCAGTTGCTCCGCAGCATGTGGGATCTTCCCAGACCAGGGCTCGAACCCACGTCCCCTGCATTGGCAGGCAGATTCTCAACCACCAGGGAAGCCCTCTTCCAGTTTTATTGAGATATAATGGACATACAGCCCCGTGTAAGTTTAAGGTGTACAGCAAAATGTCGTTACATACATCATGAAATGATTATCTCAAGTTCAGTGAACATCCATCATCTCATATCGATACAAAATTACAGAAAGAGAAGGAAATGTTTCCTTAGATGAGAACTCTTAGGGTTTGCACTCTTAGCAGCTTTCATATGTAACATACAGCCGTGTTCATTATAATTGTCATGTTGCCTCTTACATCCCTAGCCCTTATTTCCAATTCCCCCTCCCCCCAACCCCTGCCTCTGGTGATCTGATCTTTTTTTTTTTTTAGCAGATATTCATTTTTAATTATTATTTATTTATTTATTTATTTTTGCTGTGTTTGGTCCTCGTTTCTGTGCGAGGGCTTTCTCCAGTTGCGGCAAGCGGGGGCCACTCTTCATCGCGGCGCGTGGGCCTCTCACTATCGCGGCCTCTCTTGTTGCGGAGCACAGGCCCCAGACGTGCAGGCTCAGTAGTGTGGCTCACGGGCCTAGTTGCTCCGCGGCATGTGGGATCTTCCCAGACCAGGGCTCGAACCCGTGTCCCCTGCATTGGCAGGCAGACTCTCAACCGCTGCGCCACCAGGGAAGCCCCAAGCTGATCTCTTTTTCTGTGAGTTTCTTTGTTTTTGACCATTAAGCCTTGTTGTCTACTTTTGGTGACCTCAGAGTTGTGGGAAACCGACCTGCTTTCCTGCCTCATCATCAGCTTCAGGGTCTTGGTTCTGCTTATTCTCTGTGAGGTTGGGGTTCTTCCCTGACAGTCGGCACCCTGCAACAAGACGGGAGGTGGAGGGCCCAGAGGCTCAGACTCTGACTTCTCAAATGGGAAAATGAGACTCAAATATGAGAATTTCTCTGTGAGAGGCAGATTAAAGACATCCCCACCCTAAACCCTGGAACCTGAGAATATGTTACCTTCATGGCAAAAGGAGCTTTGCAGATGTGATTCAGTGGAGGACCCTGAGATGGGATGAGTATCCTGGATTATCCAGGTGGACCCAGTGTCATCACAGGGGTCCTTAACAGTCGAAGAGGGAGACAGATGTCACTCAGAGGAAGATGTGACAGCTGTCACAAGGCACAGAGAGATGCAACATTGCTGGCTTAGAAGGCGGAGGAGGGGCCGGAAACCAAGGAATGCCTCAGCCTCCCAAAGCTGGAAGAGAAGAAAACAGACCCTGCCCAGAGCTTCCAGAAGGAACCAGCCCGGCTGACACCTTGGTTTCTTAGCTCAGCAAAAGTCATTGCCGACTTCTGACCTACTGAACTGTAAAATAATGAATTTGTGTTTGTTTCAAGGCAGTTTCATTTGTGGTAATTTGTTACAGCAGCGATAGGAAACTAATACATTCCCTAAACGTACAAAGACTGTTCAAAAGATAATGAGCACGGAAAAAAAAAAAAAAAAGACAGGAAAGAGGAGACACAGGACAACGCTGTGCAGGGTCTGAGGTGGACAGGACAGGGCAGTGACATTCTGGAAGGTGTCCTTGCCTTGTGTCCACTGAAAAAAAATACAAAACGTGAGAGTTGTGAGTTAAGTTTTATTTGGGGGCAACATGAGGATGACAGCCCAGGAGACAGCCTCTCAGGAGCGCCGAGGAACTGCTCCGCAGAGGTTGGGGGCCGGGGGTCAGTAGATAAGTGACTCTGGTGAGGGGGTGCGTGCAGTCGAGCACACATCTTGGCAGAAGGTGGCTGCGCGTCACGAGGAGCAGGTGTCTCCATTAATGATGTTAGTGCTTTTCTAGGCATGAGGAAATACTAGAATTGGGCTCTTAACGTCTTCCCCTGAAAATCTCTAACTATCTGAAGACCTGTTCTGCCAGTTTTCCCCAGAGCACCGAGGGCCTCCTTCCTGATCTCCACCCAGAGCTCCTTTCAGGGGGTGTTGAAGGTCAGCGGCTGCAGTGGCCAGTGACTTCACCCTTGTAGACCAGATGGCGAGTGACCGTTTTTGGTCACTTGCTGCAAAGGGAAATGTAAGAAGAGACCCAGGCAATGAAGACTCAGTTCGTCAAAACTCAGTCTGGGCTCTCGTCTCTGCTCCATCTCTGTATCCTTCTCCTTGGTAAAGCTCCTCTACGACCTCACGATGATGTAAATGGGTGTCTCTCTGCCGCAACCTCTCCTCTGAGCCCCAGAAACTAAAGTCCCCTGCACTTGGCCCTTTTCCTTTCCAACCATCCTGGGAACTTGGCTGGAAAAAGTAGAACTCTCCTGAAATGGAAGATGATGGGGGTGAAAAACAACAAAAATTCCTTATTCGGAGGTAGGGGTGAGAGTTGTGATCTGAAAGCTTTGAAATACATTTTGCCTTTGCTTTATGGAATTGAAAAAAGTGGTAAAAAAAGATTATTGGGGCTTCCCTGGTGGCGCAGTGGTTGAGAGTCCGCCTGCCGATGCAGGGGACACGGGTTCGTGCCCCGGTCCGGGAAGATCCCACATGCCGCGGAGCGGCTGGGTCCGTGAGCCATGGCCGCTGGGCCTGCGCGTCCGGAGCCTGTGCTCCGCAACGGGAGAGGCCACAACAGTGAGAGGCCCGCGTACCGCAAAAAAAAAAAAAAAAAAAGATGACAACATGGTGATATGGCCGGTATAGTCCCTGCACTGCTTGTGCTCTCGTAAAAGCACAGGTTTTTGCTGGTCCAAAGGGACCGGACCCACTTGGAGGGCAACTTAGGAACAGCTCCAAGGGTGAAAGCGCAGGGGGTTCTTTCCGGGTGGTGAAAATGGGCATGGATTATGACAATGATGGCACAATTCTGCGGATATACCAAAACCGTATTGACTCCAGTTCCACTCTAAAAAGTATAAAAAGGCATTTGAACGTGCGTAGCCCTCCTCCACTCTTCTGTACCACAGAACACAGAATACAGTTTGGCTACTTTATCTGGGTTCCCAAGAGTGGGATATTCACTAACACCATTTTCAGCGCATGGGAGAAAAGTTCATTTATTACATACAATGGATGCCTTAGGCCAGGCAGAAGGCGTAATTCTCATGGAAACCCTGGTGGAGAAAGTGGTGGGTATCTGAAATGCTGGAAAACTGGGGATGGCCTAGAAGTTTCGCCAAAGGGATAATGGTTGAATCAATTCATTTGTCTAATGCACTAGCCTGCAGCTATTAAACAGAATAACATAGATGCAGAGAGACTGATACACAGATATTTCCATGATCAACAGCTAAATTTAAAAGAAAATTGCACCATAATGTGATACCGCTTCACACCCACTAGAATGACATTTATTTAAAAAGACAGATTAAAACAAGTCTTGGCAAGGTGGTAGAGAGATTGGAACACATACACTGCTAATAGGAATGTAAACTCTGACAGCTGCTTTGGAAAACAGTCTGACAGTTCCTCAAATGCTCAGACGTAGAGCTACCATATGACCCAGCAATTCTACTCCTAGGTATACACCCAATGGAAAGGAAAACATATGTCCTCTTAAAAATGTGTACATGAATGTTCATAGCAAATGTTTTTCATAATAGCCAAATGTGTTTACAAAGTGTAAATTACCCAAGTGTCCATCCACTGATGAAGGAACAAAAAGTGGTGTAACCATACAATGGAATATTACTCACCCATAAAAAAGGAACGGAGGGCTAAAACCTGCTATCACACGTGTGAATCTTGAAAACGTGGTGCTGAGGGAAAGAAACCAGGAACGGGGACTTCCCTGGCAGTCCAGTGGTTAGAACTCTGCACTTCCACTGGAGGGGGCAAGGGCTCGATCCCTGGTCAGGGAACTAAGATCCTTCATGCCACGCAGTGTGGCCAAAAAATGAAAAATTAAAAAAAAAAGAAACCAGGTGCAAGAGGTCACATAGGGTGTGATTCCATTTCCATGAAATGTCCCGCGTAGGCAAATCCACAGAGACAGAGTGCGGGCTAGTAGTCGTCAGGGCCCTGGGAGAGGGGCGCAGGGAGTGGCTGCTGCTGATTACAAGGTGTCTTTCCTGGGTGGTGAAAATGGGCATGGATTACGGTGCTGGTTGCACAACTCTGTAAACACACTAAAAGCCGTCAAATTGTACTCTTTAAATGGATTCACTGTATGATATCTGAAGTATATCTCGATAAAGCAAGCAACAAAGTTGCAGGGGAGGGACTTCCCTGGCATTTGCCGCAAGTGGCAAAACTTCACTCTTTTTTATGTCTGAGTAGTATTCCATTGTGTGTGTGTGTGTATACACACACACACACACACACACACACACACACCCCACATCTTCTTTATCCATTCATCTGTCGATGGACATTTAGTTTGCTTCCACGTCTTGGGTATTGTAAACAGCACTGCAGTGAACAGTGGGGTGCGTGTGTCTTTTCGAATTAGAGTTTAGGTCTTTTCCAGATATATGGCCAGGAGAGGGACTGCTGGATTATATGGTAGCTCTATTTTTAGATTTTTTAAGGAACCTCCGTACTGTTTAGAAAGATTTTTTAAAAGTAAGACAAATAACAACATCAAGATTATAATTTAATTTTAGCCAAAGTAATCGTCATAATCTGTATACAGCTAAAGCATGCAAAGGAGGTTATAATCTGTACTAGTCATTGTCTCTTGATGGGCTAGGGTGAGACGTGGCAAGGTACTCTCATTTTCTACTTTATATATGTTTTCATTGTTTAAATTTTTACAGCAAGCAGGTACTGTCTGAGAACAAAAAAATTGAGATGGGGATTTGTTTTTCATTTAATTTTTATTTTATATGGAAGTATAGTTGATTTACAATGTTGTGTTGTTCTAGGTGTCCAGCAAAGTGATTCAGTTATATATATACTCATATCCATTCTTTTTTGCACATTCTTTTCCCATATAAGCTATGACAGGATATTGAGTAGACTTCCTCGTGCTATACAGTGGGTTCTTGTTTGTTATCTATTTATATATATAGTAGTATCTGTGTGCATCTGTTAATCCCAAATTCCTAGTTTATCCCTCTCACCCACCTTTCTGATAGGGGATGTTTTCAACTGCACAGATAAAACCAGTAGCATCCCAGCTGCTGGTCTTCCTGTGCTGTGTGTCCTCAGCTGGGCCACATGCGTCCGAAGCGCCTTGCAGAGCTCACGAACCATCTCTCCATCGCTTCCTTCACAGTGGCGTCGATCCTGAACAGAATTTTGATTTTGGTGACTCGTCCGCCATTCGCCCAAATACCGCATCACCGTCTTTATTCTACGCGCATCGTCGTGTTTCTTCTTTGCGACGTGTCCTTTCGCCCTAGCCCCTAAAAGTCCTTCTCAGAGGTATGAGCCAGGCGCCTCGGTTATAAATTCATCTGGTAAGTCACAGCACACGTGACCCGTCAGCACCGGAACGCCAAATGGTTCTCCAGGGGTCTGAAAATTATGATTCTCTCCACATGTCCGCCCTTCAACAAACCAGCATCCGTACAGACAGGCTCCGACCTTCACAAGTTTGCTGAATGCCAGGGAGGGTCGGGAATATTCCTCGGGCTGACACAGAGCCCAGGGCCCTGATGCTGGCTCAGACGTGATTACATCTTGCAACCAGCATCTTATCCAGGTGATTTGCCGCTGGACTTCTTACTCTTCCCCAGCCTGATAAAACGATGCCGATAGAGCCTTTTCCAATCCCACGGGGGAAAACAGATCTCAGCTGGACCCACCACCGACAGCGAGTTTTGAAAATGAAGCACATTTTTTTCCTTTAAATGAAAGACTTTGTCAAGGTTTATGGTGAAGCAGGTCTAAATAACCTTGTAATTCATTCTCATCAGGGCCCTGGAGTTAAAGTCAATGCGTGAGTAGCCAGGGAGGAAGGTGGGGTCTCCATCATTCCCAGGAACGGACATTTAGATGGAAAGTGGTAAGCGGAGCTGGGGAACATTTTGCACCCAAAGCAAAAGTCGTCTCATTACCAGGTAAGGAAATTTCCCTTGTCTTCCACTATCAATTTTGTCAATGTTGCCAGAAGCAAGAGAAGAGATTTTTGTTGTGGTTCTTATCCAACTCTAAGGAGCACATTTGCTCTGTTGAAGACTGGAACCGAAAGGGATGAGGCTTGAGGGGGAAACAGCTGCCCCTCGGGTTTGGTGGGACGGGCAGGGTGGCCTCATCGGGATCGAGGTCCTTACTCTGCCACCACGTGAAAACGACATCCCGAGATGCGGCCTGGCTCGGACAAGCTTATCACTCAGCGCTCTCCCCAGCCCTTTAAATATTCACTCCACATTTTAAAAACTTCCCTATTAATCCATGCATTCAGTTAAGGACTGTTCTGTGTGTGTGAGCTCATTTCTAGGCAACGAGGGCGCTACAATTAAGAAGACAAAAGCAAACCCCCTGAAGTCATGCATCTTACATTTTCCTGGAGAAAGACAGCGGATAAAGAAGCAACTAAGTAATACCCTTAATAAAAAGTTATATTGTTAGCTGTGCTAACAAGGTGCTGGAAGTTTGAAAACATTGTGTCACGTGAACGAAGCCAGGCACAGAAAGCCGTGCATTAAATGACTCCACTTACATGAAATGTCCCAGAAGAGGCAACTCCAGACACAGAGAGTAAATTGTGCAGCCAGGGGCTGGGAAAGGGGAAACGGGGGGACCGCTGGTGGGTACCTTCTCTGATGATGAGAATGCTCTAAAGTTGACGTGAGGAAGGATGCACACGTCTGTGAATATACGGAAAACCACTGAGCTGTGTATTTTCAAAAGGTGACGTGGGATATATGATATATGATATGATATATGATATATATGATATATGATATCATATGATATATATGATGCCTGCTGTATGTTTTTGCTGAGTAAACGCTGCCCCAGGACAATGTGACTTAGTAACTGCTTATTGCTGATCCTGAGTTCATGGGTCAGCTGGGGGGATTCGGCTGACCTTGGCTGGTCGCTCGCGGGTCTGTGGCCAGCTGGAAAGATGGCTGAGGACTGGTGATGGCCTCACTCACGTGTCTGGTCATTGGCTTGCTGTTGGCTGGGCGAGGGGACGTGAGTGGACCATGCGTCACCTTCCACCGGACTGGTCTGGGCTTGTGCCCATGGTGCCTGCAGGACCCTAAGGAATGGTGTTTGAGGCTTCCGGAGACCTTGGAAGTGACACAGCGTCACTTCCGCTACATCCTGTGAACCAAGGCAAGTCCCCGAAACAGCCCCAAATCAAGAGTCTAGACTCTTGTTTTAACAGCTCACACACCATCTAATTCACTCCTGTGAAGTGTATATTTCAGTGGCTTTTATTCACAGTTCCGCATTCATCACCACGATCACCTTTAGGACACCCTTACTATCCCCCAAAGGAAACCCTTCACCCGTTAACCTCACCCCCTAACCCTCCGATCCCTCACCCCAGCCCTGAGCCATGACTCCTTTCTGTCTCTGTGGATTTGCTTGTTCTGAATATTTCATACAAATGGAATCATACAGTACATGGCCTTTTGTGTCACATTTCTTTCACTTACACGTTTTCAAGGTTCATCTGCGTGGTAGCCTGCATCCCTACTTCAATCTTTTAATTGCTCAACAATATTCCATTATATGGAGGCCCCATATTTAACAGCTATAGACTCCTAGAATATTCTCCACTTCTTTATGGGGGAGCGGCAGAGTCACACTGCAAGGAACACGGATGCAGGATGGGGGAGAATGGAGCCCATTTTTGCCAACAATCTACCCGGCAGCATACATCAGTCCACATAGTTTGGAGAGTGATTCTGCTGAATCTGTGTGAAGTCTGTGTTCCCTTTGTGGCAGACGTGGGTTCCCCGCTCAGCAGTGAGTCCTGCTTCTTTTGTTTGCATCGATCTTGTACAAGTGACAATAAGCCCAGTCTCAGGGGATGAATCATGATTGACCCAAGCCAAGCATGGCAATCCCATTCCTTTTGTCAAAAACTAGTCCAAGGTAGACACGTGACACCCTCTGGCCAATGACGATTAAGTGGAGTCCGCTGGGGGTCTCAGAGAAAGAGCTTCTTCCCTCGTAAAGCAAGAGCTCAGCGCAAGGCCTCTTGGCCTATTTCCCCAAGATCTTTAAGGGCCATTTTGGCCCTGTGCGATTTCTGCCCTTTGCACTATCTACAGAACTCTCATCACGTGTACTGGATTGAGTATCACGCCTCCCCCCAAATTCGTGTCCACCTGGAACCTGAAAATGTGACCTTATTTGGAAATGGGATCTTAGAGATGGAATCACAATAGGATGAGGTCATTCTAGTCTGGGGTGATCACTAATCCAATGACTGACGTCCTTATAAGAAGAGGGAAATTCAGACACAGAGGGACACGGGAGAACACGACGGAATGAGGACAGCAGAGATTAGCCTGATGTGTCTACACACCGAGGACTGCCAGCATCAGGCTGCTAGGAGCCAACCCTGCCACCGCCTCGACTGGACGTTCAGCCTCCAGACTGAGAGGGAGCGAATTTCTGTTGTTTTAAGCCCCTCCGTTGCGATACTTTGTTATGGCAGCCCTACGAAAGTCATGCACCACGAGTTCCAGAATTTTTAAAAAATGAACAAATTCCTTACAGCCAACCACAGGGACAGGAAGTGGGAGCCTGTCTGGGGACTAGAGGTGGAGGCGGGAGGTGGAACGGGAGAGGAGACGGCACTCAGGGCTCCGGACGAGGCTTGCATCACACACTCCCATCCTCACTTTCAAGCCCTCCGTGCCCAGAGCACCCCTTGCTCCCAAGCTCAGCTCACCTGGGATGGGACAGGGTGTTTCTCTGCCAGCGAACAAGTGACCTTCGTCGTGATGACTAGCGTAAAAGCCTCCGGCGTGACCCACTCCCCTCCTCTTGATCGTAGGAAAGAAAATATACAGTGTCTCATTTTAAAGGATTATGGGCCGTGGATGCCCGCTTTCCACGTGTTAGGAGCACATAAAAATGTTGGAGCAATGGAAGTGAGTAACTTGAGGTCTGCATACAATAAAGTAATTTTATTTTCTATTATAAAGCAGTTTGGCTTGAGGTGACAAAAAGATGTTGATATTTGGGAGGACTGGAGTTTCTCCTTCGGTCAAGGACAAGGGTTGGTCTCTGGGAAGTCATTTAATTACCTACGACTGAGGCTCTGGACTGATTCTTCAAGTAAGAGCTTGGATGAGTTTGGACATCCCAGGGAATGGTACCTGTGTGTCATTATTATCATATGATACCCTGAGATTGTGTCTCCAGGGTCGCCACTTAGTTGATCTGTGCATGTGTATGTGCACACACACCCCTCACAGACACGCCTCCCCACATGCAGATGCATACACACAAACACATGCACGTGAACTCACATGCACACACGTAGACACGCAAAGACATGTGCACACACAGATACATGTGCACATGCATATATACACAAATACACACGTGCACACATGCACACACACACACACAAACCTGACATTCATGGTCCCTGCACACACACATATAGATGCAGACACACATGAACACATACACACACATGAACAGTCATGAACACACTCAGATACGCACACTGACACACGTGCACACATACACACACCGCTCTCCCTACCTGACCACAGTCCCCCCGATCTCACCCCCAGTAGGCGTGTTCAGTCTGCTGTGGTGTGGTGGTCTCCTTGGGGTCTGATACTGGGGGTCCCAGGAAAACGTGGACCTCCTGAGGCCCTGCTGCTTCCCTGCTGACTGTGTGGACAACCTCTTAGGGAAGGATCATGAGATGAAACTCCTAGATCCTGACAAACCATGTGGATCCTGTCCCCACCCCTTGCCCTTCTTCCCCGAGCCCTGCCACCCAGGGAACTGTTGCAGGCAGGGACCCTGATTGCAGGGCTAGTAATCTGAGGAACAGAGGAATCACCACGACAGCAGCCGCTGCCCACAGGTGCCGAGAGGTCCGCGGAGAATGTGCTGCTCTGCTTCCCATCAGAGTGGGCCTGGGAGAGGGAGCCCTTCACCTCCCGGTGTAATCAATGCTCTCTTTTCCGCTACTGTCTCTTCCTACCACGAGGGGTCCCTCAGAACACTGCCTTCTTCTGTTGAGGCGATGCTCACGTTGCAACATGACAACGCGGTGATGTTCAGTCCATTCACGTCCTTGTGCCACCATCACCTCCAGAGCGATTCCATCCCACAAAAGAGAAGCCCTGTGCCCACCAGCCCTCCCTCCCTATTCCTCCCCTCTCGGCCCCTGGCACCCATCAGCCTGCTTTCTGTCTCTATTGCAGACCTTTCACGTAAGTGGAATCTTACAGTTCGTGGCCTTCCGTGTCTGGCTTCTTTCACGTAACATCATATTCTTGAAGCTCATGCATGTCGAAGCTTGTATCCGTACTTCAATCCTTCTTATGGCTGAACACTATTCCAGTGTACGGATAGATCACATTGTTTCCATTCATGCACTGATGGGCATTTGGGCTATTTTCACCTTTTGGCTGTTGTGAATAGAGCTGTCTTGAATAGTTGTGTAAACGTTTTCTGTTTGAACACCTGTTTTCCATTCTTTTAGGTAGGAGCCCAGGAATGGAATTGGTGGCTCATATGGTCATTCTGTTTAACTTTTTGAGGGCCTGACAAACTGTTTCAGCCTTTTTATTTAGCTTAAACTTTTAAAATAATTAAATCTAACACAAATACAGAAAGCTAAAAAGACAGAAAAAATTTCAATTTATTATTTAAATTATATTATATAAATTATTATATTAATAAGTAATTAATACACAATTATAAGATGAACAGCCTGGTAACTAGCTGGCATATAACTGGTATACCATCCAACCCAGAAGCCCCCCGTGTATGCCCCCCACAATTATAATTCCACCTGTTCCTTAAGAGTAGCTACTATCTTGACATTTATGCATCATTTTTGTATTTATTTTTATTTTTTATTTTTTGCGGTGCGCGGGCCTCTCACTGCTGTGGCCTCTCCCGTTGCGGAGCACAGGCTCCGGACGCGCAGGCTCAGCGGCCATGGCTCACGGGCCCAGCCGCTCCGCGGCATGTGGGATCTTCCCGGACCGGGGGCACGAGCCCGTGTCCCCTGCATCGGCAGGCGGACTCTCAACCCCTGCGCCACCAGGGAAGCCCAAGAGTGGCACTTTCTTATCGATTAGCGCTCTCAGCAGGGCTGCGGAATGTGTGAACCAGATTGGATTTCCCATCAGCCTTGAGCATCCCCTTAGTGGCAACGCGCTCCCAGGGAGAGAAATCGATGGAGAGGTAATTAAGGATCATGTAGTATCAGGGAAATAATTACGGCGGGGGAGGAGGGCCCCAGACAGTAGTTCTCAGATGTTGTGTCTTGCCAGGTAATTCATCAGCAAACAAAGACGAGAAGATTCCTTTGTGGGAAGGAAGAAAAGTGCTCTCGATATGGCAATCAAAGGAATTAGAGATGGCAACGGAGGCGTCATTATTCCAGGACAGAAACTGCCCTTCGTCACAGAAGGTGCTCAGGAAACCGCATGGGCTTCGCTTGCGCTGAGTGTAGCAGCGTGGGGTGGGATTTAGAGACATCGAGTATCGGTAGAAAACAATCTACTATGTGTGAAGCACATTTCAGATGGAATCCAGGGAGCAGCTGAGCCACCGTCCTCCAGAACGAAGGTTAAATTTGACCCCAATCCTTTTTCATAACCATAAAAGTTTAATCCATCATTTCAGCAAGTTCTTCATCAGTCAGCCCCCAACATCCCTGACCTGCAGCTCTGGCCCTTCCCTAGAGCAGGCCACTCACGATGAACATCTTGGATTCCATCCACACCTGAACAATTTTACTCTTATAGTAGCAAATCTCCAGGTCCTGGTGGCCTAGTGCAGCCCAGATTGGTTTCTTACTCACACTCTCATCCAAGGCAGGAGGGGAAGCCTCCTGTGGACACACTCTACAGAGCATGTGACCTCCAAGATCATCACGGCAAAAGATGAGTGTGGTCACCTGGATACGGGGCCCCCCAGGGATGTAGACATCGAATCCCAGAAACCCCTGAATATGTTTCTCTACGTGGCAAAAAGGACTTTGCAGATGTGACTGGATTTAGCATCATTCTTGGGGATATTATGCTGGATAACGAGGATAAATCTAACGACCGGGGCCCTTATAAAATGGAGGCAGAGGAGACAGATGGCCTGAGAGGGGTGTCGGAGAGATGGACCACAGAAGCAGAGATTAGAATGAGATGTCCATGAACCAAGGAATGCCAGCAGCCTCTGGGGGCAAGGGACAGATTCTCCCCTGGGGCCCCCAGAAGGAACCAGCCCTTGCTGTCACCATGTATCAGTTCGTTACGGCTGCATATGTGTTACCACACACACACAGAGGGAAGACGATGTAAGGACACATGGAGAAGATGGCCGTCTACAAGCCAAGGAGGGAGACCTGGGCAGACTCTCCCTCACAGCCCTCAGAAAACATCAGCCCCGCCGAAACCTTGACTGGACTTGGAGCCTCCAGAATTTCTAGCCCATAAATGTCCGTAGTTGAAGCCACTCCATTTTTTGCCACTCCCGTATTCTCTCGTCAAGGAGGCTTATTCCAAAACTAACCACTGATATGAGCCCTTACAAATGTAATCCTTTAACCAAAGGTCTGGTAGTTGAAAAACCTTTAGGATTGTGGACTCTGAATTGGGAACGGCTAGGCAGTTTTTCAGTCAGGGATTGCTGATCCCCAAAGAAGCCCTGGCAGAGAGCATCAAAATATGGGTTCCACTGACATTCAGTCATAGGCACCTTTCTTCTCTTTTCCCACTCAGGATATCTGGAGACACTTGGCGCGAGTGTCAAAGTGTTTACCACCATCTCAGTATGCTACATGGGCCCAAAGGGGCTGCAGACTCTGGCTCCCTTGCAGTAAACCATGGCTGTGGGGCTGGGTTTCAGCCCACAAAAGGTTAAACCCACATTAAAGCTCTGTGCAGAATTCTGATGGCTGAAAAGATGCTGAGAACTCAGGAGAGGAACAAACCATGAGACAGAAGGAGCCTGGGTTCCTGAATAAATGAGTGATGCAAAGACACACATACAAAAACCTGTATTGAATGATGACGTGGGTACTAAACTTGCATCGCATGTAGGAACTGGATGTTAGGGCTTGTCTGCATTTGCTTGTGATGTTTTTAATACATTTCCACGAATTCTTTAATATTTCTCCCATCAAAAGGAGACGGAGTCAGCAATTCCACTGCTGGGTATATATCCAAAAACCAAAAAAGTAAATCAAAAAGTTCCACGCACCCCAATGTTCATAGCGGCATTATCTACAATTGCCAAGACATGGAAGCAACCTAAATGTCCATCAACAGATGATGGATAAAGACGATGTGAGATAGATAGATATATACACATATATATATATATATATATATATATATATATATATAATGGAATATTACTCAGCCATAAAAAAGAATTAAAATTTGCCATTTGCAGCAACATAGATGGACTTGGAAAGCATTACGCTAAGTGAAATAAGTCAGAGAAAGACAAATACCATGTGATATCCCTTATATATGGAATCTAAAAAATACAACAAACTGGTGAATACAAGAAAAAAGAAACAGACTCACAGATACAGAGAACAAACTAGTGGTTACCAGTGGGGAGGGGGGAGGGGCAAGACAGGGGGAGGGAAATAAGAGGTGCAAACTATTTGGTACAAAATAAGCTACAAGGATATATGGTACAACGTGGGGAGTATAGCCAATATTTTACAGTAACTATACATGGAGTATAACCTTTAAAAATTGTGAATCACTGTACTGTACACCTGTACCTTACATAATATTGTACAGCAAGCGTACTTCAATTGTTTAAAAAAGGAGGTGGAGTCTATTCCCACCTCCTCTCAAATGTGGCCAGTCATAGCAGTTCATTCTAACTGACAGGATGCAGCAGCAGCGACACGGCATGGCTTCTGGGCTTAGGCTAGAAAAGGCACTTCAGGGTCTGCTTGGGTCTCTCCCAGGGCATGTGCCCTTGGGCTCCATCCGCCATGTTGTGAGGAAGCCCAAGCCATGGAGATGCAACCTGGAGGTCCAGCCATACGTGGAGTGAGTGAGTCTCCCCACCAAACAGCCTTCGAGCTACCCCAGCGGAAGCCGAGTGGAGCAGAGATGAGCGCTCCCACGTTAGAGATTCAGGAGCAAAATTAAAGTTTTCTTTACTACACCAAGTACGGAGAAGTCATTTCTAACGCAGCAGTAGAGAAACCAGAACATCACCATAATCAACACACCCCTCTAGCTGGCTTTACCCCTTTTAGGAGGGTTTTTCAAGTGCACATTTGAAAATGGGAAGGGTGGTTGGGACCATCACAGCCACTAGAGGACGCTGCGGCTGCATTTAGTGCAATTATAAGGCTTCTAAGTAAACGTCCTACAACGTGTGGGAAAATCCCGCAAGGTGAAGGTTAGCTGCTCCAAATGTGGAGTGCCGTCCCGTTGAGAAACACCAAATCCGCCTCATTCGTTGGTTGTTTGGAGCTGGAATGGGCTACTGAAAAGTGCATCGCCTGGACTTGGAAACTGGACCGAGGGCCCTTGTCTCTCCATTTTCTGGCCACGGGAGACATGGAGCCCTTTATCTGCTCCCCTCTGTGCTCTCACCAACACCTGCCCTCTCCCTTTTTCTCCCTAAGCCACATGCATTGTTCTTTTCATTCTTCAAACAGACCTAATACATACACGATCCTGTTCTCCCCTCTGCCTGGCGGACTCTTCGCTGGGAAGGGCAAATGGGGACAAGCTTTCTTGGTCTCCCTCCCCTTACTGAGACCTCAGCTCAGAGGCTCTCTCCTCTCTGTAGTTCCCCCCAGTCGCAAGGAGCCCTACTCCCACTCACCATCACATCACCTTGTTTAATTTCCCACGTGGCATTGATCACTCTGTGACGTTATCTGGTTTCAGCTGTTTACTTGTTCACTACCTGTCCAGCTCCCCTACTCCAGCCCCGACTGGATTTTGAGCTCCATGAGAGCTGCCTTTGGGACTGATTTCTTTCCTGCCCATCCCCCAGCGCCTGGCACGTGGCAAAGGCTCAGCAAATATTTGTTGAATGAATGAGAGATGTGTACATTTCTCTGCACCCAAGTTTCTTCTTCAGTTAACTTGGAACAATATTTCTGACCTCCTGGCACTGTATAAAAACAATAGGGGTTATAATAACCATGGCTTAAATTTGTAGATTTAAATGCGCTATTTGGACTTCCCTGGTGGCGCAGTGGTTAAGACTTCACACTCCCAATGCAGGGGGCCCGGGTTAGATCCCTGGTCAGGGAATTAGATCCCACACGCATGACGCAACTAAGGAGCCCGCCTGCTGCAACTAAGACCCAGCGCAACTAAACAAATGCACTATTGCCTGTAAAAATCTTGCACAAATTAGGCACTTGTGAACGCTAGTTCCCCGACACTGGCTGGTCCTTGCCCGGCATCAGGATTTTTGTTGTTGTTTTGTCATTTCTCTGAGAGAAGCCAGTGCCTGCTGCAGCCTTTTCACCTAATTATTTCATCTTCTTCCCAGTTCATTTAAAGCCACCTGAATAGCAAGGGCTGGCCTCGCGGGCAGTCTCCCCTCACCATCCCCTCCTGTTTATGGGGAATTCAGCCAGCCTCACTCTCCCAGGTTCCAAATCCACAAAAGAACCCTTCAGCACATCTCTTGTTGCTGTTTTCACTCTCCACATACTTCAACAAAATATTTACTCTCTCCTTCCAGGAGTGATTGGAAAAAAAATTCTGAAGGTTGATCCAGCGTCTGCTGCTTCCAGAGAGTCAATATTTAGCTAACACGAAAGCAAAACAAAAGTAACCCATCAACAATGCACCCGCTGCCCTGGAGAGAAGACGGAGGGGGCAGTGGGGAACTTCCCTCTGCTGGACTTGAAAACAGCCCGTCGCGAGGAGAGGCAGGCCGCTGGCAGGGCCTTCAAGCTCTGAGGCAGCCCAGGCCTTGCAGTCAAGGTTCTCATCTAATGTTGGGTCTTTCTAACCTAAAATAGGATCAGGGCGAAGATCCGGTTCCAAAGAAAGACGGTGGAAGGATGCTGATGATGTGCATATCTGTGTCATGCTTTCCTAGAATTCTTTCCCCCCTTTGCCAGGAGAAGGCGCTATTTTCGTCTGTGGACCCACCTCTGCCCTGTGCTTTGTAGGGACCACCTCTACCCTCCTCCTCCCTTCACGGGGCGCAGCCAGCATGTGGCCTTGCCCTGGCTTCTGGGCTTGGTTCGGGGGTAAGCCTGCAGTCTGAGTGCATCTCATGCCACTGGATCTCACAACCCTTGCAGGAGCAGCTGAACCCTTGTAGTTCACTCTCCCTGCTGCCCTTGGGGCTGGGAGGGTGTGAAGAGCTGAGCTGCCATCTTGCCAACACTTAGAGCATGAGAAAGGTCACAGAAAACGCCGTGTGAACCTCAAACCTTGAGTGGATCCAGGTTTTGTGGGGCCTGAATGGAAGGAGCAATAGAGGAAAAATCTAGAAATGAAATGAGAGTTGCCACATCACTCAATGGCAATGAAACCTCATCTGGATCTTGACTGAAACAAACTGTAAAAATGAATATGTACATAAAACATTAAGGAGCCCACTGGAAATCTGAGTAGCGACTGGGTCTTTTATGATGTGATGGAGCTACTGTTCCTTTTTTTAGGTATGATCATGGTATTGGGCAGTTTTTAACAGCTCTGATCTTTTAGAGATACATATAAGATTTTTATGGACACCATGACATACGTAATGTCTGGGATTTGCTACAAAATAATACATGTATGAAGGAGGTAGTTGAGGTTATAAAATGAAACAAGAGTAACCATAAAATGATTATTGTTGACTCTGGGTGTGGAATACACGGGGTTTTATGCTTGACATTTTCCATACTAAAGAGTTTGAACAATCAGTAGTTCTTTAAATGTTCTCTTCCCAAGGTAGAGCTGCTTCACTGTGAAGTATGCCTTTTCTGTTAGATCAAATAACTGCACTTCTCCATTAATCCCTTACTTTCCTTCATATGTTCAAACAGTGAACCAAAAGGTATTGGTTCCACTAGCGGAAGATGAAATTCTCAACAGATAAATGATGCTGAGTTTATAGCAGATGTTTTGAATAAAAATCAGTTGTTACAATAGCAGTTCAAACTTTTTCATACAGTTCATGAAATCAAAGCGAAGTTTTTGGAAGGTGAAGATGAAATATCTGATGTGATTGTGAATGCTATTATAAACCCAGTGGAAAGTTCAACATTGAAGAGAAAATAGTTACTTGTTTTCATAGGAATAATATGAATACAAATTTCAGTGTAGTACAAAATCATGATTAAAAAAAAAAAGCAATAGAAGTAACCTAAATGTCCATCGACAGATGAATGGATAAAGAAGACGTGGTACAGGGAATTGCCTGGAGGTCCAGTGGTTAGGACTCAGTGCTTTCACTGGCAGGGCCCAGGTTCGATCTCTGGTCGGGGAACTAAGATCCCACAAGCCACACAGTGTGACCAAAAAAAAAAAGATGTGGTATATATATATATATACATAATATCACTCAGCCATAAAAAAAGAATGGAATAATCCCATTTGCAGCAACATGGATGGACCTACAGACTGTCGTAATAAGTGAAGTAAATCAGACAGAGAGAGACAAATATTATATGAGATCACTTATAGGTAGAATCTAAAAAATGACACTAGTCAACTTATTTACAAAACATAAATAGACTCACAGACATAGTTATGGTTACCAAAGGGAAAGGGGGGAGATAAATTAGGAGTTTGGGATTAACATACACACACCACTTTATATAAAATAAACAAGGACCTACTGTATAGCACAGGGAACTATATTCAATATCTTGTGTTTTTCGTTTGGTTCTTTTTTTTGGGGGGGGGGCGGGCATGCACCACGAGTCTTGTGGGATGTTAGTTCCCCGACCAGGGATCGAACCTGCGCCCTTGGCAGTGAGACCATGGAGTCCTAACCACTGGACCGCCAGGAAATTCCCTCAGTATCTTGTAATAATCTATAAGGGAAAAGAATCTGAAAAAGAATATAGAGGTAGGTACAACTGACTCACTTCATTGTGCAACTGAAACTAACACAACATTGGAAGTCAACTTGACTTCAATTTTTTTAAAGGGGGGAGGAAAGCAGTAGTGTACGAAATTTTAAAACCTTGGGAAGCAGAACGTTATGTGACGACAGTACATAAACAGTATATAATCGTGTGCAATCCGGTTGCGGAATCTACCAAGACAGGCAGAAGCCGCGGCAGGCGGCCGGTTAAGTAGACCCCGACGCCCTCCGTTAATGCTCTTCCCTGGGGTGTGGGCTGCGCGGAGAGACTCCACCTGACTGATGGAATGGAGCAAAAGTGCCTCTTACAGGAAGAGTCTGGCTTCCATTTCCCACAGTCTGTTTCCCTATCTCTGCTCCGTCTCTTTTCTGGGAGAAGCGAGCTGCCAGGTTGAGACACCCTACGGAGAAGCCAGGTGGCGAACATCTGAGGTCCCGCCAAGAGCTGCACAAGTGAGCTTAGAATTGGGTCATCCCCCACCCCCACCCCCCGTCCAACCCTGAGATGACGGTGGTCCCGGCCGACACCTTGATTTCCACCTTACGAGAGGACCCAGCTGAGCTCTGCCTGGATCGAAACTGTCTGGTAACAACTGTGTGTCGTTTTGAACGGCCAGGTTTGGGGGGTAATCTGTGTCACAGCCCTAGATAACTACTACAAAAGCTCTAGATGTAAACATTTAGCTCTATTTCTACACATTCAGAGTCAGCGGACCTCAAAGTGTTCCTGGGACGTGAGCTGAGTGTGAACAACTCACCGAAGCAGGACACACGGTCTGTTCGGGCCACTATTTCATCCGATGTTAGGATGTCTGAGTCTTTGGAGAACTGCTTTATAAATTCACCTGCCTGTCCGACAATGGCCTTGAAGTGTTTTGTAAAAATTTGAGATTCTGTTCAAAACCAGACGCAGCTCTGTCATCAGGGTATTCAAACAACAGGAGCATCACAAACTCTAGCTTTTAAAGCCTTTGGCAAATTGCAGTCACGGGGGTGGGGGGGGGGGAAGCTGGGAAGCAGGAAGACAAAGTTTATCCCTATGCAGGCACGTGATTAGCAGAGCAAATTAAACCATAAGGGCGCAACCCCACAGGCGAGATTTGATTTTGAAACATCAGAGGATGGTGCTTTGAAATATCCTGACCTGGAAGAAGAATCTTGTGATAGAGTTCCTCTATATAATTAGAGAAATTGATATTCTGTGTCAGAATGGAGTAAAATTGAGAAAGCCTGCAATTTTGCAGGATCTAAATGTGGTGAAATATTAAAAGAAACCTTAAGGAGAGGTCATTTATTTGATAGGTTTTGTGCTGTAAAAATATTTGTCAAAGAAAGGTCTTCTGAAGGAAGGAGAGAAGGACACGGCCTGTGAAAATATTTGGGCTGAACATTTTATTATTAATTGCAATATTTAACATCTTAGTTTTTTTAAAAAAAACCTTTATGTAGCAGCTTTGGTTCTGAGCTTATATTAGATAGATTATATTAAGAAAAATTTTTTTCTTCTTTAGAAAAATAAGTGGGGCATAGTATTAAGGACACACATGACTAAGAAATGAATGAAAGGATGTGAATATGTACTGTGATGGTTAATGTCCTGTGTCAGCTGGACTGGGCTTCCCAGATACCTAGTTAAACACTGTTTCTGGGTGTGCCTGTGAGGGTGTTTCTGGAAGAGATTAACATTTGAATTGGTGAATTGAATAAGGCAGATGGTTCTCTCCAGTGTGGGTGGGCATCACCCAATCCACAGAGGGCCTGAATAGAACAAAAACGCAGAAGAAGGGAGAATTCTCTCTCTCTCCCTCTCACTTTCCCCCTCTCTCCCCCCCTCCCTCTCTCTGCCTGACTGCTGACCTGGAACATCCATTTTCTCCTGCCCTCAGAATGGGACTTACACCATCTGTTCTCCTGGTCCCCAGGCCTTTGAAATTGGACTGAATCACACCACCAGCTTTCCCGGGTCTCCAGATTACAGATGGCAAATCATGGGACTTCTCAGCTTCCATAATCACATAAGCCAATTCCCCGCAATCAATCAGTCAATCGCTGGTTGTTTCTCTGGAGAACTTCATCAATACAGGCACCAAGAATAACTAGCCTGCTTCTGTTATCCGTAAGTTAATATAAACATTTATACAAAATGTAGTAATATACATTTTTAAAATTAATGTAAAGAAGTTAACGTTTTTCCTGTCATGTACACAGACATCTGTTGTGTACGTTTTAGGAAGTGTTGTAGTTTTGAAAGTAATTTTTGAATAGATTTTAAAGGTCCATCAATATAATAAAGCCAATTTTTCAGTCCCTAAAAATACTTTTTTTTTTTTTTTTTTTTGCGGTACGTGGGCCTCTCACTGTTGTGGCCTCTCCCGCTGCGGAGCACAGGCTCCAGACGCGCAGGCCCAGTGGCCATGGCTCACGGGCCCAGCCGCTCCACAGCATGTGGGATCTTCCCGGACCGGGGCACGAACCCACGTCCCCTGCATCGGCAGGCGAACTCTCAACCACTGCGCCACCAGGGAAGCCCCCTAAAAATACTTTTAAAAGTAGAGTGCTCATTATGGGTTTTTTTGTTTGTTTTTTTTTGGCTGCGTTGGGTCTTTGTGGCTGTGCGCGGCCTTTCTCTAGTTGTGGCGAGCGGGGGCTACTCTTCATTGCGGTGCGCGGGCTTCTCATTGCGGTGGCTTCTCTTGTTGCGGAGCACAGGCCCTAGGTGTGCAGGCTTCAGTAGTGGCAGCAAGCAGTCTCCGTAGTTGTGGCTCGAGGGCTTCAGTAGTTGTGGCTCGTGGGCTCTAGGGCACAGGCTCAGTAGTTGCGGTGCACGGGCTTAGTTGCTCCGCGGCATGTGGGATCTTCCCGGACCAGGGCTCGAACCCGTGTCCCCAGCATTGGCAGATGGATTCTTAACCACTGCGCCACCAGGGAAGTCCTGTTAATTATGTTTAAAGCCCTCACTCCCAAAGCTGTCTTGGTTTGGATGATACGTCGTTCCGTCATCCTTCTTGGGGAGAGGCATGGAAATGTCCTCTCTAGAAACAGGAGCCATGGGGAGTAAGCATCCTCCCTGTCGGGTGGCTTCATTGGCTCATGGAATACATTATTTCCTAGACTCTTTCCACCTTCTGAGATTCCTCTGGTGGTGCTGCCTTCATCAGCAATGCACTGTTTCTCCCTTTTCCCATTAAATATCTGATGATTGACGTGCTGTAAGGCAGGGTCCCCAACCCTGGTGCCAAAAAGGTTAGGGACCGCTGCTTTAAGGCCAAAATGTGGGATGTGCAGCACGGAGGGTACTCGGGATGATTTATGGTGTGCGGGGCAGGGCATTAGAGTAACCTCATGGGCATCACGCTAGAAACGCTCCCGTTTCAGTTCTCCTTCGTGCTTCCTGGATTCCACCCTTCGCCCTTAGAACTTCTTCTCTATCCAGTGAACGGAATGATTCTTAGATCTCAGCGATTCACGGACCTCACTTAGATCATGTCACTCCCCTGCTCAAAGCTCCCCGATGGCCCCCTGGCTCACTCAGAGAGACATTCCAGGTCCTAAATCCCTGCTCCATAAAGGCCTGCCCCCACCTCTCTGCTTCAGCCACACTGGCCCACGGTGGTTCTTTCCGGCCTGCAAATAACTAACAGCTCCGGGAGCTGGCAGTGCCACCATTGGGAGCACAAAAGATAGGGTGGTTAGGGGCTTCCCTGGTGGCGCGGTGGTTGAGAGTCCGCCTGCCGATGCAGAGGACGCGGGTTCGTGCCCCGGTCTGGGAGGATCCCACGTGCCGCGGAGCGGCTGGGCCCGTGAGCCATGGCCGCTGAGCCTGCGCGTCCGGAGCCTGTGCTCCGCAGCGGGAGAGGCCACAACAGTGAGAGGCCCGCGTACCGCAAAAAAAAAAAGATAAGGTGGTTAGAATGCATGTGTTCTCACCTCTTCCTTCCCCCTTCCCCCTTGCTATGGCTTCCCTGGGGGTGGAATCTATCTTCTCCACCCCCGACACTGGGCTCAGCCACGGGATGGCTTTTGGCCAAGTTGACCCTGGGGGCCTGTTTGTTGCCTGGCATTATCACAGCGATAGCTAACTAATACAGACAGTGCGTAAGATATGGACATCACTTGTCCATTCACTGCCCCAATTAAGTATGTACTGAGCACCGACTCTGTGCCCAGGATGCAGCACAGAAGAAAGCAAAATCTTCTGGTGCTTACGTTCCAAGGGTGAAGACAGAAAACACCATGGAAAAGCAAATGCGTCTCAGGTGATAATAAATGGTGTGATGAAGTGAAGGGAGCTGCAGGGATAGGAAGTGACGAGGGTGTCCACAGAACCAGCAGGGAAGCCCACTCTGATGGGGAGACATTTGGTTGAAGACCCATACATGTGTATCTGGGCAAAGCATTCCCAGAGGGAACAGCCAGCACGGAGGCTCGGGGATGGGAGTGAGCTTGGAGTGTCCCAGGAGCAGCAGGAAACCCGACGTGGCTGGAGAGGTGGGCAAGGGGCAGGGGTGGTGGAGGGCAACGAGGCCAGAGGCAGATGACACAGAGCCCTGGCAGGAGGCCAGGTAAGGATTTGGGGTTACGCTGTGAGTGACGAGATCTGACGGAGATTTTGAAAGAATCACCCTGTGGGGTCCATGGAGAATGGACTCTGGGCACCAGGGTGGAGCCAGGAGAGCACAGTAGGAGCCCGGGGGTGGGGGGGCTGGGCCAGGACAGTGACTGTGGGAGCGGGGATGGCTGGAGCTGGGGCGTGTTTTGCACACGATGGGATTTGATGATGGAGATCCTGTGGGCTGTGAGAGGAATGAGAGTGCACACACAGCACTTGCCGTGTGCCCGACGCTGCTCTGATGCCCTCAGGCCCAGTGACCCCAGGAGGTGGGCGCTCTGTCATCTCAGGCGACTTGCCCAAATGCGGTTTAGCAAGTGGCAGCGTGGGACCCGAACTTCAGTGGTCCAGCTCCAAACTTTCAGCCTTTGTGCTATCTTGCTCCTCAAGAGGAAATTTGGGAGGTTCAAGTCCCCCAGGAGAGAAGTGACTGGTCTGCAGGATAAGACAGGAGGGCGATGCCCGGGGCCGTGACAAACTGGTCCCTTGAGCTCCATGCTGCTGGCCAGCTGTGGGGCGCGGGGCACAGAGGGAGAGACAGAATCCAAAGGCTTCTCAGAAGAGACAACTGTGGACGGAGCCTTAGAGGTCGATCGGGTGCTCACCAAATAGAAAAGGGAGGACACCCCACCCCCGCCAATTCCGCCACCAGAGAGACACATGGGTAGGGGTTCTGTCCCAGCCTGTTTGTAGGCAGCTCCATCCACTATTGTAAAACACTGGGACAACCCAAATGCCACTAGCCGGAGTCTGGATAAAGAAATCCTGGCAAATTCATATACACGAATACTAAGTATACTGCAGAGTACAGGGAACTATATTCAATACCTTGCAATAACCTATAATGAAAAGAAGCTGAAAAAGAACATATACATATATGTATAACTGAATCACTTTGCTGTGCGTTAGAAACACACACTGTAAATCAACTATGCTTCAATTTAAAAAAGGGGGGGGGGAAGAATACTAAGTAGAGTGAAAATGAATGAACAGCTGCATCAACAAAGCTGGATCTCATGTGAACTACTGAAGCACGTCGTCGAAGGATACATTCGGTGAGTCCATTTATGCAAAACTTAAATGCATCCGAAAGTAAAAAGCAACGTCTAGGGACACATACACACACCGTAAAGTGACGCAGGCAAGAGAGAGCGACAAATACAGAATTTACAGTGGAAGAGGACCAGGGAGGGGGTGTGGCACGCGGCCGCTCTGAGGGCTTTGGTAAAATGCTATTTACTTCACTGGACGGTGGGTACATGGGGGCTTATTTGGTTCTTCTTTCTAGGCTAGCTATGTTTTGTATGTTATTTCTTAAGTATAGAATTTTGTATAGTTTGTGTAATTAAAAGGGGAGGGGCCTTCCATGTAAAAGGAAACGTGCACGCAAAGTTTCGGAATCCAAGGGGCGTGAGTCATTGGAGAACTGGGTAACATCACCTGAGACGTGGAACCAGCGCGCAGCCCCACCCTGTCTTCACGCCTTCCCTTCCTTTACGGGCTCCTCTCCAAGCCCCTCCCACCAGATTCAGAAGGAGTGATTTTCATCTGCTCTCCTGCCCCGGCTCCAAGCGTGGCTCCTGGAGAAGCTGGTGGGAGGCAGCCAGAGGCTACAGCTGACCCGGGGTGCGTGTGATTGTCTACGTGCGCATGTGTGTGCATGCATGCACGAGCATATACATGCGTGTGCATGAGCATGCGCGTTCGCGTGTGACGGTGTACGTGTGTGCACGCATACATGAGTTGGGTGCATGTGTGTGAGCTTGTGTATCTGTGTGCGTGTGTGTATGGCTGCATACATGCGTGTATTCGTTCATGAACGTGTACATGTGTGCATGCATGAGTATACACATGCATTGCGTGAGCACATGCGTTCATGTGTGTCGTGTGTGTGTGAAGAGAGAGTCGCTAAGCTCTGCCACTGGCACGTCCTCCTCTCGATGCAGAATCTGGAGACAAAGGGGGCCTTTATTTCACAGGCTCCACAGCTGACACTGCCAGGCCCGCTGTTGGGAGCTGAGGACCAAACACCCCCCGCCCCCCAGGGGGAGCGAGGCCGCCAGTTCGCGCAGCAGCTGGACCGTCTCCGGGGAGATGTCTGAGCAGGGCCTGGCATGGCTTGGCTGCCACGAGGCCGCCCGGCAGACACCGTTCTCACAAGCCCCGGAATGAAGCGTGCAGAGGAGCCTCACCGAGAGCCGCCGGCTCGCCACTGCCACAGTCCCGATGGTTGGAAACTGGAGTCTGAAGGAAGCATGAATCGGAGGTGCGGGGCCACGGCTGAGCTTGCAGACTGACGGCGTGAGACGACACTGACCCAGACGCTGAGAAAGGCACTGCGTCCTCAATCCTCCCTGGGCCCCGCAAGCAGCCTCGGCGGGGGCCGGCATTGTTGACGCCGCCCCAGCTCCGGCCCATTGCCCTGTTTTATTGACAGGCAACTGTGTGTAGCTGCGTTCCTGGAATGTGATGGTTCCTTTTCATTGCTGGTGCATGGCCGTGGTTTGCCGTTCCAGGCAATGATATCATTTCCTTTTACAATAAATCCTGTGATGACCACACTCCCCTCCCCTCTTCTGTCCCCTTGGAGTTTGCCCTCCAGTCCAGCGTTTCTCTACAGCAGTCAAAGAAGGCGCATTTAAACCCCCATGCCTCCGTTGCTCTCTGCCCTTGCCAAAAAAAGTGATCAAGGAAAAAACATATATTAAATAGTACCCAGTGTCGTGGGCTGGATTGTGTCCTCCAGAAACATGAGCCCAAGTCCTCCCCGCTAGGACCTGAGAATGTGACCTTATTTGGAAACAGGGTCTTTGCAGATGCACTCAAGTTCAGATGAGGCCTTACTGGATTAGGGTGGGCAAATGTTTCCTGGGCCGAGCCTCTGTGTTGTGTCATTTTAATTAAAAGACCTCATTTAGTTCTGATGACAACTTGTAAAATGGATAAGAGGTTCAGTTTGAGGAGATTTTACTTAGAGAATAAGATAAAGCAATCCAGGCAAGGCTGTATCTATTAATAAAATGGATGAAGTCTTCTGTAGAGTATTGACTGCTGAGGGCCTTGAACTTGGACGAAGGGCTGAAGTCCTGAAAGAGTCCGAACAGGTAACAGAACAGGTAATACGCATCGGTTAGTTAGCTAAATTGTTTCCCTTCCTGTGGAGGCCGTCTCCCAGACTTTCCTTGGGAAGCCACACTCCCACAGTCTTCATTTGTCTGGTTTGGGGGAGCTGAGTCTGACCCGTCTCCAGGGTGGCATGAGGCCCAGTCCTGGGCAATCATAGTATTGCACCGTCCTGGCCGTGGTGATGGGCATGCGTCTGTAATCCTGCCAGTAGAGCCAATGAGATCAACTCCAAGATTTTCAGTGGAACTTTTGGTAAACAGAAACCGTATTTTCATGGGACTTAGAGCTGGTAGAATGAAAGCATATAGCTCCTAGGGATCAGGAGCTCTTGCAGTCTTGTGGGGAAAGACAGAGAGTGAAGCCAACACAGACAAAACCATATTCAAAAGATGGGAAATGTAGGAGTCCTGAAAACATAATGTGAGCTGCTGGATCCAGCCATACCTGAAATCCATACCTGGGCTTTTCACTTATTTAAACCAATTAATTCTGTCACTCATAACTTCATGACAGTAACATATTTCTCCAGGACTGAACCTTTGCAGGATAATAGGCACCATGAGTCAGATTACTTCTTACCAAGGACAAAAAAGTAAGACCGGGCTTCCCTGGTGGCACAGTGCTTGAGAGTCCGCCTGCTGATGCAGGGGACGCGGGTTCGTGCCCCGGTCCGGGAAGATCCCACGTGCCGCGGAGCGGCTGGGCCCGTGAGCCATGGCCGCTGAGCCTGCGCGTCCGGAGCCTGTGCTCCGCAACGGGAGAGGCCACAGCAGTGAGAGGCCCGCGTACCGCAAAAAAAAAAAAAGTAAGACCGCATAGAATCTGCCTCTTGGATGGACTTTCCCTCTCCAGGAGGTAAGAGCGATCTGGGCTAAGGAGTGTGAGACGCAACGGCTTTACTTCATTAGGATGATATAAGGTGCCGCAATATGAATTGCCTGCCGCAAACAAATTCATCCAGGGGTTGTGTTCCAACCTGCGACCCACCGTTATGAAGGTTCTTAGAACAGGGGTGTGAAGAGTCTATTTTTCACGTGGATGAACTCTTCAACAAAGGCAGTTTTGTTTCATTTTGGCCATAACGAACCATAATAGTCACTCTCTGCTGACTACTGAATTCTCTCACATCAAGGGCCAGAAACGTAGAGCTTGCCTGACCCAGGCAGGTGATGTAAATGCATTAACCAGCTTGGCCGAAGGTGTATGTGTGCCCCCCACCCCCCCCCTTGGAGAGGCAGGTACTGTGACAAACCAAAAAGACATCCCTTCCCAAGGACGCGTCTCCAGCGTACGCCCCAGGGACTGGAATCCGTCTTGACCTATTTTCAGAAGTGTGGATTTTTAAAAATATAAAATCTGCTCCTTTTCCAGTGTTGGCTGTAGTGGTTTGAAGAGTATTCCCCCCAGAATTCACATCTACTTAGAACTACAGAATGGGACCTTATTTGGACATAGGGTCTTTGAAGATGGAAGTAAGGTAAGGATGGAGATGAGATCACACTGAATCAGGGTGGCCCTAAATCCAATGAGTGTCCTTGTAAGAGACGGAAAAGGACACACAGAGACACACAAGAGAAGGCCTTTGGAAGACAGAGGCAGAGACGAGTGATGCAGCCACGAGCCAAAGAAAGCCAACAGCCTCCAGGAGCTGGAAGAGGCAGGAGGGATCCTCCCCTGGAGTCTCTGGAAGAAATGTGGCCCTGTGGACACCTTGATGCCGGACTGGTAGCTTCCAGAACAGTGAGAGCATTAATTCCACTTGATTTAAGCCGCAGAGTTTGTAGCAATCTGTTACAGTGGCCCCAGGAAACTGATATACTGGGTGAATTTTTTAAAATACTCAGGACCCGGACCCATTCCAAGCTCCCTCCAGCCCTCAGCGAGGACCACGTCCACAAGGCCAGCAAGCGGATCTGGACACGCAGCTCTAGGAACCTGTAGGGGTAAAACACTGGTCCCTCGAGAACCTCTTTCTTTAGGAAGTGTTTTCGCAGCTGGACGAGGAGAGGACACCCACACGAACACTCCAGGGAGGGCTCCATTCCTTGTCCCTGGGCACCTTCCATCTTGGGAAACGTCCAAATGCAGGTAAGAGGAGTTTGTCTACTCCGGTGCCCTCGAGTGCAGGCTCTCGGCTTCTTCACTTGTGGGAGTCCCCTCGGTCCCCGAGATGCCTTCCTGGAAGACTCCCGGGCTAGCTGGCACTGTCTCACAAGTGCCCAGGATACTCCTCCCCGTTTCAAAACCCTCCCAGCCCCACTGAGCGGGCCAGGGGGCTTCCAGCTTGTTGCCCTGGGGTTTTCATTCATTCATTCATTCATTTTGGCTGTGCCGGGTCTTAGTTGCAGCATGCTGGATCTTTAGTTGCGGCATGCTAACTCTGAGTTGCGGCACACCTGCAGGATCTAGTTCCCAGACCAGGGATCGAACCCGGGCCCCCTGCATTGGGAGCGTGGAGTCTTACCCACTGGAGCGCCAGAGGAGTCCCGCCCTGGGGTTTTTCTGTCTCCACTGGGGCTGGGGGGCTGGGGGATGATGTGCAGACCCACTCAGCACTCAGCCTTGGCAGCCCAGAAACGAGCGGGGAGCGGGTGCCGCACTGGACAAGGGGGGATGGGCCCAGCGGATGGACAGATGGTCCCCGTGTCCGCAGGCAGACAGCTCTGAGACGCGTTTCAGAAGGGCCCACGGAATCCAGTGCCAGGTACCACAGTGGCAGCAACCAACTCGGTAACTTCTGTTACCTGCTCTCCTTTCCCATTTCTCTTCCCCGTCCCCCTTTCCTGCTCTGGGATCCCACCGCAGGCTCTCCCCAGGGAGATGCAGCCTCACAGATGGGGCTGTGCTCTCAGAGGGCATGTAAGTCCCTCCGAGGCTAGAAATGAGATGTGCTTCATCTCACAGGCGATGAGGAAACGTGCTGGCTCATATTACAAGACAGGATCCCACGTGCGAGAAAAAAGCAAGCCAAAGACACATGCAACCTATTATATTAGCTTCTAAGTAGGTCTCAATACTACGTTGACCCTAAGAGGTTTTGGGGAAAATGACTTTTTTTAAAAAAAACTATTTAATAGCTTTTATTCTACACATCTGTAAAAGTAACACTCTTGCCAGGGTAATAGTTTTCACCCAACCACCATATATCTGAAAGTATTATGTTGAAGTATAAACTCAAAACGAGGCCGGGTATGCTCAGTAATACTGGGGCTCATAATGCAGGAGCTGAGACTTCCCGCTGGCGGAGCTCCATGACCCTAGAAGAGCAGGTTCTGTTTCTACTTGGAGCAGGAATGGGAGACAGAGGTCCTGCATCAGCTACACTTTTCAGTGTTGGTGAAAATGAAAACCGTCCATCTGTTTTCATGCCTGTTCAGTCACACAAGAGGGAGCCATGAATGGTTCCCCACTTTGCACAGTCCGGTTTGCTTAGGGAGGACGTTCTCCCTGGCCATGCTGGAAAAACGGGGGAAACCACGATTTCATCTGTTACACCTTTTTTTGCACACACTTTTCAGCCAAAACTGAATTTTGGTGGATTCTAACTGTATTTTTCTTCTCTACACAATTAAAATGAAAAAAAAAAATCCTTTTTAACCAAAATATAATTAGCATATGACACTGTGTAAATTTAAGGTGTCCATGTCGACTTGATACGTTTATATACTGGCATTATGATGACCCCAGGAGCCTGAGTTAAGACCTCTATCTTGTTTTTACATAATTATCATTCCTTTTTTGTGGTTGGGAGCGATCAAGATCTAGTCTGTTAGCAACTTTGAAGTTTACAATGTAGTATTGTTGACTATTATCACTATTCTGTGCATTCGATCTCCGGAACTTATTTATCTACTAGTTCCCAGTTTGTCCCTTTAAACAAGGTGATTTTTGTATCAGAGTCATTCAAAAACTTTCTTGGCAGTTTTGGAAAATAGCCTGTAGTTCTAATTTCAGCCACTAGATGGCAGGGCAAACAAGAAATGGCAGACAACTCGTGGGCTTAGGGATTGCGTGACCAGAGGGGGAGGAGAATCACCCTGGGAAGCCGTCTAAGCCCAAGTCTTGCTCTGCATCCAATTGCCTCATCACAGGAGATGATGCTACCCTGTCATCTTATACCGTTTTCAGCATAATCCTTATGCTTTCTGCAATGTTATTGTTTGCTTACATGTTTACTGTCCGTCTCGCTCATTAAGACGTGAGTTCCAGGAGACCTGAGACTTCACGGCTGCAGCCCCCAAGTTTAAAACTCAGCTAGCACACACGAGGTGGCTAAGGGGTGTTTGTTGAATGAATGAATGACAGGAGTGGAAGAATGAACGTGACCTCTGATCCACGCGAACAGGCTGAATCGCCTTCTCTGACTTTGCTGTTTCCGACGGCACCGTACCTCACGGTGAATGATGATCTGCACTTAACACGGTATCCGGGACATTAGAAAACTGCTGAATTCCACGGTTTGACTTATGTCTTTGAAATATGTGAGCCCTGAAGAGCAGTAAGCAAGAAGTCCTCTGGGTCTAATTAGCTCGGTTTGGGTTTAAAATTGAAAATGGCAAGCATAAATCCACTCGGAGGCTTCTCCGATCATCCCTGAAGTGGGTCCTTCCCCTTTCGGCTCCAGGAACGACAAATGGCTCAGACAGGATGGAAGCTGTAAATTCTGGCACATCGAGCTTGCTTGAGATGAATCACCCACCTGCAATTAGTCCGAGCAGGCAGAGGTTTTGCTGGGAGCGTGGGGAACAGCGGGGATGCCCCATCGTAGCCATGAACAAGCCATGGGCTGAGGGATGGAGTGAATTCACACAGCAGGGCCAGGATGAAGGGTTAGGAGAGTGAGGCTGAGTCTTGCAAGAGCAAAGGGGCTTGTGGTCCCTCCCTCCATCTTCAAAGCCAGTAACCGGATCACTCGGCTCCCCCCCCATCCTCACTTCTCTGGGCTCTCAATCTGCAGCCCCCTTCTCACTTATAAGGAGCCCCGTGATTCCAAAAGCTCCCCCAGATAACCCAGGAGACTCTCCATCTCAAGATCCCTCACCACATCCTCATCTTTTGCCACGTGAGAGAATATACCCTAAATTCTAGGGATTTGGATGCGGACATCTTTGGGGGGAGGGCAGTACTCAGCCTAACACAATGCCGATCTGAGTTTTAACCTGCAGATAATAGAGAATGAAGAAAAAGCTCATGGTCTAGGGGCTGCTTCCATGAAATATAGTTAGCTTTGTTGAATAGGCCACCTTGAGTGGAGGACTGTGTGTCCTGTTTCTAAGGGCAGGGTCCAACCTTGACTGCTCTGCTCCGGCCACTGGATGGCCACTCTCTGTGAACTTGCTCATTTCAAATGAGGGGCCCCGTGGGTGACAAATTCTTCCAGACCCAATGCCAATAGCATCCTCCAGGAGTCACTGGAGATTGTATATACACACAAGGAGGACGATGGGTGAGCCTGCCCGGCCCAGGAAGGCTGGCCCTGTTTGAGACTGGAGACAAGAGTAGCTCCCAGGGGGTGGTAACTTCGCTTTGGTTTCCAGACACACTGACAATCACACCCGCAAAGAGCACGTGGGGATCAAAGACCTAAGTCCGAGGTGCGGCCCTGACGACTTCATTATTCCTCAAGGAAGCACGCGTGGGGTTTGAAGGTCTTGGGAGGCCTGGGCATGGGGTCTGACAGGTCCGAGGAGCCGTCCTTTGCAGTTTGGGGCAGGAGAAGGGCTTTATCAACACTCAAGGGTCTAGGAATTCCCTGGCGGTCCAGTGTTTAGGACTCTGTGCTTTCACTGCCGAGGGCCCAGCCAGGTTCGATCCCTAGTTGGGAACTAAGATTCCACAAGCCTCGTGGTGCAGCCAAAGAAAACAACAACAACAACAACAACAACAACAAGGGTCTAAATGACAAATAAAATGATAAGATATCTAGAGTGTACATCGTGATGATCTGCTATCCCTCAACGAAACTGAACAATCAAAACAGAAAATCAACTTGAGGCCCACCTACTCATCAGGAAAACCCCCAGCCCTGTCCCAGCGTGTCCTGGGCCTGCCCTGGGGCCTGTGGCAGGCAGAACCCCTGCCTTAAACCCTCTCACCATCAGCACATTTCTGCCTTAAAGGCATCACCAAGTGACAGCACCCGAGTTCCTCTTTCCTATTTCCCTGATGGGTTTTTTGGGGTTTTTTTTTCCATTTTTTTTTTAACATCTTTATTGGAGTATAATTGCTTTACAATGGTGTGTTAGTTTCTGCTTTATAACAAAGTGAATCAGCTATGCATATACATATGTTCCCATATCTCTTCCCTCTTGCGTCTCCCTCCCTATCCCATCCCTCTAGGTGGTCACAAAGCACCGAGCTGATCTCCCTGTGCTATGAGGCTGCTTCCCACCAGCTATCTATTTTACGTTTGGTAGTGAGACGGATGGATCTAGAGTCTGTCATACAGAGTGAAGTAAGTCAGAAAGAGAAAGACAAATACTGTATGCTAACACATATATATGGAATCTAAAAAAAAAAAAAAGTCATGAAGAACCTTGGGGTAAGACGGGAATAAAGACACAGACCTACTAGAGAATGGACTTGAGGATATGGGGAGGGGGAAGGGTAAGCTGTGACAAAGTGAGATAGTGGCATGGACATATATACACTCCCTGATGGGTTATAAATTGCGGCGTGAACGTGAGAAGCGGCTCAGATGTGCATTCTGTCTGGCGGGGATGGGATTCAGAGCAACGTGGGTAATAAAGGGCTGCTTAACAGACCTTCATAAGCAGAGTAAATGTTTAACTTTCTTCTTTTTTTTTTTTGGCTGCACTGTGAGGCTTGCGGGATCTTAGTTCACCGATCAGGGGGTCGAACCTGGGCCCCCTGCAGCGGAAGCGCGGAGTCCTGACCACTGGACCGGCAGGGAAGTCCCGAACTCTCAACTGATATAAATGGCCTGTGGGAATGTTCTTGACATCAGGAACATACTACTTTTGTGTTCGGAATGTAGAAAAATTAAAATCCTGGACCAAAAATGAAAAGGAGGCTATTCCCTGGCAGTCCAGTGGTTAGGACTCTGTGCTTCCACTGCAGAGGCCCTGGGTTCCATCCCTGGTCGGGGAACTAAGATCCCATAGGTGCGGCCAAAAAAAAAAAAAGAAAACAAGGTGACATGGCCATGGCCGTCCTCATTTTCTAGCCAGCGTGCCCTGATTGGTGGCGTGGATGGATGATCCAATGGGGGAACGTCCCACTCTTCCTAATTCAGTTTTCTACAACAAATGCTGCTTTTGTTCATGTCCACATCTGTACCCATCAAGTGAATTTATGCAGTAATACAAAGTATAAACATTCATGTCTGGATCTGTCCAAAAAAATTAATTTTGTTGGCTATTAGCACTGCCACAACAAGAGGGGGCGATTTTAGCGTTTTTACCAAATACGTGTGGAAGGTAATTTTGATGTATGACGAGCTTCTCCTGTGAAAACATGCCAGGCCTCATGCAGTGGCTTCAACATTCTGGAATTTTGACTGCCGGTCAGCCACGGCAATGGGCAGAAGAATGGCCCCCAACGATGTCCACAGCCAGGCTCTCGGGACCTGTGGCTATGTGACCTCACCTGGCAAAGATAACTGCGTTTGCTTATTAGCCGACTTGAGATCAGCCCGGGTTATCTGCGTGGGCCCAGTATCATCACAAGTATCCTTGCAAGTGGAAAGAGGAGGCCGAGAAGGTCAGAGGGATGTGGGGTGACCCAGCATGCTGTTGCTGGCTTTGCAGAGGGAGGGAGGGGACCCCAGCCAACGGAAGCGGGCAGACTCCGGAGGCTGCAAAAGGCAAGAAAAGTAATCCCTGCGGAATTCCCTTGCGGTCCAGTGGTTGCAACTTGGCACTTTTCACTGCCGTGGGCCTGGGTTCAATCGCTGGTCGGGGAACTAAGATACCGCAGGCTGCATGGCTCGGCCAAAAAAAAAAAAAAGCTATCCGCAGCCCCCAGAAAGGAAGGCAGCCCGGCCAAGGCCTTGACTTTGGCCCAGTGAGGCCTGCGTTACATTCCTAGCCTGCAGAACTCGGGGAGAATACATTTCTATTGTTTTAAGTCTCAGGGCAAACGGCACTTGGTGAAGGCGGCCCGAGGAAACTGCTAATAGAAACGTCTCCCTTCCCACTTCTAGAGGCCAAGGTGTGGGCAGGCCGTCCCTCTGAAGGGCCTGGGGAGCGCGGGGCCCTCCCTGGCCTCTTCCAGCCCTGGTGTTGCCGCACCCCCCTCGGTGCCCTCGGCCTGCGGAAGCATTGCGTCGCTCTACGTCACGGTCACGTGGCCGTCTCCCTGGGCGCCTGTGCGTCCAGATTTCCCTCTTCTCCTTAGGACACCAGTCGTCCTGGATCCGGGGCCCAGCCTGATGACCTCATCTTATCTTGATTCCACCTGCAAAGATCCTATTTCCAAGTGAGGTCACACTCACAGGGTCGGGGTGGACACCGTTCAACCCAGCACAGCAGCCGGCGTTTCTCTACCAGGATGGCTTCTGGGAAGCAGGTCTGTTTCAAGGAGGGCGTGGCCTCTCGCACCCTCTGCGGTGTTTCGAATCTGGGGGCCCGTGTGCCCACGCTGCAGAGAGTGGTGCTGGGTGCGTGGCTTTTCCTGTGTCCTTTTTTTCTCTTTTTGCCCCCGAGTTTGTGGTCCCCTGCGTTTCTTCCTAAGGCTTTGGCTGGCGGTGAGAGGACACTGGGAACAGGGTTTCCCACACATCGGGGGCAGCTCTTGACAGGCTCGGGCCCCTGTGGGGAAGGGCCTTTGAAAACCTCGCACCCCATACCCCGCTTCTTGCTCTCTGGACACATGCCCAGCCCCCCACCTCCAGCCCCGGCAGGGAGAATGTCACGTTGGGATTCCACCACTTTGCCACGACCATGACGCTCACTTTATGCAGATGCTGGGATTTCGTAAAGCTGTCTCTTTTCTCCATTCTCAAAACCACAGGAGACTCCAAGACCTCCCTTGCCCCGCGTGGCCCCTGGCTACCACCCCACTTTCTGGCTCCCTTTAGGGCAAGGTTAGTGGGATTTTACGGGTGCCCAGCCCTCCCCTCTCTGCTGTCTGCAGACCCTCCCGTCCAGCGCACCAGCCCTCGACAGTGGTCACAAGGGTCCCCATGTCCGACTCACTGCTCAGCAGGAGAAAGACTCGGTCTCCACTTCCTTCTGGAGAGACACCGCCACCCCTCATCCCTTCGACCTCGGAACATGGGAGTGGCCGCGTCACATCCCTTTCCTCTTGTGCCCTCACAAACGCAGGCTTCAAGCATCCTCTACCCAAACCGGAATCTCCTACCCAAATACTGTAGTCGGGGGAGCAGAAACCCCTTCGGTCAAGATACTGATCTATTTTTAAGAACAACTGCTAACGACTGCAGCTCCGAGCGTCAGGGGAGAGTTGAGGAAGGATACGGAGAATTACGTGCAAGCCAGAGGTCCTGACTGGCCCGTCCACCTTCAACTCTGCCGCTGGAGTCCCAAGGTCAAGGTCAAGGGCTTCATCGTACATTTCTCCAAAGCCCCACGTAGCTGGCCGCCTGCTCCCCCACTCCTATCCAAGCCGTCTCGCTGCGACGCAGAGCCACTGGGAAATCGGCCTGGCGCCTGTCAGGTCTTCACCGCCACGCAGCCAGGCTCCGGTGAAGTCACTTCCGTCTGGGTCTGCTCCCCTGTCAGCCCCCTCCCCCACTGAGGCTCTGGTCTGGAGGAGAAACCAACACAGGTAAGCCTGCAGGTGCAACCGCCCGGCACTAGCTCGGCTTCCTTTGTGAGGCACGTGCCTCTCAGTCCATTTGGAAGTTAGTAAATGCTGATTTTTCATGGTGACGCAGCCTTGCTGTGTTTTGGTTTTTCCCTTGCATTTTGTACTGTTCACTTATTTAATACGTCCTACCTCCATAAAGCACTTTAAAAAAATGTATTATTATTTCCTCCAAAAGGCCTTATTTCCAAAAGAGCAAGGTGTTACAAAGAACGTTTCCAAACACCTGCTCAAATGACTTCATTCTACTTGAAACTGCCTGTCAACTACTGGGCTGGTTTTAACGACAGCAAGTCACCGTGTGCTGTGTGGCGATTTCGGATTAGAGCAGGACTCTGCTCCACTTTAGTGCGCTTCGATTTTCAAGCGATGGGACTGTTTTGCACCAAGTGGAACAGTTTGAAAATACGGAAGCCCATCCATGTTTTACTACCTAGAATTTAGAAGTGATCGGGGTTTTGAAAAGAGGCCCAGTGTCATTTTGAAAGGACCTGTTGTTCTGAAGCTTTTCAGTGTAACACATGCAGTGTTGTGCTTTCCCCACCTAGCGAGAAGGGGCCACCTCAGCATCTGGCTATGAAGGGGGCAAGGGGCTCCAGCGGCCCCTCGGAGGTGGGACCCCCGCCGGTGAAGCGGGACGTGAACGGCAGACGGACCGGAATGTCCCCAACAGCGGCCTGTGAGGCCTCTGTCCGAAACCGGGAGGCTCGTAAGCTCAGTCTTGCAGGAGCTCAGCCTTAAGCCAAACCTTCTCTTTAACCCACCCATGATACTGTGCAGAAACAAGGCGCGCAGTTCCGTCCACCTTCAGGGAAGTTAAAGCAGGGATGGGTGTTTTCCAATGGATGGCATGGACACGTGCCTTCTGAGGCCAATAAATGCCGGCCAAAGACACACATCGAAGTCTCCAGGGCCTGTACTTTTTACATAAAATCCCTACAACAGCATACTGGTTTTGTGTATTTGTCTCTTCAGCTGCTGTTCAGAGCCACGTGGTGACCACAGTCGTACACTTGCTAAACTCAGGTGGAAAGTCAGAGGCTGTCAGTTCTGGGCCTGACTGCCTTTCTGGACAGGTTCCCCTTGACAGCAGAGCGTGTACCTACCTGGCTCTCTACCTGCGCTGATTCCCAGCCCCCCTCCCCGGGGTGTAGGACGGTGGCCCACGTAGGGCCCCATCTGCCACCTTCACGTGCCCCGGCCACACGGAGCCCAGGAAAGGGCTGGCTCGTCACACCTCCCTTTTCCCTTTCGTGCCTAATTCCCTACAGAGAAAAAGTGTTTTCTGACGGCACGGGTTAATGGTCTTCAGTATGCAACAGATCTTGAAGACAGAAGCTGTACCTCTGGGGGATTATGTACTTCCTAGAGCAGTGCTTTCCAACCCTTTTTATTTATTTTTTTAACCCAAACTCACACCTTCAGCCCCTCTGAGAACTGGTGTTACACTGAGTCATCGGTCCTCAATCTGTCTGAACCCCACCAGTCACGACCTCCTTGTGTTTTTCTGTACTTTGTATTAAAAACAAGATAACCCAAAACGAGTAGCGTGTTTGCGTTTGTTTTTCTGTTTTCGCCAAACATAAAGTTATATTTTAATACAGAGGAGGCTCAAGAATCACTATCCTAGAGAATTAAAGAGCTGCGTCAGGAACAGGTATTTTATTGTGACTTTTCGTCAGTTCCTGACTCAGGACCCTGTACCCCGTGACAGTTCAGGAACCTCATGACGTCCACACGTAAACGCAAATACACGACGACTGTGGACAGACCACACGGAGAAGGAGCCAGTGGGTCTCATATTCGAGGTGCTTTTTATAATAAAATTACACCAAAAATACAGCAACAAATAGATAACGGTTTATTAGACAAAATGCGAACCCCCATGTCACGGAGAACAGCGCGACCAGCGTCGGTGACTGTGGACAGCCCCGGCCCGCAACGAGCGCTGCCAACGGCCTCCAATCACAGCGGTGCTGCTCGGAAGAGGGGTTTCCTTCCACCCACCATGGTGGGTCTTCAGTCTCGACGGTACCAGAATGAAATTGTACACAAGGACTGACCAGGCAGGGTTAAAACACGCGTTAGGCTGCTCTGCAGGCTGAGACGGAACACACAGTCTTAAATAGGTTTTAATGGAACATTGCGCTCTTAAGGAAAGAGCAGCAGGAGAGCAATGGCGATGGTTTGAGAACTCGGCACTACGTGAAGCAGCAGACAGAACACGCTCACCACCGGCCTGTGCCGAGGACCCGCACGGGCGGGATCTGCGGCTCATGAGAGAAGCCATCAGCGGGACTTTTCTTTAAAACCTTGCCAGCACTTGACCACACTTTCATTTCTTAACAAACCCTCCCTTCCTCAATATAAACACATGTTTATTCATCAGAAGAAGAGAAAGTGAGAGCGTGTTCTGTGGGAAGGAGAGGATGAGATGTGTTTAAAATACCGGGACGCCAACCAGCACGGGTGTCGTCTCCCGAGACTTTGTACCCGCGGCAGCAGGTGTCTGTCAGAGGGGAAACCGGCGGCAGGGCGCCCGGGGGCCTTCGGCAGGGCTCAACCGCAGGAAGGCACTTACCTAGGCCGCGGGTGGAAAAGAGGGAACCAACCCCGGCACCACGCAAGTTTTAGGGAAGTCAGCCGTTTGCTCTGCGAGCCCCCAGAGCACCTTCCCACGGATCCGTCTGTCCATCTGTCCGTCCAACAGACCTGACGGGCTGCAGGAGCATCAGGTCCTCCTGCCGGCGGGCGTGCCGTTTGCTCTCGGCCGCTGCAGGTCGTATTTCACGGAAACAATAAGGAAGAGCAGGAGGGTAGCGCCTTGAATAGCGGCCAGAAGAAAAAAGTAATAGTTCAAATAGCAGCCGTTGATGTTGCCTAGAGACAAGGAAAGAGAGCAGCACGGAAGCCGCACTTAGAGAGAGTCTAAAAGGTTTTACTTAATTAACTTGGTTCCTACGAAGGTCAGGGTGACTTTTAACTGTGGTCATTAAAAAAGAAAAACAAGGAAGAGAGAAAAGAATCCTACCCCTAATTCAAAATACACAAGTGCTTTGTTTCCAAAGCCGCTGTGAGTCAGCTGCGTCTCAACACGGGCTCCGGGCTGGGGCCTCCTGCCCCCACACGATGAGGGGCCCCCACTGTCTCCACGTCAGATCCTGCGGCGGACGGCCCTCCTCGCCTGGGTCTACAGTCTGCACACGCGCCAAGACCGCGCGTCGGGCCAGGACGCAGCCTGGACGGCATGTCAGGTGTGAGTGCCGGACTCCCGTGTCGTCACCTGACATCAAACGAAGTACCGTCACAGGCCGGGACAGACGGCTGAACACACACTCCCCGCGCTAGGGGAAGGCACAAGCTTGCTTTTCACGTTTCTCCTTAAAAAGTTCAGGCTGCAGGCTGATACACAGGCGCCCACTTTAACCCTAAGAGCTGACACACTGAATGGCCGACTCTGGCCCGAGCACCATGCAAGGCGTCCTATGTGCGAGGCTCCGTTCAGTGCCCGATCAATGCCGAGGCGGCGGAGGTTAAGGGCATGGACCGCGGAGCTCCACCGAGGAGGCTCAAATGCCAGCGTCTTGGTCTCTGGGCCCAGGTTCCCTGCCTGTCAAATGTGGAGACAGCACCTGGGCCACGCGGCCGCCTCCTCTTCACGGGGCCCCGTTAGGAGCCCCAGTCCACACGTAGGTCCGGGGCCACCAGGGCTGTAAAGCTGCCGTCTGTCCCCTGAGCAGCGGCCACGCGGCGTGGAGACGCAGGGCTGTGTGGAGGGGACACTGGGGCCGCACATAGCACGCCACCCCGGCTCCCAACAAAGACGGCGTCACCGCAATCCTGGACGGTCTACCGCTGACGCCCCTGGTCACCCACTGGAAAGGGCCGGGCACACTGCCGAACAGAGGGGCAGACAGGGGTGGCGCATCAGCAGCATCTCTGGAGGACGCTGGCGTCTTAGGAAACAGGCTGCTGTGCTCTCTGACCGGCTTCAAAAGCATCTCCCATTGGCTTATTTAAAACGCCAGACTCCTTTCCTCTGAAGGTCTCGGTCAAGCTGGGTTATTCTGCAACTTCCTTTTTCTATCTGAACATATACTCATTAAAATCGGACGTTTAACACTGCTTTTATTTAACAGAACTAATGAACAGATATAATACACGTTTGTATAATAAGCACTCACACGTTTTTAAAGAATTCTCACTCCTTCAGGCTGTAGAAGACAGTGATTTCCTATGTTTGCTGCTCTGGGAAGAGATCCAGTACTACCTAGCATTTCTACCAGACCGTGTTATCTACTCAACAGTGGTCAGAGCTGGAAACAGTGGTTTAGACTGTGTTATTTACTCAACAGTGGTCAGAGGTGGAAACAGTGGTTTGGTCCTGTTGCGGGCAGGCTCCACCCTGGACACAGCGATCCCGCCCCCTGGACCCTGGTTTGCAGACGCCAGCGCGGCAGTGCTGCTTGCTGCCGCCTCAGCGCGGCTGTCGTCGAAACACCACTCACGCCGTTTGCAGTGCCAGCTCTGAAACATCAATCTCCCCAAACTAAAAGTCATTTACAACTTCCAAAGCTCAAAGCCGGCAGGCCGAGCAAACTGTGCGCCGTGTCTTCCCTGCCAGGGCCCGTCGCAGCCTGGCGTTAGGAAGGGTTTGCAGAACTGGGCCCACCACCTAAAAGTGATCACCCTGTACTTTCTTGGGCCTCTTCACAGACAGAAGGTAATCGCATGTAAACACGGTAAACTCTGGGTGCTTCCTATTTGATAAGACTGACTCCTGGGCCCCAATAAACAAGCTTCATGTGTCCCCCAAACATATGCACAAGCACATTCCCAGCTGCTTTATTTGCGACAGTCTCAAACTGGAGACACCACGAACACCCACACGCAGCAGAACAGATAAATGAATTCTGACTTATTCGTACGACGGATACTCCGCAGCAATAACAAAGAACCGATCACTGGGATGGCTCTGAGAACGCAGTGCTGAGTGAAAGGCCACGGCCACGGACGAGAGAGGCCACAGGACTCAGCAGGGCCGACCTCAGAACAGAGTTCATCTTGCCGGGGGCTGGGGGCTGGGGGCTTAAGTCAGAAAGGACAGAAGGAACTCTTCCACGTCCTGCATTTTGATCTGGACGAAATGCACACCAGGCTGTGCACTCAAGACCAGTGCCCTTCACAGTACGGACGTGATTCCCAGTCTAAATAATAATAATAACGAGGACAAGCAGGCCTGGGGCAGGACAGGGAGAGAAGAAAACAACGAGGGGAGAATCTGGGGACTCTTCCTTCAGACGTGGTCCTGGAACCTGACAGCAAGTTACCCACGTGTCAGTCAGGAAACGCTGAGCCAGCCCCACTGCCGCCGGAGCCCTAATGCAGGCAGGACCTGCCGAAAGGCAGAGCCGGGGAGAGCCCAGGACACAGAGAAGCCGTGAAATCTGGGATCACACCTGCTGCTCCTCCTACAGAAACAAGGATGTGGGGGCGGCGAGGAGGAGGTGTCACCTGTCCCATTCTCTCTCCAAACCACCGCCGGTGACAGCCACCTGCCCCTAACCACGCGGGAGCCGACCTGCCACGTCCTCTCACCTCACTGGACATGGGGCTCCGGGCAGAGGGACTGGAGGGAAAACAAGGAGAGGCCACCCTGCACTCCTGGACAGGGCAGCCGATCCAGGACACACGACAAGGTACTTCTCTTTCGTGAAAATAACACAACGAACAGAATCCAGGTCCAACATCTGTCCACGTGTGCCACGTGCATCAATACCGGACATAAACCTCACAATGAAAAGTTTTAAAATTACCTGTCAGAAGTAAAGGATGAGTGACAGGTAAACTACCAGTTATTAAATTAGTAACGGCTGTGGGGGGAGGGGGTGGATTAAATCACTGGAAAGCAATGGGAATGACAGAAACCAATCGATCCTTTAAGATACACATGAAAGTAAAAAAACAGACTATATCTCAAGAACTACCGAGGTGTGGTCCCGATAACAAGTCTTTCTTTGAAGGAGGTCTGTCACACGTACAAAACAGATTACGTGACACCAAGAGCGCAGGAGAACTCCCAGAACCCTGTGTAACTGGACTTACCCTCCGAGGGGCAGGAGTAATGAGCACAGCCCCCCTCAGCACAGCCAGGAGGGCCTGCCGCGCACACCACTGGCTCTCACAGCCGGACCAGCTGGACACATCACCAGTGGTGCCCGGGGGCAGCAGGGGCCCCGGTTTCTGGAAGCTGCATCAGGGGTCTCTGGGCCAAAACGCCCCCCTCAAGACGGGAATTTTAACTGAATCATGGGAGGGCTTTTGGAATTCTGCAATTTCTGGAGAACAGTCTCTAAGCTTTCACCAGATTTTCAAGGGGATTTAGAACCTAGAAGTGGCTCAGTACCCAGGGGGTACTGAGCACAGAGAAGCCACAAAATCTGGGATCACACCTGCTGCTCCTTCTACAGGGGACGGCAAACGCCACACGCCTATACAAGGAAAAGCAATATGGTGGTTTTTACTGGTACAACATACGAAGAAGCAGCACACCTGCACCTCCTGGGTCTGCTTAAAGGCTACATCGATATGGAAACAGCAAAGCTTTCATCTCTTGGGAGTGATTCTGCGCAAGCTGCCACCTACTGGCATTAGCTGTAAAACCCCATTAGGAGTGATAATGAGTCATACTTGTTTTTAACAAGGCAACTTATTATCTCTCTTTTTTTTTTTTAACAGCAGGAAATTAAAAGGTACCGTCAGGAAAAGAAAAAAAATACGAAAATAAGATACTGGGTTGGCCAGAAAGTTCGTTAGGTCAGTGAATATGTTGTTCAATAAAGTTCTTCATGAAAATGAAAAACGTGGCTTTACTTAAAACCGAACAAACTTTCTGGCCAACCTGATAAATGAAGGGAAATTTGTGATACAGATTTTATTTGCCTCATAATAAAATAAAACTAGTGCTGGACCTGAAGGTGGGAGGGTCAGTCTACTCATCACAGGCGCTCCGAGAAAACAGCAGCCACAGAGCTGCTGCTGGAGGCGACCTGGGGCAGGAGAGGCCCACCCGTCCCCAGGAGACCATCAGGGACGTGGGTAAACGAGGGCAGGCGGGTGGTCTGACGGGGCGCAGGGAGCAGCCGGGGGCTCCCGGGGCAGCCCAGCGACGCTGACCGCGTCTGGTCCCGGGCGCCCCATGCGGCCCAAGGACTGGGGCGCTGGTCACTGCCGACGACGGGAAGGGGGGCCGCGAGGGGGGCCTTACCGAAGTCCGTGTGGCTGCTCATCCACCCGATGGCCTTGAGGGACACCAGTGCCAACAGTCCTGAGCCCACGAAGGACCCGACGCCAGAGAAGAAGAAAAACAAGCCCATGATGGCACTCTGCATGGACTTGGGGGCGGCCGAGTACGCGAATTCCAGGCCTGGGGAAGAAAAGGAGGGCATTTCAGGAGAGGAGCAGGGCGCCCGCGTCCGCGCCGCTGCCCTCGGACACCCGGGCTCTGGGGTGCGGCTCTGAGACAGCACCCAGGCTGGTTGCTCACCTCCTGCTATCACAGCCCCTAGAAACTCCGCGAGGTGGCCAGTCACCTCCCGCCTTCACACTTGAAGGCAGCATTTGACTTGTCAGCTCTTGGAATTTCTCGTTCCTCATGGAAAGAAAGTTTGAAGAAGCAAAATTTGCCTACATTCTTAACTAACGGGAGTTTGCAAACAAAGTACTTACACTAAAATGGGGAAATCTACTCAGGATTTCTATCTGAAAGGCAAGGTCTTTTAGAACAGTTTCAGCAGGTGCATCTATAAACCGAATCACCACTGTAATAAGCAGACATGGAGATCTGCACTGTGCTCTAAAGGAAGGGCCACCCCGTGCGACTCGTTCCCTCCACAAGTTCATTAGCCAGTCCGCGTGAGCGCTGTAGGAGGCAGGAGAGGTGAAAAGTGCCGGCCTCCCAGCCCCACCACTCTGGGCATCACTCATTTTCTCCTTCCCTCGCTCCCAGCAGCTGGGAACAGGCCTGCACGGAATTTACTTGTCCACATGCCACCACATGATCTCACCAATAGGGAAGAGAGGCCTGTGAGAACAGGTTTTAAAAATTAGGTTTGCTTCCTTATAAATCTGAATGGAGACACTGAGGGCCAGGCAGTGAGGGACGCCCGAGGCCCGGCCGTGGCGGCGGGACTGCAGGGCGTGGTTATTAGCAACTGCCAGGTAGCCCTTACGGGGGTCTTCCTTCTTCTATCCTCTCTCCTGTTGACCCTCTACGGTAGATGAACTTCATGTTGATGTTCTGGGGATCCTTTTACACCAAGAAAGGAGAGCCTCAGCCGTAGCATGGCTCTTTGCTCACCAATTCACATTCCGCACCACAACTGCCCACCAGCACCCACCAAGCACTGTGCTGTTTCTGTCTCGACGCGGCCTAACAAAGAAGGAAACAGCACGGGCTTTATCGTGCTGAGACAGGACTGGACGCGGACGCCCCGACGGGAAGGAACCTCACCTGCGATGCTCGCAAATATTTCACTGACGCCAATCAGCACGTACTGAGGGACCTGCCACCAGATTGGCAAATCCGCAGCATAGTAAACGACATTTCCAATGGTCTGGTTAATGGTCTTCTCCTTCACGAGGTCCAGCCGTTTGCTTTCCAAAATCCCTACAATTCATAAGTAGGTTATGAGCATTTGTTTGTTAACATTTGCAATTAAACTAAAAAACTAGATGCCTGGTACAAGATGTCTGTTGATGATTCTGAGAAATACATGAAAGGATAATGCCCGATAACATAGCTTCCCCCAGAACCCCCCGACCTCAGGAATCTCCCTACTTTCAGCTTCCGAGGTAGGTTACTAAGAAACAGAGGTCATATAACCCACACTTCATGGGGGCCCCTGCAGTGCCCTATAAAGCCAGTGTTCAACATGGTTAACGCAATCCTCAAATCTCTGGACTGCTCGCCTAAACACCTTCTATTTCTCTTAAAAGGGGGAGCAGGGGAGAGCTAAACAGTCCTGCAACAAAAAGGTTAATCGTGCTAGTTACTTATCAGAAGGTAATGAATTTGGAGATGTTTTTCCCCCTCAAGGGAACAGATTTAAGCTGATTCACTGATCGTCATCACTATTACAACTACCACGACTACTACTAATGCCAGTTTCCTTGTGCAGACGGGCTTAACCTTATCAGCCAAGTACAGTGGTCCCCCCTTCTCTCTGGGGGATACGTTCAAAACCCCCAGGGGATGCCTGAAGCCCAGGACAGTTCCACATCCTACATAGACTATGTTTTTTCCTGCACACACATACCTCTGATAAAGTTTAATCTATAAATCAGGCACAGTAAGAGATTGACAACAGTAACTAATAATAAAATAGAACAATTATAACAATACACTGTAATAAAAGTTACGTGAAGATGGTCTTCCCCTCTCTCTAAATATCTCATTGTACTGTAGGTATTTTCGGACCACCGTTGACCGTGGGGGTCACTGACCACGGAAAGCAAACCCAGGGATAAGCGGGACGACTGTAACCCGGACTCTTCGAACCACCCTCTGCCCTCAGCAGCACCAAGACCTCACTGGGTCATCGGTCATCTGTCTCGTGGGGCAGAAAGACATGGGAAGATAAGCAAGACAGAAACAGCTACTCTGCACAAAACAAAACATAAGCAGGTCAAAATAAAGCTTGAAACAACGCGTGGGACCGACTTCTCAAGGTAGAGGTGTCGCTAGATTGTGTTTTTAAAGGGTTCTAACTGCAGATGAAATAATGGGCCATAATATCTAATGTATATGTAAAAGCTTACGGATTTAAAGCCGTATGAGGAAGGACAGGAGTCTGCGTACAGGACAACGGAATATATTAAAAATATTCCTTTCAAAACCTGAGCATGAGAAAGGACCAGGGTATGATTGACGGGATGAAAGACAAACTCTGTAATCTGCAGTGCACAACATACCTCAAATGAAATGTGCAAACAAAGAGAAAACACATCAAAGGGCCAAGGGAAAGAGAGACCTCCCAGAGGTGAGTCGACCTTCACACCCGTCCTGCGACTGAGAAACACAGAGCGGGCCCAGGCATGCAGAGCGGTCACTGCAGAGCGCTTGCTGCTCTGGAAAGGGGCGCGTGCAGCTCGGCCCAGCGGTTATCAGGACGCTGGTGATGGCATTAAGGGCCCTGTCCACAGCGACAGCTCTGCTCCGTGGCAGGGCAGCGGGCAGCACCAAGGGGGCCATGGCGTCAGCCTGGTTGGAGCACCTTCAACGCACAGGATAAAGCACTGTGGGCTTCCTCTGCGTGGGCCGAGCTCCAGCCAGCCCAGGGCCACTGCCCTGAGACCGGAAGATCACTGCGCTGTGCTGGCCACCGACCCTCTAGCTGGAAGGGCTCCGTCCAATCCAAGAGCAGAGGGGGAAGCACCCACTCAGCCTGTTTTAAGGGAATAAATATTGAAGCTGGAGGAGACTCTTGTCCTCCACAGGAAAGGCAAGAGAGGCTTAAGACAGTGCATGTGTGTCTGTGTGTGTGTGTGTGTGTGTGTGTGGCTGCCTGTGTGTGCATGCGTTTGTGTGTGTGTCTGTGTGTGTGTGTGCGTGTGTCTCTGTGTGTGTGTGTGCGTCTGTGTGTGCGTGTGTGCATATGTGTGTCTGCCTGTGTGCGCGTGCACGCGTGCGTGCGTGTGTGTGTGTGTGTGCGCACGCGTGCGCGTGATGGGGCAGTACTGGTGGGGACTATACACGAATTTAGTACTTCTGCAAGGCCTGGCAGAGAACGGAAGTAGACTGTCGGACGGGATCTGTTCTGCGCTCTTATTAGTTAGGAAAGCACGACTCTGTGAGGACTGGGGGTGAACAGGTAATGGACACGAAGGGGCGCTGGCAAGGGGGACACAAATAACGAGGGTCGAGCCCCAAGAGACAAGAATGTGAGAAATCACTGAAGCGCCTCTCTGGTGGGACCGATGGCCGGACAGCGCAGAGAACAGAGGGAGAGGGCGAGCGCTCCAGACGACGCAGGGGCTGCGCAGCCCGCAGAGCTCCTGACGGACGGGCCCAGGAGCACCGGCACAGACCAACGTAAGGGCCGAGGCTGGGAGAGCGCCACAGCCATCGACGGGCCAAACTCTTCGGTTAAAGACACGGACTCACATCACGTCAAAACGAAAGAAAACCCAACGCTGCGGGCGAGGCAAGAACTAAAGCGTAAAGTGGCAAAGGTCTGAGTGAGGGAGAGGACGAGCAGAGTCACCGAGAAGGGAGGCGTGCCAACCACAGCGCACGGGCACCAAGAGAACACGCTGAAGGGCAGGCGCACGGCCCCGCGCCCGCAGCAAGCCCGGGAGAAGCAAGTCGGAGCCAGCAGCTGGGCAGAGACGGGGGTGCCGGCCTCAGCGACCGTCGGGGTGTGAGCTGGGCTTCCACCGGGCCTTAGGGTCCCCGTGTGCGCCTCCCGCCACAGCGCTACTGCCCGAGGACGGCGCGTGCCCTCCCCGGGGACGACACAAGCCACAGACCTTCGTGAGTGGAACGTCGTCATCTGCTAGGAACGCAGCAAGGCTCTGAGACCCAGGAACCCTCTTGGTCCTCACCAGAGCGAGCAGATGGAAAGATGAGGCTTTGCCGGGCAACTGGTTGCATCGGAGGCCCAAGGGCAGACCCAGGTCCCGAACTTTATGGACACTTAACACCTGTGCCCTCACGGGGCTCCGTTCTAATGGGCCCCGCCCAGACCACAGCATCCCTGGACACAGGCCATCGCCGTGATCCCAGGCCCCTGGCAGCACTGGACTTCAGGGCTCTTGTTACAAGGGATCTGACCCACTCAGCTGACGGTAGGACAACCTGCGAGCCATCCTATGCGGCACCCCCACGAACGTTTTTAGAAAGTAACACTGGCCAAAACGGAAGCCTTGAAGTCCACGGTACAGAATTATAAAGCCAGGATCTTTCCCAACTCCTCAGTTAAAGCTTTTTCATTAACAAATGGATAAACAAAAGCATCAATTTTATGAAATGAAAAAAACTTCTGTAAAATTACTCTTAGATCAAAAAGAAAATAAAAAACATAGTTTCAATATTCGTAGGGAGAAAAAACACACTACAACAAATCAAAGTGCAAGAGACCTTGGTAAAGCAACAGTAACAGGCCAATTCATGCCATTACGTGGTTTTTACTGTTAAGAAAGAACAAAAAGACATGAAGAATTTAACTCAAGAAATGAGAAGAAAAACCCCACAAAACAAACCAAAGGTAATAGAAATTAATATCTTAAATTCTCTACTTAGAAAACATAAAAACAATCAGATGATAAATTCAAGACAGACGTCTAAGGAAAAATTATAAAATACAGTCTTGGCAAGCCTAATAAAAAAAGAGCACATAAAAAAGGGAAACTAGAAATGAGGAAGGAAACACATCAGATTTAAAACACTATTTTTATCTCCACTCTAACAATTTTTCTAAAACTCAATAAATGATTTACTAGGGACATTAAAAAATAAAAAGCTTAAGTGATTCAAGAAAAAACAAGATCTGTACAAAACTGAGAAAAAGGTGGAAAAGTTACATTTCCTTTCAGAGAGGATGTACTCATATGATTTTCTAGGCAAAGACTTGGAACTTCCTGGGAGCAGACAGATAATTCTCATCCTGTTAAAATACTCCCTGCCTTCAGAAATAGGGAGTTTGGACTTCCCTGGTGGCACAGTGGTTAAGAATCTGCCTGCCAATGCAGGGGACACAGGTTCGAGCCCTGGTCCGGGAAGATCCCACAGGCCATGGAACAACTAAGCCCGTGCACCACAACTACTGAGCCTGCGCTGTAGAGCCCGTGAGCCACAACTACTGAACCCACGTGCCACAACTACTGAGCCTGTGCTCTAGAGCCTGTGAGCCACAACTACTGAAGCCCATGCACCTAGAGCCCACGAGCCGCACCTAGAGCCCAAGTGCCACAACTACTGAAGCCCGTGCACCTAGAGTCCGTGCTCCACTACAAGAGAAGCCACTGCAATGAGAAGCCCGCGCACCGCAATGAAGAGTAGCCCCCACTCGTCACAACTACAGAAAGCCCACGCGCAGCAACAAAGACCCAGCATAGCCAAAAATAAATAAATTTATTTTTTTAAAAAAGAAAAGAAATAGGGAGTTTACCAACACCTTTTATGAAGCTGTATAACCCTGACACCAAACCAGACTGATATTGGTTAGAAAGAGACGCACAGTCGCTCAATAAAAGCAGATTATTGAGCAGACTGGAATTAGCAGATTCCAATCAGACCTTTTAACAAACAGGGTGTATTTTAGAAATTCAGGAACAGTTAAATACCAGGTGTTAAAATAAATAAAAACCATGCGCAGCCAAAGGCAGGGAGGGGGTGGAGTAAGGAGGGCATGCAATCCTCCTGAAAACCAAACTAAGATATTTGAGAGAAACTCAACATCCACTTCTGCCAAAAATACAAACTTGAAATAAAGCTTAGATATGTAACATCGTCAGGAATACGTATGCAAACTCAGAGGTGAGAGTGAACCTTCCACAGTGAGGGGCTGAAGGTGCGCTCGTCGAAGTCAGGGACAAAGGGGGGCATCCGTCACCACCAGCAGCCTTGGAGAAAGCCGGGCCACCCTGCCGAACAAGGAGAGACACAGGGAGGCGCAGCAGGAAGGCAGGAAAACGGGACTCCCCGACGGCCCAGGGGTTAGAACTCAGCGCTCTCACTGCCCAGGCCCGGGTTCAGTCCCTGGTCGGGGAACTAAGGTCCCACAAGCCGGGCAGTGTGGCCTGAACAAACAATAAACACCTTCTTTTTCTAAAGAAGGCAGGAAAAGAAACTATGTTAATTTCAAGACGAGCAACCATCTGAAAATAATTCACTGAAACTCAGAATTTTAAAAAACCTCCTAGGTGAGAAACCCAAATACATGAAAGCAGTCAGGAATGACCCAACATGCCACGCACGGGGCCTGGGCGCAGAGGCGCGGACGCCACGGGTGCCGCTGACAAGAGTAAAGCGCAGGGGAGATGGGAAAGTACTCGTAAAATGAGATGCAACTCTGAGTAGTGACAAGCTACACTCTACTACAAGAAAAACCCACAAGCAGTCAGGAATGACCCAACATACCACGCACAGGGCCTGGGCGCAGAGGCGCGCAGACGCCACGGGTGCCGCTGACAAGAGTAAAGCGCAGGGGAAATGGGAAAATACTCGTAAAATGAGATGCAACTCTGAGTAGTGACAAGCTACACTCTACTACAAGAAAAACCCACAAGAAAACTGGTCACAACACACCAACCGTACACAGAATAGCATGTCTGACACATTTTGGGAAAAAGTCTTAAGATCACTCCTAGTACACATTAAAGGTACAGAATGCTGTAACCCTTCAGATAAGAGAAGATTAACAGGACACAATAATCAGCGTGACAAGGGCACGGCGAGATCAGACTCGCATCGGCACGCCGCTCTGGCCCTTTCACACAAGATGAGCACACATGTGCGGACGTGTCAGGGTGGGCACACAGCACTGCTTCAAGTAGGACAGACTGGAATCAACCCTCATGTTTAATAAGAAGACTGGTTTTAAAAACTGATAGTACAGCCCAAAATGGAATATTACGTCATTGTCAAAAACTATAATTTAAATTTGTAATTGACTTGGAAAAATGGTATGTATTATATATAGTATATAAAAATAGCTTATAAACTGTGAATAGTTTGTTCCATTTCTGTTGTTTTAAAAAGAACAATTTAGCTGTAATAAAATATTCTAGGAAGATATAAACACAGGTGTAGGCGTCATCACTGGATGGTGGGATTAGGAGTGAATTTAGGTCACCTCGCACTTCTATCTATGTATTTTTAACTTTTAAGGACCGTGGATTGACTCTGTGATAAGTTTGTTTGTTTGTTTGTTTGTTTTTGCAGTACGCGGGCCACCGTTGTGGTCTCTCACATTGCGGAGCACAGGCTCCGGACGCACAGGCTCAGCGGCCATGGCTCACGGGCCCAGCCGCTCCGCGGCATGTGGGATCCTCCCTGACCGAGGCACGAACCCGCGTCCCCTGCCTCGGCAGGCGGACTCTCAACCACTGCGCCACCAGGGAAGCCCTGATAACAGTTTTTTAAAAAGTGCTGTAGACCAGTGGCTCTGAACTCTTTCCTAACGAAAGCTATGACCCAAGAAAAGGGCACTCAGATGATTCTGTCTCCATTCCAGGATGCTCTCCATGCCCTGAGGTCCGGGCACAGACTCCTGCCTAAAAACCGCTGTGGTAATAGGGCATCCACGGCACAGCTGAGTGGAAGAGCAGACCGTGAGGCACACGGATGGGTACCATCAGCCTGGGATGACGGAAGGTAACTCTGTCATGTACACACATCAAACAAGGATGCAGTGATTACACTTCCAGGGATTCGAGAAGCAAAGCAATTTCACTGCAGTGATTACCATACCGTGAAAACTAGAATCCTCGACACCCAACAACAAAGGATTGCACGTGAATGTTTGACACGGAGGAAGGATATTTTAGGTTTGTTTTTTTTTATTAAAGCAGGTGACGAAGTATAAACGCACACACACATCACATCATACATAATTTTTCCCATGCACTTGCAGAATGGTGGTAGAGGATTTCCTTGGAAGCCCCTGGTGGAATTATGAGTGCTTAAATCTGTGTGTATGAGAGAGAGAGAGAGAAGGAAAAGGAGGAGGAAGGGGAAAATGAGGGGAGATGGCTCATCTGTATTTGGGGGATCTTTCTACCCCCAATAGTAACAAGCGTAGCTTTTATTATATTTTTATGGTTTCCTTACACTTAGTATTCCTTATTCAGGCTCAAATCTGCTTACACATCAGTATCTCATTTTCGCAAAAACACAGAAGGTGTGTGTGTATGTATGCAGAGACACACAAACGGGATTAGACGGATACACACCATCCCAGGAATGAGCACCTCTGGGGAAATTACAGTTGACTTTTATTTTCTCCTCTATGTTGCTCAGGTGCCCTTTTCTCCAGTGAGCATCTATGATGTCTGTAAATTAAGAGCACACACAAGTCTTAAGGGGCGAGGAAATCTGACAAATTAACACACCTCTTTTTTTCTCAAGCAGACTAGAAGAAACCCCTTGGACATGCCTGATTCTCATCTAAGAAAATTTAAAGAAAGAATTATTACCGGCAGGGATGGTACTAAATGGAAGATCCTGATTTATCATGGTTGAATGTAGTAAGCTAAAAGGCAAAATAGTCTCTTTTCTATTAAAACTTTGGTTTGCTGTAATGATTTCAGGTCTGTATTCAAAGGTCATTAATGTTCCAATTAAATAATATTCACTGGAGCTGGAAATGAAACGGCACGAAACACCAGTTACTGCTTACATTAAATTTAATAAACTGTGCTTAAGTCCAGTTGCCAGGTATTTAAACTCTTGAAACCAGTGGCCATTAAGCTCCTTCCCAACTTCTGGCCACTCAGCAAAGAGCGCCTCTTTAGGACACCAGCCTCAGCGGTGTTGTCCGCGTGTAAGCGATCAATTCAGATGCTGAAGTTCAGAGCGGCCGTGGTCACACAGTGCAGAGCACCTGCCTCTCTGCAGGTGCCCGTGGCCACCTGACGACAGCCCGACCTGCTGAGCAGGAAGTGAACTGCCGGCACGGCCCGCACTTTTAAGACAGCACTGCCTGCCCCGCTGGACAACAGTCACCTGTCTGCTGTCGTTTCCCACGTAAACAGGCAAAGAAACCACCGGGAAGCCCCTGGGGTTCTCAGGGCAGCCCGGAGAAGCTATTCAGCCATAAATGAAACTGGAAGACAAGACGGTATTAGAGGAACCAAAGCCGAAGTCTGCTAGAAAATGCCTGGGGAACCAGCAGCCTCGCCTTTCCCACAGGGAGAGGACAAGGCCTCCTTTCCAAGGGGTGTGAATGGCTGGTCGTGGCACAGAGAGGGGGCTCCCCAGCCCAGGAAGAAGCCGGGCCCACGGCAGGCACTCAGGGCACCACCCCAGCACAGCGGCTCTGCCCATCACCGATTCTGCGGCACGAGACCTGCAATCAGAGCCCCGCTGTAATCCAGCTCTCGTCTGCTCTGGCTTACCTCCCCATGTGCACAGGACTGGAAGAGAAACGAATCACACAGCAAGCACACAGCAGAAGCTTCATTCAGACACGCCCTCCCTTTAATTACCTATTTGATTAAGAAAAAACATAACTGTCTCCTAAGATGTCCCAGTGTCTGGAATATAGAATTCTTAAGCCTAGGGACTCATTTCTTTAAATCTATTGAGTACTATATCAATAGAGAGTACTACATTTAGTACTGTGTTCACCCTGGCGAGAGTGGATGGAGGCTGCTGTGAAGCACTGTCGGAGAATATTAAACTCCATCTCAGCAGTGCTTAACATTATATTCCTCATAACAGAGATGACATATAGGTGATTCAGGAAAGCAGCTGTTCTTGTCTTGTTATATAGGTAAGCTATTTCACCGTTCAATCGTTTTCAAATATTAATGAAGGAAGAGCTCCAAAGCAAGGTGAGAAAGTCAGCAACAGCTCAGCTTTATCAGCACACGATATTTCAGCTTATACTTCAGAATCTAAGAATTATGCAAACAGAATGGAGCCCCCAGAAGGTGCTGGAATACTCAGGCATTAGTTCTTAACCTCTTTCTTTTTTTTCTGGGGGATGGAGGCTGGTTACAAACCTGTATTTGATTTAAAAACAAAACAAAACAAAAAAACCTTTCTCTCCAGGAAGATGCACGTAAAATTTTACATAAAAGTGCAAAGGGTTCAGGTATATAAAGCTGATTAATGGACCTGACATTAAGAATCACAGCTCTGAGGATTATTTAACACCTTTATTTATGAAGTTTCATCTACACGGCAGTTAACAGTTGTCTAAAATCTAAATCACTAGGAGACAACAAGCCTCCTTTGATTCAACCCAAAAGTCTCTTTCCAGAGCATTTCACTGGTTATAGTTCTAAAAAACCAAACCAAACCAAAACAAAACCCAGACAAATCCTTAGGAAAAAACCTTAAGCTTCATAAATGAAAAACTAGAAAACGAACACCAGTCAGGGTTAGAATAACCCATATATGTCCTCTTTTGAAGTACACACACTTCCTGAGTGCCACGTGGCGTGTGGCCACATTCCGCATCACCCACAACCGGAACCGGAACCGGCTTCTCACCTGCTGCGAAGGCCGAGCACATCACAAAGAACATGCCCACCGCGATCCTTTTCAAGGACGATGGGAGCAGCCCGTTTCTTCTCAAGATGGGATCCACCAGTTTATCTTTCAAGGGAATTAACAGAAGGATGAGCACAGCATCGAACATGGTTAGCCAGGCTGCCGGAAACTGGAAGCGGGAAACACAGAAGACACCTGCTTATTTTTCTGCAGTGTCAGCAGTCACGCGTCTGACAACTAACATCTAAATGGGAAAAGCTTATTTCAAGAATAGTTCATCAGGGCTTCCCTGGTGGCGCAGTGGTTGAGAGTCCGCCTGCCGATGCAGGGGACACGGGTTCGTGCCCCGGTCCAGGAAGATCCCACATGCCGCGGAGCGGCTGGGCCCGTGAGCCATGGCCGCTGAGCCTGTGCGTCAGGAGCCTGTGCTCCGCAACGGGAGAGGCCACAACAGTGAGAGGCCCGCGTAACGGAAAAAAAAAAAAAAAAAAAGATGTTCATTTGTACAAAGTATAACCTCCTAGGAAAATAGTCTGTCTCAAGACACTGGTACTGAGAAAAGGTTTCCACTCCTAAAGGGATTTGCGTTTGTTTTTCTGTGCTTTCTCGGGGGAAAGAAGAGTCAGGGGAAATGTTAACGTCAGGAGTCAACTTAATCTAGCAAAGGACATAACCAATGGGAAACAGTCTCAGAAATAAGCAAACATTCCATTTCAACATTCCATTCAAATTCCATTTCAACATTCAAGGAATGCTTTTAGTTCAAGCTAACTGCTGTCATTACAAAGTATCTACCATTGGTAGAAGGAATCCATTTGTCACGTAAACCCCCAAAGACAATTTTCAGATCATTTCAACTGTTCTCACCGTATGAGGATTGGTTGTAATACTGGAAATTTCTGGAATCTTCAAATGAAGACTTTGTAAAACATACGTCGTCTGCATCTGGGTGTAGAAAGCAGCTGTCATTACATGAGCACGGCTGTCACTCACTCGCAGCGTGCGCCCTCCCCCAGACTACACCGTGCTGAGACTTGCAACACTCAGGTTTGAAAACACGGGTCAATTACTTGGTCACCATAAAAGTTGTCTGGAGATGAACTTTGAAAAAGAAGTAACCATTATCCCAATGAGAAACCATATTAAAAGGTGGGGTCTGGAAAAACAGAAGCATCCCCATTCTTAGCTTCGTTTTAAGGTTTTCAAAACATTTCAATCAGCAAAAAGGAGTCCGTAACTAAAAACAAGATTCCGAGATCCTGAAGACTCGTGACAAAGAAAGCCAGGAACCCCGCGCACTTCAGTGACGGCGAGAACGAGTGCCGGGGGGCATTCACGGGGAGACAGAGGAAATGAAACCTGAATGTCACCACTCACTTGAAAATACACTGTCCAGTAAGGTATCAAAGCCAAGAAAACGGGGACAATCTTGACAAGGGCTTTCACATCTTCCACTTTATCTTCCGGGAATGGCCCTCCATGAGACATCTTACATGAATCAAACAGACTGTGTTTAGAAGATTGCTGAAAGACTCCAATGCCTTCACTTTGGGAAATAAAATGAAGGAATTAGTTTTCTTCCACCCCCAGAAATCAATTATTTGGTAACAAATTAAGTTTGGAGGTAGGAAACCAGCTTGCTGTGCTGAATTTGCTCCAACTCCATTCTGCTACCTACTAATGGTCCCCACCCAGTACAGCTACCTAGATTATTCCTCAACACTGGGACACATGGACACAGCTGGCAGAAGGACTTCCTAGCCAGAGTGAGACTGCAGCCACCATCCTTTTCTTGAGACTAGGAGATATGACAGGATCGCCCCTCACCGTCTGAAAGGTGGCTGACCTCACCCCCAGCGTTGCCACCCTGGCCACCAGCCCCACTGTGCTGAGGAAGGTCCGCAGTTTCATCCGAAGCTGATGACAACTACGTCGGCTGCGTGACTGGGTGAGCATCTGGAAAAATTACTGTGCTGGACTGTTTGGATTTTATATTAGGTCATTTATCGAACGTCAAGCCTTGACGACCACACCGACTGTTACAAACCCGAGCTGCTTTACTATGACACCAGTGGGACTGGGAGGGAGGCTCTCAGGGAAGCCACCAGCTCTTCAGTGAAGGAAGAGCCGAGAGGGGGAGGGGCGATGCTTCTGGTGATGATGATAACTTGACGATGTGACCTTCCACAAAAGCATCCTCATCAGTTAGTTACCGTTACCCGGGCTCTTATTAGCTCACTGAGGCCTCACACTGATCCTATGAGAGGGGTCCTTTCCCACCCTTGTAAAGAAGGCTTTACAAGGTCATAAACCTGCCCAAGGTCATACAGCCCTAACCTGTGCGTAAGGAGAGCACAGCTGGAGAATTCTCTAGACCATCAACTTTTCTGCAAGCTGGTCCTTTTCTAATTGTGCCAAGGAAGACTTCAAAAACCAATCTAAAGGGAAAACAGATTCCTAAGTCCAAACTGACTTCGCCATGCCACGTGTGCATTAAAACCCAAGTGTCCACAAAGCAGTGGTGTTCTCCCACAGAACTGTCTACCAGGTACCACCCACACAGACACACCGAAAATTTAACAGTATATTTTGCTAATGGCATTCAATCTGTAGCCTAAACATCTAGGATCTGAAACCCTGCTTCTGCCTAATTAAAATGAGGCCCCGGTAAAGCACTACTGCTTGCTGCTGAGGCAATGAGGCTTCAACTGTTAAAAATTCTTTAGTGTGGTCCCACCAGCTGCAGTTCTGAATTATGAGTCTGAATGCCACACTGACCCACTAGAATTCCAGGGCACTGGGGTGGTTAGCTGTGCCGGAATTCCGCACGGGGACAGCTGAAGCAGCTAGAGACGTTTAGCCAGGAGCAAAGGGGCAGGGCCATAGAGCTGCTTTGGTACAGGAACATCAGACAGCTGTTATGGCTCCAAGGACATAAATTAGACACACGCAGACAAGCCATGAGGGGGCAGACAGACGCGGGGTCGGCCTGCAGAAGGTTCCTGCAGGACGTCAACCTCCGGCTCAGGGACTGAGCGCCCATCTCAACACCGGCCTCGATCAAAATATTCCGAGAGGCTCAACTCCAAAGGGTCCTGGGGACTTTTCTGGGGGGATGGACATACTCTGTATCCTGAATGCACTCTGGTTACATGATGGCATCTGTCACACTTCCCAGAACTGTATAGGCAAAAGGGACGTATTTTACTACAGGTTGTTGTTACATCAAAAAGTAACAACAAAAAAATTCTGAAGTCTCTTTTTGAGCTAAGTTCTGGACTTTTCTTCATTAATCTGCATCTAGGGTGACTGACATTCCGCCACAGTTTGCCCAGGACTCCCCAGGCCCCGGGACTCTGGGCTTTAAGACCTCAGGTCGTGGGCATACGGTGCTGAAACCGGGAAGTCCCCGGCAAAGGGGATGACAGAGTTACCCTACCTGCATCTCAGTTCTGCTCTCCTGCCCTTCTCAAAGAGCGGCTGCAGTGACCCCTGGGGGACGGGCCACGGGGACCCGCACAGCAGCTTCCTGCTTAAGGAGCACAGACAGGCAGCGACCAAGTAAGCGACTGCTTGGTTTCTCATTCAAAGGAATGCATCAAGTGGTACACTGTCTCTTCGATGCCCTTGGCAAGGTTCTGTCTTTTATCACCTTTACACGACTGCGTAGTGGGGAGCCCCCATCTTACACCAGCAGCGGGAGGAAGTCCAACGTGCAGGTCAGAAATGAAAAGCGCGAGCCCAGGAGGGAGGCCGCCGGTCTGTCTTTAAGATGGAGACAAAGTACCTCACACCCGCCTCCTGCAGCTGGCGTGAGACATTGCAACCTCAGCCCCGTGTCCCCCTCCACGGTGAGCACAGGACAGACATAAGCCAGCACTTTATTTATGACGGTTGGTAAGTCACGTGGAAAACTGAGCCTGTGATGAGAATAAAGTGCTCACCCACTAGGACTGCGTTCCCTGATTTGCTTCTGGGGGCAGCACGAATACACCAGGATCCTGAACATGTCAGTGAAGGCGCTGCCATCGGGCGGCTTGGTGATGAAGAAGGTCTGGCCGCAGAGGAAGGCCACGAAAGCCACTCCGATGCAGACAGCGGGGATGGTGTAGCCGGTGACAAAGCTCACGTTCTGCTGAATGTAGGCAATGCCCCCCAGAGAAACGATTGCTCCCAGATTAATGCTCCAATAAAACCAATTAAAAAATCTTCTCGTGGCTTCTGGACCGCGATCTTTAACCTAAAATAACCGGGAGGAAAGAGACTTAAAAACGTGTGATCATCCTCAAGGATGAAAAACATATACGATGTTTTCATATATTACTATATCTTTATATCAATTACTGTTGTCACCACAGCCTTTAAGAGAGGCAGCACATGGGAATTCCCTGGCGGTACAGTGGTTAGAACTCTGCACTGTCGCTGCCCAGGCCCAGGTTCCATCCCTGGTCGGGGAACTAAGATCCCACAAGACACAGCCAAAAAATCCAGAAATGTAGCCAATCAATCAAAATGGTGTTTACAGATACAACCTGACAAAAAAAATGTATCTTTTATGCTTTTAATTACTGCAGATTCTGGGCAGTGTTTCTCTTAATTATACTTAGATCCAACAAATCCTAGAGAATTTCTCCAAGTACCTCCCGTGGACCACCTGCTTTGGAAACGCCTGGCATGCTCCTTAAAAATACAGATTCACAGGACCCACGTTCCAGGACTACCCACTCACCATCTCTGGGGTTGGGGCCCAGGAATCTGCATTTTAAACAACTTTCCAGAGGACTTCTACTCACAGCCATATAGCTCCACACCTTGATAAATCTGGAACAAGGGGAAAATTACAGACAAACTAAAACCGCATGCTATTTTTAGACCAGGAAGCCTCTCAATGGAATCAGGAGAAGTTCTGATAAGGACAGAGATCCCTGGAAGGTGCAAAAATCACTGATTTCCTCAACGCAGACAAACACAAGCACCAGGGAACACAAGCGAGTTCTAGGCGTGCACTCTCCACAAGACCTGCCCAGCCGGAGCCCGTCCTGGCAGGGACAGTCCGTGTGGGGTGGGCACCCCGTGACGTCCCTCCGAGGATGGCTTCTCACATCTGCGTGGACACCACGAGAATGTGCTCTGCACCAGCCAGAGTCATTCCTAGCCAGTTCCACCTCATAAAAGGTTTAAACAAACTTTATTAGCTAAAGGCTGACAATGGACCATGTACAAAGACTGTCAGGTGTTGCTGTGTTGGGAACTTCTGTTGTCTCGTCCTTAAGTTACAGGTTGTGAAAAGGCTGGACAATTCCTGGTCCAGTAACAGATCTGAATTCTGATCCACAGAGCAATCTCCTTTCCTAAGTAAGAGAGGAGGTTTTCAATGGGGGCCTAAACAACCAGTTGTGATGCACAGAAACTACCTTTTTAGCAGTCATATTATGCAATATGACACTATTAACCTCTACTTTTTAAGATCAAAGTACAGGTGTAAATATATAGCCAAAATCGTTTGTTCCTCCAAAAAAAATTTAATCCAAAATGATTAAACATGGATATCGTGATAACAAATAATATGCCTGAAGTAATTATCTGGTAACCCCCGTCTCAAACTGAAAATCTGAGTTTTAAATAAGCCGCAGCAGGAGGAGGAGCTTAAACTTGGCCCCCGCACGTCAGAAGGGAGCAGAGGTCCTGGACCAAACGCTGGCATGATCACTGAATAAATGATCTGTACGGAGGATGCCTTACATTTCTAAGACAGCTCTCCATGAGAACACAACGCGTTTATTTTTTTTTAATCATTTTTGGCTGCGTCATGCCGCTTACAGGATCTTACTACCCCGACGAGGGATCGAACCCGGGCCCCCGGGCAGTGGAAGTGCGGAGTCCTAACCACTGGAGCGCCAGGGAAGTCCCCACAGTGCGTTTAAATGTCACAGAAATGGACTCAAATATTCATGCTATCCTGGAAACAGACCAGAGGGAAGAAAAAACTGTAAGCAGACACGGTTACAAAGAAAATTTAACTAAAGATATAAAAACAAGTAATTAGGATGGGGGGCAAGCTTAAAAGGGGGCCAGTAAACATAATATCTAAAGTTAATGCAGGGGCTTCCCTGGTGGTGCAGTGGTTGAGAATTTGCCTACCGATGCAGGGGACACGGGTTCGAGCCCTGGTCCGGGAAGATCCCACATGCCACGGAGCAACTAAGCCTGTGTGCCACAATTACTGAGCCTGTGCTCTAGAGCCCATGAGCCACAACTACTGAGCCCGTGCTCTAGAGTCCGCGAGCCACAACTACTGAGCCCACGTGCCACAACTACTAAGTCCGTGTTCTAGAGCCTGCAAGCCACAACTACTGAGCCCGTGCTCTAGAGCCTGCGAGCCACAACTACTGAGCCCATGCTCTAGAGCCTGTGAGCCACAACTACTGAGCCCGTGCTCTAGAGCCTGCGAGCCACAACTAATGATGCCCGTGTGCCTAGAGCCTGCGAGCCACAACTACTGAGCCTGTGCTCTAGAGCCCGCGAGCCACAACTACTGAGCCCACGTGCCACAACTACTAAGCCCGTGCTCTAGAGCCTGCGAGCCACAACTACTGAGCCCGCAGGTCACAACTACTGAAGCCCGTGAGCCTGGAGCCCGTGTTCCACAGCGGGAGAGGCCACCGCAGTGAGAGGACCGCGCACCGCAACGAAGAGTAGCCCCCGCTTGCCGCAGCTAGAGAAAGCCCGTGCGCAGCAACGAAGACCCAACGCAGCCAAAAATAAATAAATTTTAAAAAAATTTAAAAAAAAAAATGCAGACAATATACGTTTTAACTGAACTATATATCGGCCCTTCCCAGTATCTACAGTGGCACAGCACACATCCTGGTAAACTTGGCAGTCGACTTATTTGAACTTCCAAGTGTAATTCACTAAAATTACTTCAGGAACCTAAGCCTATCACTAGACCCTAAATAACCACATAGCAGTAATTTTCTTACAGGAGCCTGCTGGCTCCTATAAACCGCAAGTCACATGCCTCCATGCCCTGGACTGACACCCGCACTTCATGTGGGTCACATTACGTCACCATCTGTACACCTGCCTCCAGCCCTACCCGACCAAGGGTAAACGGGACCATCATATGACCGGTCAAAAGACACTGCTGCGGTCAACTCAGAGAAGTGTAGCTAAAGGAACAGGATCCTGGGGAGTGAGTCAGACAGTTGGCTGATTTGGAAAAATTCCTTTAAACACATAACAGCGCAACTCTTTTTTTCCCCTCTAGAAAAAATGTATCTTTGCTCTCTTTGTCTGTAAAAAAGAGTTCTTTCAGTTCACTCGTTCAACTACAGGAGCTATCCATTTAGAATGACTGTGACCTTTGAGGAAGGTTAATCCCTCGGGGGAAAAGACGGGGCTGACATGATTTACATCAGCATCACCCCCGGACTCTGGTGTGCATCTTCCTTCAAAAGTCAGCTAAGGCCTCCTTCTCAGGGCTGCACAGCATGACCCCATTCATCTCTCACTCAGAGGGCCTCCTAGAGGCCCTGTATCGCAGACAAAGGCGTCAGTGATAGAGAAGCATAAAGGTACCTTCAAAGTATTACTCAGCCATAAAAAAGAATGAAGTAGTGCCATTTGCAGCAACATGGATGGACCTAGAGATGATCATACAAACCGAAGTAAGTCAGACAGAGAAAGACAAATACCATATGATATCACTTGTATGTGGAATCTAAAATATGGCACAAATGAACTTATTTCCAAAACAGACTCACAGACATAGAAAACAATCTTATGGTTACCAAAGGGGAGAGCTGGGGGAGGGATAAATTGGGAACTTGGGATTAATAGGTAACACACTACTATATATAAAATAACCAACAAGGTCCTACTGTGTAGCACAGGGAACTATATTCAATATCCTGTATAACCTATAAAGAAAGAGAATCTGAAAAAGAATATATAAATGTATAATCCCGCAAGCCGTGCGGCACCTCTGGGGGACGCTTCTCAAATCCCCTTCGAAGACCAGCAAGCACCCGGCACAGAGCAAGCACCTTGGCTGAAGGGTACTAGTATTTTCCTTTTACATGTTTTTTTCACTGAGATACAATTCTCATAATAAAAAATTCACCCTGTTGAAATGTACCACTCAGTGGTTTTCGGTCTATTCACAGATGTGCAACCATCACCTCTATCCAATTCCACATTTCTTGTCACACCAAAAAGAAACTTCCTCTTACAGTAGCTTCCCTTTCCCCTCTCCTGACTCCTGGCAACCACTAACCTCCTCGTCTTTGTGGACCTGTCTATTCTGGACATCTCATGTAAATGGAATCACATAACATGCCGTGTTTTGTGCCTGGCATCTTTCAGGGGCATGATGTTTTCAAGGTGCATCCACGTTGAAGAAAGTACTTCATCCGTTTTTACTGCTGAAGGATATTTCACTGTACGGAGAGAGCACACGTGCTTTATCCACCCATCAGTTGATGGACATCCCCTTAACTTTTTAGTAAAAAAAATTTTAAACATACAGAAAAGTTGAAAGAATAGTAAAGCATACACTTCTGTAGCCTTCATTTACAGCCTCAGTTCTTTTTCTGTATAGATATGAAGTACTCTTTGGGCTGAACCATTTAAAAATAAGTTACAGCATCATTATTTCACCCTAAAGATTTCATCATGAATCTCCTAAAAATAAGGCCACTCTTCTACATAACACAAACCATTATCACACCTAAGAAAATTAACACCGATGCAACTTTATCTAATATGTGGTCTATAATCAAGTTATCACAATCGTCCCGATAAATGGCTTTTAGAAAAGCTGGGCTCCAATCATGAAGGACACGTTATGTTTGGCTGTCAAGTCTCTCTGATATCCTTAAATACAGAGCGGCTCTCCTTTGTCCACGGCAGTGTCACGTTAGAGAAGATGAGGTCAGTTCTCTTGAAGAAGAGCACGTTTCTTTTTAAGGTCCACATCTAATTACACATCAAAAGAGCGCAAATTCTGTCGTGCCTTCTAGAGAACCTCTACAGAACCACTCATTCTTTTCAGGAATATTAATCCCTCGTCTATTATCTACTGGAGAGCAGGAATTTTTAAGTCAGACTTTCGGGTTTAAACCCAGCTCCTCCACTCACGTGCTGTGGACCTGGGTAGGTCAAACCGCCCAAGCCTCCGTTTACTGTAAAACAGGGACAATTCGGGATATAAATTGTTGCAAGGTGTTAGATAAGATCGCATAGGAAGAGCGCTCGGTACAGTACAGGGCACAACCTAAACACTCAGGGCGCACTTTAGTCCTGTGGCCTGGTCTTTAAAGATGGGTAATCCCAGTCCTGTGCCTTCGCGGTTGGCCTGTGAGCTGCCGGCACCCCAAAGGCCAAAGCCGTCACAGAATGCCCATCTCAGTTAAAGGACACATTAAGAAATCAGACCTGCACCTAAACCCTGGCTTGACCACTCACTACCTATAGGACAACAAAAGAAATAAATCTTTTTGCACCTCCATTTTCTCATTTAAAACATGGGTATGAGATTCACATGAGATTCAAATGAGTTCACGTATGGAAACCACATTCCACGGTGCAGAGAAGGAAGTGAAGAATTCAGGACATTAGGCAACTAGTATTTCCAACATCATTATAAGGCGTCGCCTTTCACAGGGGTGATTAAAGTTCAGATGCAGAGGCCAGGCTCTTGCACCCTGGCTCAGTCACGTACTAGCTCTGTATCACTGGGCAAATGATTTAACCTCTCAAGCCCCAGTTTCCTCATCTGTAAAATGGGCACAGTAACAGCAGAGGAGTCCTATGAACTCTGACAAAGTACTCGGCACGCGGCCTGATGCACAGTAAGCCCTCCGTAAATGTTCGCAATCACATGGCTACTCAGCGCAAAAACCCAGGAGTTATCTTCCCTGTTGCTTGCATAAGATCCACGAGCAACCCCGGCCCCTCTACCTCCATAACTTATCCTGAATCGACCACTTCACTCCGTGTCCACTGCCCCCGTCCTAGTCCAAACCTCTCCTCTCTCACCTGGCCAGTGAAACAGACTCCTACCTGATCTGTCTGCTGTCAGCACTTCCCATACAACCTAGTCTCTATACCCGACATCCGCAAACTGTTTCTGTGAAGGGGCAGGGTGTAAATAGTTTAAGTTTTAAGTGACGTTCAGTCTGTCACAACTACTTGATGCTGCTACCGTACTGTGAAAGCGGCCACAGCATATGTGACCAGGAAGGTGCAGGGCTGTGTTCCAATAAAGCTTTATTTGTGGAAGTTGAAATTTGAGTTTCCTATCATTTTCATTTGCCACAAAAATATTCTTTTTACTTTTTTCCTATCGTTCAAAAAACTAAGTACCAGTCTTATTCTTAGCTTGCGGGCCCTCCAAAAACAGGAAGTAGACCAGATTTGGCTGGCAGGCCACAGCTGCCCGGCCCACGCCCTACAGAGACTGAATTTTTTAGAAACATAAATCAGATCACATTACCCCTGCTCAAACCCCCAAAAAGGCTCCCTACTGTATTCAAAACAGACCTCAAACTCTTTACAAAGCTTCACATCACGAAGCACCTGCCTGCCACCCCTGTTCCCACTTCTTCTTTTGTTTGAAACATACTTGTCGCATAACCTGCCAGAAGTTTAAGGCGTACAGTACGTACAGACTTGGTACACTGATGTGTTCTGTACTGCAACACGACTGCCACGGTAGCTGCAACATCCCTCTCTTCTGGCCCCAGGGCCTTTGCACTTGCAGAGGCCCAGTCCAGAAACCGCTCTGCTCTCCCCCAGGTCTCAACTCCTAAAGCCCCCCCCCCAACTCCTAAAGGCCCCCTCCTAAAGGAAGGACGCCCCTCGGTCTGCAGCCCCCGCGCGCCAGCGCCCACCCTGCGCGGTCCCCCACGGTACTTGGGTTTCCTGGTCCGCGGGCGACCCCGCCCCCTCGCCCCGCACCTGCGCGGCCCTCACCTGGTCGGCGCCGAAGGGCGTGATGTTGGCCTTGACGGCGCCCACGCCCAGGCCCACGAGCGCGAGCGCTGACAGCGCGGCGGGCGCGCAGTAGCGGTCAGGCGCGTCGGCACACGGCTGCGCCGAGCAGTTGCGGAGGCGCGTGGGGCGGGGGGCCCCGCAGAGCGCCGTGCGAGTGGCAGGCGCGGCCAGCAGCGGGAAGGCCAGCATGCCGAGTAAGTAGAGCGCCAGGCTGAGCAGGATGGCGCGCGCCCGGCCGAGTCGCGCGTCGGCGAGCCAGCCCCCGAACGGCGACACCAGGTAGGTGAGGCCCATGAAGAGCAGCAGCGCCTGGCTGGCCTGCGCGCCCTCCCAGCCGAACGCCGTGCCGTTGAGGAACAGCACCAGGTTGGCCGTGACGCCGTAGAAGGCGGCGCGCTCCAACAGCTCCGTCAGCAGCACGGCCGCGCACGCCGCGCGCCGGCCCTCGAACGCCGCCCGCCGCGCGCCGAGCAGCGGCGTCCGCTCGTCGCCTGCGCCCGCCATGCGCCCCACAGCTGACCAGCCGCTCCACTGCGCTGGGCTCAGCACGGCTCTGCCGCCGCCGCCGCCCTTCTCGCGATACTAGGCTCGCCAGCCTTCTCGGCCCGCCCCGCGAGCGTCCCTATTGGGCGAGCCTGCCGTGTCGCCCGCCGGGACTTCCGGTTCCGCCCCGGAAGCCTGCCCGGGCGGGAGACTTGCTTCTGCTAGCGGTGGTGCCGGAGGGCAGGAGTGTGACCGCAGAGAGGTTTTTAAAAGTGAAATCAGAGGCAGGCCCTCCGAGGTTCCGAACCCAGACTTTTTACGGAGGCTTCAGCCTCTGCCTGCCCTCCAGGCTAGTTTGCTCAGGCTGGCCCCTGCTCCCGCGCCCGGCCTCCTGCCTCCCTGCCCTGGGACCAGGTTTCTCTGTGCTCTGTTGACATTGGGAGCAGAGAGTTCTTTGTGGCGTGCGTTCTGTACATTGTAGGATGGGTAACGGCATCCCTGGCCTCTACTGCACTGTGGCTGTGCCACCCCGCTCCCCAGTTGTGACAATCAAATCTGTCTCCAGACGTTCCCAAATGACCCGCGGTGGAGCAAAGTCGCCTGCACTGAGAACCACCACCTGACAACAAGCTCAGAGCCTTGTTTCCTTGTCGCATGGCTGACCTCCTGTTTTCCTTCAGCCCTCAACTGGAGTGGTGACTCCTTGTAAGCATTTCTTGACCAGCCCTTCTAAAGTGGATCCCACGCCCATCCCCTTACCCTGTTTTAGTTTCCCCCATGGTAACTGCCACGTTTTTTGTTTATTCCTTTGTCCCCAGCTTGTACATGGTCCCCACAATGATGAGCTCCATGGTGGCAGGGTTCTTGTGTCTCTTGTGCCTCACCATGCCCTCCAGCGCCTACACCAGTGTGGGACGTTACACCGGAGTGGAGCGGAAGAGTGTTCTCCAGAAACGGCCTCCAGCATGGCTTCAGAAATGGGGACCCAGGACTGTCATAATTCAGTTCATCTGAGACCATTTCTTCTTCTGCCTCCACCCTTAACTCCAGCTAAAACCAGGATGGAGCAATTGCCTAGGAAGTGGGCTTGCTGGTAAGTCATCTGGGTAAGTAGTCCTTCCTAAAAGGCTTGAAGTAGCATGCATTAACTTTATTTTTCAAAATGTCTGACATCTTGACTGTTGCCTAGCAAGGTGCTGGCACACAGTGGGCGGTAGATACATATTTAATGAGAGAATAATCGGTTGCCAAGATAGGACTTGTCCCACCCTTTCCATTAGTGCTAATCATCTTCAGCTGTCAGCTCAAATGTCACTTTCCTGATCTTCCCAGATTAGAACAGATCCCCCTTTTATATGTCATTAGAGCACAGTGTACGTTTTTCTTACACCACACCCATTATAGTTTATAATTATTTATTTTGTGAAGCTGTTTAGTAGCTGTCTTCAAAGCTAGGAGGGATGAGATTTTGTTTGTTTTGTCCGCTACTATATTCGTAGAATCTAGGACAGCACTCGCCAGTGATAGATATGTGTGGAATTAACTGAATAAATGAATGACTGAATATTTGTTGAATTGTAAATGGTGCCGGAAGAACGTCTTACGTTCACCTAATTTTTTTTGAGACTCTCGTGATGTTCTACAGCATGTATTAGTATCCTAATTTCACTAGTGGAAAAAGCAAACCCCTCAAGATTCCGGTCTAGGATCACACATCTCATAGGCATTAGAATTCAGACTTGAGTTAAAAGGCTCAAAACTAATTCCTAGTCCAGTGCTTCTTCTACACCCCAGCTGGTACCTACGTCAAAAACTATGAGTGCCTGTTTTAAGACTGACGGCATGATACGCTCAGGCAAAGAGCAGAATAATGTTAAACGTGGAATGAAAATAAAGCCATTCAGCTTGAAGCCTGTGGTGACTTAGTGGTGACGCTCTGCCTAAAACAGATGGGCCATTTTGGATGACGGCAAGCTAACCCAGTTGGGTTGTCTTGTTTAAGAAGGATAAAGCCAGGTGAAAGGGGGCTGGGAGGTGGGAGGCGGCAGTTACAGAGCTTAGGATGTGCACCCAGGACTCGTGAGCACTTGTTGCTGGTCCGCGGGAGGTCTGCTATGCACCCCAATCTGGATACCCAGAGGCTGCAAAACAAATCCAGCGGGCAGAAATGTTTTCATTTGGTTGTGATGTTTAAAAGAAGCGAACCAAGACCATATAATTCAAGATTCCATTTCTATGAAGTGTCCGGAGTAGGCAACTCTGTAGGGACAGAATGCAGACTGGTGTGTGATTGCCAGTGCTGGGGGGGAAGGGAAGATTGGGGAGTGACCGCTAAAAGGTGTGGCGTTTCTTTTTGTAGTAATGAAATGTTCTGAAATCGTGGTGATAGTTGCACAACTCTGTGAATATACTAAAAACCACTGAATTGTACACTTTAAATGGATGAACTGTATGGTATGTGAATTACATTTCAATAATGCTGTTACCAAAAAAAAAAAAGTGAGCCAACAGTTAAAAATTGGGAGGTTTCGGGCTTCCCTGGTGGCGCAGTGGTTGAGAGTCCGCCTGCCGATGCAGGGGACACGGGTTCGTGCCCTGGTCCAGGAGGATCCCACATGCCGCAGAGCGGCTGGGCCCGTGAGCCATGGCCGCTGAGCCTGCGCGTCCGGAGCCCGTGCTCCGCAATGGGAGAGGCCACAACAGTGAGAGGCCCGCGTACCGCAAAAAAAAAAAAAGGGGGGGGGTTTCACATATAAATTTGGATGCCCTGCTGCTCTTGAAAAAACAGACGGGAGCCCTAGCAACACTGGGACGTGCGACTGCCTGTGACACTAGTGACCACCTCCCGCCCCTGCATGAACCACGCCTCTGGTATTTGTGCCTTTACGCATTCTTTGCAGGTCACAGTGCCAAAGGGCTGAGACTGTGACCTGCTCTGGTGAAGAGACTGTGGCAGAAGCGTCCCTGAGCCAGGTCTGAGCGTAAACCTTAAGAATTTCTTTTGTGCCTTGGGAGCCCTGAACCAGCTACCTTGTTGGGGAGACCACGTGTTGGGGGAGATCCTGCAGCTACATGGAGAAGGGGTCCCGGTGCCTCAGCCTCCCAGCCCACCTTCCCGATGAAGGAAGACACACAAGTAACCACCAGCAAGACCAACGGGACAAACTGCCCACCTGAGCCTCCACCCAGCTCGCAGAATTAACAGATGCAGGTGAACAAATTAAATAATTGTCATGTTAAGCTGCTAAGTTCTGGGGAGGTTAGTTAGGCAGCATCAGGTAATGAAAACACGCCTGCCTTCCCCCAGAGCCATGATCTGCTGACACCAGGTACCTGCCCCTACCTTTAGACGGGGCACCAACTGTCTGGCTTACACAGATCCTCCCAACTCTCTGTTGTCTTATTTTTCTCCCAGTAGAGAAATTATTCCCCATATCTGCACTGTCCACTGCCCAACTTAAATTCATTCAAATTTCCTACAGTGAAATACTTTGTTTCTCAAATCATACCAGCCACATTTCAAGTGCTCAGTGGACCCAGGTGACCAGGGGCTGCCGTATCGGACAGCACAGTACTGATCACTCCACCGCCACAGAGACTTCTGCTGGACAGCCCTGCTCTATATTAAGGTGCAGTGGGCCCGATTGGCTCCTTGTCACCAACATCCACACCCTTTTTCTCCCTGCTCCCCACCAGCTACCCATAGAGCTCAGAAGAAACTAGCTTCATCCTTGTATCTGGATCTGGCTAGTCAACACCAGTGCTAAGTCTCTAACACATCTTCACAGTGTTCAGAAACCCGGACTCTAGCCATTCTGGATGTGAATTTTCCCTGGGGCCCAGGAGAAGACAAGTGACATAGATGGGCCCAGCCAGCCTGAAGGAAAGGACTCCAGTGACTGCAGGAGAGGTACACCCTTCCAGACCAGGCGTGAATTAGGATGCCCGTAGCCCTAGTTGCCGGGGGTGGGGGGGGGGAGTTATTTCACAATCATGTGATAAACCAGCGTAGGATGAAGCCAGCTGTGTGGATAGCACAGTAAAGAATCAGAGGGCTTCCCTGGTGGCGCAGTGGTTGAGAGTCCACCTGCGATGCAGAGGACACAGGTTCGTGCCCCGGTCCGGGAAGATCCCACATGCTGCAGAGCAGCTGGGCCCGTGAGCCATGGCCGCTGAGCCTGCATGTCCGGAGCCTGTGCTCTGCAGCGGGAGAGGCCACAACGGTGAGAGGCCCGCATGGCCGCTGAGCCTGCGCGTCTGGAGCCTCTGCTCCGCAGCAGGAGAGGCCACAAGAGGCCACAACGGTGAGAGGCCCGCATACCGCAAAAAAAAAAAAAAAAAAAAAGATGTCACATAACAAAAGATAGTAAATTTGACATTGTTTAAGCCACTGTGTTGGATTTTCTGTTACGTGTAGCCCCAAACCACCTATTGTGATTCGATCAAAAAGTGGGAAAATAAAAAATATAAGGGGAGGGCAGCCTGATATTTCTCCCTACACACACAGCCCAATTCGCTCTTAGAGTTTTCTCTCAGAAAACCGCTCGCAGGCTCTAGAGACCAGACTTCAGTAATTGTGGCATGTGGGCTCAGTAGTTGTGGCTTGCGGGCTCTAGAGCGCAGGCTCAGTAGTTGCGGCTCATGGGCTCAGTAGTTGTGGCTTGCGGGCTCTAGGGCGCAGGCTCAGTAGTTGCGGCTCGTGGGCTCAGTAGTTGTGGCTTGTGGGCTCTAGGGCTCAGGCTCAGTAGTTGTGGCTCATTGGCTTACTTGCTCCGCAGCATGTGGGATCTTCCCGGATCAGGGCTCGAACCCGTGTCCCCTGCATCGGCAGGCGGATTCGTAACCACGGTGCCACCAGGGAAGCCCTCTTAGAGTTTCTGCCTGGCCCCTGTGATCAGTGAGCTTGCAGCCTGTGTACTAAGCCCCAAGAATTGAATACTTAAAAGAACTGATAGTTGATGTACGTTGAGTGTCACCACTTTGTTGGGTATACTTGTGATACACCCCCTGTTCCTGAAAGTAGTTGTGTGAGTCTCTCCCATGCACCTAAAATAATCAAGTAAATAAAAGACTTAACTCACACAGCAGGCGTCCAGGGATAGGTGACACCGTCTTATCAAGTTTTACAGGGGGCCTCTTTGCCTCCAGGGCCCTCTGGGAAAGAGGACCTTACTGCAGGTATGCTTGTGATGTGGACTAGAATTGGAAATGCGCCGTTTGCTCAAAACCCAGGGCCCTTCCTTCTCCGCCGTCACCCTGTCCCCTATGCCTTTCTCAGAGCAGAACTCAGAGAAGATGCTCTCTGATGGGAGGTATTCAGAAAGCACCCAAGGTTGAGGACATTTCAGGGGCTGCCCAATTTCTCTTTTTTCATGATATTTCTGCTTCTCATTTCACATCTGCATGGCTCAGCCCTTGCGACCAGACCGTGGCATGTGCCTACTCACAGTTTCAGCTTCCTCAAAATGCTGGTTTACAGATAGTCATCATGGATTTTCTCCACCTCCACACATCACTCGCTCTATCCACAAACGGCTGAACACCTTCCCCACATGTCGTGATGGCTCATTGTCGGCGCTCACAGCCAGTGCTTCTGCTTTTCTGTGTCCCAGTTCCCTGCAGAGGGACTTAAGCCCAGCTCACCTGTGTGCATCAGGCCATGGCATAGGTCATTAGCTAAGGTCGCAGGCCATGTCATCGGTCTTTCGACTCTCCTCAGGTATGGAAAGTTGTCAGAAATTCTATTTATCGCAGGGAGTCCCTATTGCGATAGTTCTATCTGGCTGGGGATAATCTAGGTAGAAGCAGAAAGTAGAAGGACTAAAAACGGAGCCAACCAATGGAATGGAATCAAGTCTTGTTTTCTGGAGCCCAAAGCAAAGCCATACCAACCTGCCTTTGTGAGAATGAATTCAGCTTTCAGGATGACCTGTGTTTTATTTTTACAGAAGACGTGAGAGCATGTGACCAGGAAGATGGGTTTTGATTTGACTTTTTTGAAGCACTCGCTTTATTTGACCTTTGGAGTAGCAACCTCTGCTTCTTGGGTTTTTTTCCCTCCTGGGTTTTAAAGACCTACAAGACATCTGCCGAAGTCGGGCATTCACAGATTAAAAAAGGGAGGTATAAGAGGGAGTGAGAGAGTTAAGTGAAAGAAAGTGAACTTCTGTTTCTTCCTATTTGAAGTACAAGATGTGAACAGATGTGGGACCACGCCTAACCATTCTCTTTTAACTACCACTTTAAAAAAATTCCTTGTAAATATCTTAATTTATGTTGCAATCATAAAATAGATAATTGGTACTTATAAGTGTATTTATTTTGAAAATTAGGCCTTACAGGAAAGATCAGTGGAGATGAATCCAAAGGATAAAAATTGAAGCACATACATAAAATAATTCATCATGTGATAATTAAAGGCATTTCCAAACCCATGGGGAAAAGAATGGATTATTCAATAAATTCTGTTGGAAGAAAGTAAATGTGGGGAAAATTGGCTTCACATATTGTACTGACATAAATTCCAGACGGATAAAATATTATCATGGACAAATCAAAAAGATAAAAGCGTTAAGAGAAAACTGGGCAAATATAAAATCTCAGGAGGGGAATGCTTTTCTAAGTCTAACACTAAAGCCATAAAGGAAAAGTTAATTGATTTGACTCCATAAAGGTATAAAACTTATCTGTAAAAAAGAAAAGAACCATTGCAGTTAACAGCAAACAAACTGAAAAAAAAATTGAAATACATATGACAAAGTTGCTGTCCTGTTTTATAGAGTTCTTTGGAATCTTATGAAATGTATTGGATAAGCATCCCGTAAATAAAATTGGCAAAGTGAATGTCCAGGCATTATGGGGAAGAGCTATCCCTTGGGCCTAGTCAGCATCTATTCCTCCTCTGGTAAGAGAACCTGGATATTCTAGGGAAATCAGTGTTCCCTCTGGTTCAGGTGGGACTGGCTGGTCCCCTAGGCTAGGAATGGTCGTGTGACCTAAGCCCATCCAATCAGCAGTAGTCCATCTATTGCACTACAGCGGCTGGTTCAAAGATGGACATGCGACCCAAATTGGTTTAATCAGAGCTAACCCCATGACTTATTCTGGAGTAACCAGGAAGAAACATTCCTCTTCCTGCTAGATTTGGAATTATAAAGATATAAGCCTGGAGTTGCTGGGGACCATCTTGTGAAACCCAAGAATTAAGCAACCCAGAAGAAGGTTGAAATGAAGTGAGGAAGCCCTTGTTTCAAAATGACATTTTCTAGGTCTTGGTTCTGACCCTGGCTTAAAGTAGCTTCCCGCCCCACCCTGGACATTTCAACTCTGAGCCCATAAATTCTCATTTTGATTAAGCAAGAGTGACTTTCTGTCATCTGCAATTGAAAAATCCCCAGCTAATACAAGCAATACATACATATGCCTGCACAGAGAGAGAAAAGAAAAAATACAATGCCCTTCAGGAAAAAAAATCAAATTTCACCGATGATTAAAAATGCAAAAAGAGGGATGCTTTGTCACTTGAATGGAGAAATACCCAGTGTTCGCAGTGTTTTGGTAGATGAGTGTGCGTGTAAATGACCAATGCAGAGTTACACTGTACGACTGTTCTGGAGGACAATTAGTCACTTGTATGAAAACCACATTTGCCTACACTTTGAAAGTGCAATTCCATTTCTGGGAACTTAAGAATGTGCACAGAGACTTAGATATAAAATGTTCATTGCAGTGTTGCTTAAAATAGCAAAAAGATTAGAAACAGCAAAGATACACAATAAGAAGACATTGGTTAAATAAATTACAGTGCTTGCATACACTGGAATGTTATGTAGTTACTCACATGATACTGTAGAAGTAGGTTCTGAGAAGTATTGCTGATATGTCATTGTATTAGTTTTCTGTGCTGTGTAACAAATGACCCCAGCCTTAGCAGCTCAAACAACAGGCACCTATTATCTGGCAGCTCTGCAGGTCGGGAGACTGGGCATGCCTGACTGGGTTCTCAGCTCCGGGTCTCACAAAGCTGACAGCGAGGTGTGGATGGGGCTGAGATCTCACCTAGAGCTCTTTCCAGCTCCTGTGCTTGTGGCCAAGTGTAGTTCCTTGAGGTCGGGGGGTTAGGGGGGCCCATCTCATGCTAGCTAGCAGTTGGGGGCTGCTCTCAGCCCCTCGTAGCTGCCAGTACTCCTTGTCACGCAGCCCCCCTTTATCCCCAAAGCCAGCAATAGAGAATCTCCCTGACATCGTATCCTCTCTCATACTTTGCATCTTTCCAACATCAGGAAATGTCCAGTCCCTTTAAAGAAACAGCTCTTGGGTTTGACTCACCCTGCATACGGAGGGCAACTGATTTGGGAATTGAATCACTTCTGCAAATTCTCTTCACAGCACCAACTGGATGGGTGTTTGAACTGGAAGAAGGTGTAAAACAGGAGGTGGGAAATCTTGGGGGCCAAGTTAGAATTTTGCCCATCACAATTGCAAAAAGAGCAGTTACTCCCCCCCCACAAAGTGTAGAGTGTTCCTATTTTTTTGTAACAATCACACAAAAAAAACAGGATAAAAGTCAACAACTGAGTCCAAAAGAGAGCCAAAGAATCATAGTAAAGAAGTCGCATTGCCTGTGTTACTTTGGGAGGTCTCCTGCTTCCTGTGTCTCAGTTTGCTCATCTGCAAAGTGGTGAGAACCATAGTGCCTACCGTCTAGGACTGGGGGCGGGGGGCTGAGGAGTATGGCGGACTGCTTAGAACAGTGCCAAGCACAGGTGAGCACCGCTACTACGATGATTATTTGTGAAGTCTGGAAAAACTTGAAACCAAAGTGTTTATAGCCTTTTTCTCAGATAGTGGGATGCTGTGTGATTTTAAAATTCTGCTTTGTTTATCTGTATGGCTATGTAACAAAACTTGGTTATGTAATAAAAGTTAATTGAAATTTTTAAAGATTAACTATGGGCCTCTGCAAATAACAGGTTGTTACTGGAAGCAGTTAGAACATCTTCCCTTTAGTAAACCTCCAATGTGCACAGAATTGGACTTGTGTCTCTTCCGTAATTGGAAATAGGAAGCCTTATAGCTGCACCAAATGCTGTCAGACTCACTGTCTCGTTCAGCAGTGCTGAGAATCTTTGGGGAGAGCATCCTCCTGCCGAAAAGTTATGAAATGAGTCTGCGCAGCTGTCAGAACAGCAGTGGGAATCACAGGCCTGCTTTCTTGCCCGAAGCTCAAGGGAAAATCACTCACTCCCGGTTGACTTCCACATGTTCATTAAACGACACTGGAGGGAACTAGTTACTTTCAGACCAACAGCTTTGTTCTTTTGCATTTGGTCACTTTCAAGTGCTGTCAGTGAAAGCCAGAAAAAGGAAACATAACCAGTGCACTTAAACCACAGTTCAGTTCTGCATGTATCTTTTTTTTTTTTATGAAGATCTCTCTCTGTCTCTGTCTCTGTCTCTGTCACACACACACACAGCATTTGTAGTTCTCAGTACTATGGAGAGGAATGATGGTGCAAAGATGGAAAACTCTGATGGAAATAAGCAGAATGCCTCACTTGTTAATATCATGAAAGGAAAAAAAAGAGAGAAAGACGTCAAGTGTTGCTTTTTTTTTTTTTTTTTTGGCTGCACCACGTGGATTGCAGGATCTTAGTTCCCGGATCAGGGATGGAACCCAGGCCCTCGGCAGTGAGAGCGCAGAATCTTAACCACTGGACCTACAGGGGATTCCCCTGAAGTGTTGATTTTTATCACAGACCCATTTCTAAAGTCAATATGCCCACAGTGCCCTCCCTTGAAAACACTATCACTTTTATACAGGGTAGATAATTTTCCCTGGTGCTAGGAACTAAAGAGATGGTCTGAGCAAACACTATGATCAAAGGAAAAACACATTTTTGTCTACAAGTATTTTAAGACCCTTATGTTAGAAGCATCTGGAGAAATCTCCTAAGAGATGCCAACAAACTTTTCTGTTCCACCGCCCCCCCATAATTATTTCTACATTATTGAATAATAACACAGTTGTCTTCGTACTGTTTTATATTACCTATTTGGGAGAATCATAAAGGACTTCATCAAAATGAACTAATTAACTATGATACTGTTTATAGTTCTTATTTTCCAAATGGGTAAACGGAAGCCATGAAAAGATAAAGTTATGGGCCCCCAAAGATATGTCAGAATCTCTTACCTTATGGAACTGGTGTATTCCAGAAAACTCGAATAAAAGCCAGTTTCAGCCCAGAAAATCCTATTGTGGCAGCACTGACTTTCACTAAAGAAAAATCAGGAATGCACTCTCATGGGAATAAAATCTCACAACAGCAAATTCAGTGGTTTTATTTAATCCAACAAACATCTATTGAGGGCCTTCCCAGTGCAGGATGTTGTCCCCAGCAAGCAGAGGTTAGAGCTGTAAGTGAGCTCAGGACCAGGGTGAGGGGTGGGCTGACCACTCCCTGATCACGAAACAGAATATGGGGTCAGTACAGAAGGGACAGAGAGTGTGGGGGGGGAGGGGGAGGGCGTGTGTGGAGAACAGTCCCAGATGAGTCACTGGGGGCCTTCATACACGCAGCCATCTGTGAGAGGGGCCTCTGAAGTGGATTGAATGGTAGCCCTGAAAAAGATAATGTCCACATCCTAGTCCACCATTTTATTCAGGGTGGCAAGGTACCCAGCTAACAAACTGTATTTCCCAGCTGCCTTGGGTGGAAGATGTGGTCATGTGCACAGTAAGATAAAGTCACAGAGGCAGTGTGTAATTCCAGGAGGGGCCCTTAAAATGAAATGCACCATTTTGCCCTTCCTTCTTGCTGGCCTGTAATGTGAATGTGATGGGTGGAGCTCTGGCAGTCACATTGCACCTAGAGGCCATCTTAAGAATAAAGGCCAGGGACTTCCCTGGGGACGCAGTGGTTAAGAATCCGCCTGCCAATGCAGGGGACATGGGTTTGAGCCCTGGTCTGCGAAGATCCCACATGCCATGGAGCAAGTAAGCCTGAGCGCCACAACTACTGAGCCTGCGAGCCGCAACTACTGAGCCCACATGCCACAACTACTGAAGCCTGCGTGCTCTAGAGCCCCTGCTCCGCAACAAGAGAAGCCACCGCAATGAGAAGCCTGCGCACCACAACGAAGGGTAGCCCCCGCTTGCGGCAACTAAAGAAAGCCCAGGCGCAGAAACGAAGACCCAACGCAGCCATAAATAAATAAATAAATAATTTAAATAAATAATAAAGGCCAAACAAGACCATGCTGGAGAAGAAAGAGAGAGGTCTCTGTCCCTGGTGACTATGGAGCCAAGATATAAACTTCAACTTCTAACAGCAGGAATACAGATTGAGCTCACAAAGGAATTGAAATGCACTTACAACCACTGTGATAAACTGGGGAGCTCAGGGCCCATCTGTTAAGCAAGGAGGCCACCTGACTGAGGGGGCTTAAATGCCCAGGTTCTTCCTTAAACCAAAACCTAAGCTGTAAATGCCTCAAGGTTACAGAATCGAAACCTAAAGACAACCAATCACAAAGAGCCAACTAGACTTTCAGCAGTAGCCAATCAATGATTGCCTTGCTTTGCTTATGCCTTCAGGTATAAAAGCCTCACCGCAGCTCCTGTTTGGGGGCCCTCCTGGCCACTTCCGGCTCTGTGCTACCCAGTTGGAGTGAACTTTTGCTCTAACTAAAACTTTAAATAGCCCTCAGTTTCTCTCAGCACTTCTGAAGGGGCACCTGCTTCTTAGCTCTGTGTACTGTGGGAAAGGTGGCTGCTGTTGCCCCATCTCTCATTTTCAAGAGATACCGGAAATCCCTGGTGGTGGCCCCACGGGAGTGGACACTGCTCACCCTGGTCCCCTTGGGAGTCCACCCATGGCCTCCTCTGGTCCCTATGGCAGGGAATCGGCCATCGCCCCTGGTGCTGACCACCGTGAAAAGGGACCCGCGGACCCCTGGTGCCCATGGCAGCAGCGCGCAGCCACCCTGGTCCCTCTGAGAGTGTGTGTGTGTGTGTGTGTGTGTGTGTGTGTGGTGGGGAGCCTGTGGCCAACCCTGGTCCCTGTGGCAGAGGATTGTGGCCACCCACCCCTTGTCTCTGTGCGAAGGGACCCGAAATCACCTCTGGTGACAGTCCCCATGGAAGCAGACCTGCGGCCGCTCCGGGAACCCCTATGGGAGTCCCTTCTGGTTCCCTTGGAGGGGACCCAGGGATCCCCTGCCGCTGGTCCCGTGGGAGGGGCCCCGCCCCCAGTCCCCCACCCGCCCCGGGCACGCCCCCCCGCCGCCGCCCCGCGCGCCCCTGAGCCCCGGAACTGGCGAGCGCGGGCACAGCCTGGGGAGCGGCGGGCGGGCTGACGGACCCCGGCCGCCCCGGCCCGCGTCCCCGCCCCGCCCCGGGCCCGGCCTTGGCGGGCGGTGGACGGCCGGGCGGCGGCGGCACCATGCGGCTCCTGTTCCTGGCGGTGCTCCGGCGGCACACGGGCAACGCCATCACGGCCCAGCGCGTCCGGTAGGTGCGGCGGCGGCCCGGGTCCCGGCGGGGGCACCGGCCGGGGGTGCGGGGGTCGGCCCGGCCTCCCCGAACCGCGCGCCCAAACGGACCGGCCAGAGGGTGCGGGGCCCGGGGTAGCGCGGGGCGGCGAGGGGCGCGTGTCTGACTCCGGCGCGGGTGCCCGGGACCTGCCCGGCGCTGCGATCCTAACGCTCCCCCGAGGCCGCTCGGCCGCTGACGCCGTGGAAAGGTATCCAGGTGCCCGGCGCCTGGGCGGCCCCGCGAGGCAGGCCTCAGCGCGGCGGAGGCTGCTCGGCGTTCTGCGGGCGCATCTCGGCGCGGCCGTCTTCACGGACGCTCCGTATTGATCGATCGTGAGCGCCCTAGGTTTGGGGAGGCGGCGACGGAATGCGAAGTCGGGGCTTCGGGACACGGCACGTTTGCGGGGACGGGAGAGAAAGAATACAAACACATGGGTATAAATATACAGTGATACCTATAGATCCGTGTACACACACCCGTGAGGGCCGCTTGTGCGCGTGCGCTGTTTTAGGCGGGATGCTCTGGGGAGGCCTCCTTCTTAGAGTGACGTTTGCGCAGCATCCTGGGTGCGACGAGGGTCCCTTGAAGCTGGGGTGGCCTGGCGGGGTGGGGGTGGGAGTAGGGGTGGACCAGGATTTCCAGGCAGAAGGCGCAGCAAAAGTGCAAACCAGTGTTACTGGACCTGCCATCCAAAGTAGCCTTTCCTTGGACTGCCCTGGCGGTCCAATGGTTAAGACTCTAAGCTTCAACTGCAGGAGGCACGGGTTCAATCCCTGGTCGGGGAACTAAGATCCCGCGTGCCTGCGAAGTGTGGCGAAAAAACAAAACAGAAAAACCCACAAAGTAGCCTTCCCTCTTCCCCTCAGCCATTTCCACGTTCCCCATCTCCTTGCTTGGTTCTCTTCTTAACATTTGTTTTTTCCTGCAGTTATCTTGTTTTCTAGGTTTATTCCTTTTTCTCTTCTCCCTGCTGGAAGGTAAGTCCCCAGGGCAGGGAGGGAGCTGATTAGTGCCTGCAGTTTCATAGCAGCTTTTTTTTTTTTTTTTTTTTTTTTACGCAAACTGACTTGCTTCATGAAATTTCTCAATTGACTTCCCCTCTGTGGGCCTTCTTCCTCATCATCCAAATGAGTGATTGCGGCCACACCTCCCCTTTCACGTCCTGTTCTCCTAAAGAGCAGCAGCGACAGGATACATCAGTCTTCGGAAGTTTACGGTTAGGTTTTTCCCATGAGGATTTTCACTGCACAGGTTTATCTTAAGTCAGTGGCACCTGCTATCACTCATTTGGAAGGCAGCTATGGTCACCACTGTTTATTTATTTATTTTTTGGCCGTGTGGCATGCGGTATCTTAATTCCCCCACCAGGGATCGAGCCCCTGCCCCCTGCCGTGGAAGTGCAGAGTCTTAACCACTGGAGCGCCAGGGAAGTCCCAGCTGTCACCCATTTGGACATAAACAGCCAGGAGGCACATGGTGGTCTCTGCCCTCACGGAGCACATTCCAGTGGGGGAGAGAGAGACTGCAGGATTAACCAGAAATGAAGGAGGCGACTGGGGCTGTGGCTTCAGAGGAGGACTCTCTGAGGAGGTGACATCCAGGCCAAGACCCCAGTGACAGAAGGAGGCAGCCACTCAAGGATCTGGAAGGATGGATGGACCTGGGACAGAGTAACAGCACGGATACAGGTCCTGGGGTCAGAGCAAGCTTGACAGGCTTGAGAAACAGAAAGAATCCATGCTCTCTGGCCTACGGCAAGGAAAGGAGGTCAGAGAGAGAGGGGCCAGTCCAGCTTAGCCTGCACCCATAGTTTATGCTGTGGAAACTAGCGAGAACATCCATTATTTAACACTGCACCCCTCACTCGAGCTGTACACCGGAGCCCCAATCTTCCAAAGACTTGCAGCCACCAAAGGGCCCTCAGGGGAGCCAGGCGGGCACTTCCACGGACATTCAGCAGGGTGCAGGGCCCTTTACTTACTTTGTTCTTTGTTTTCCTGGCTGTGCATGACGCAGAATAAAGATTGTTCTTTGTGCTTTGCTCTGTCTTCAGAGCCAGGCTTTGGTCTCCCCTTCACTCAGGAAGGATGGCTGGGGGTGGGGGGGAAGAAAAAAGGAAAAGCGGAAGTTGCTGGAAGACATCTTCTGTCTTGTGAAAGCCTAGGTTCCTTGAGGAGAGGATGCTCGGTCTCCTGAAGGGGAGGGCAGGGAGGTTTCCATGGTGACAGAGTTCCCTGGGAGCCAATTACCAGGAAGCAGTGAGAACCAGAGGAGCTCCTCAAACGTTCTCTGTGGAAGACCCCTGCGACCCTCAAGGGACCCTGGGCAGCAGCGGAGGGAGCCCCCCCCTCAAATGAGTAAGGTCGGGGTCCTCATCAGTCTCGCAGGGGAGGGTGTCTGAGTTAATTAAGAAGAGACTTACAAAAAGAAGAAATGAGTCTGTTCTTGCACACTCAAGCTTGTAGTTGTGAATGAACACCCGATACATAAATAGCGGTGCTGACTTGTGATGGGCACATCCGTACAGGACTGGACGTGTAGGATGCTCTGGGGAACCACCCCAGGCTAGACGTGGGATGGTTCAGGCATCGCAAACTGGTAGAAAGACACAGGCTCTGGAGCAGACCTCCTGCCTTCACAAGGCGGCTTCCCTGCTTAAAATCCCTAAGGTCTAAGCCAGGTTACATAGTTGCAGCTCAGACCTGCCACAGAGGCTTGTTCTCAGGATCAAATACGAGTTAATACATTTTCAGTGTTTTGAACCAGGCCTGGTGCTTAGATGCACTTAACAAACGTGGGCTCTTCGTCAGAACATGAACCCGAGCTGGCGAGGCAGGGAAGGGTTAGTGTTTGGGCAGGTGTCTCGGGCAGAGGGGCGGCAGGTAGGATGTGGGCAAGAGCGGATCCCTTCCCAAACTGAGTTGTGCAAACTTAGCAGTATAGAATGTTCTAGGTCAGTGATTCTCCGTGGGAGCAGAGGCCAAGAGAATGTGCAGAGGAGGAAGGAGTGATTCTGCCCCCCGGGGACATGGAGTAGTACATGGAGACGTTTTTGTTGTCACAACTGGGGGTGACGGGCTCCTGGCATCCAGTGGGTAGAGGCCAGGCGTGCAGCCACACACCCTGCAATGCACAGAACAGCCCCACGGCAAAGACTGAACGAGCTCAAATGTCAGTGGTACCGAGGCTGACAAACCCCGCCCTCGGGGGAGCCTGCAGACGTGGCCGAGAGGCAGGTAGGATGCGCGTCACATAGGACCTGCAGTTCTGTGTCAGGCACGGGATGCAGCCACGAAACGCTATCAGGTTTATATGTCATCGAAGGTGGTCTGGCTGCAGCCTGAAGGGTAGATCAGGATGGTGGCAGAGGAGATGCCTTTTGGAAGTGACATATTTAAGAAGTGAAACGCACAGGGCTTGGCAATTGAATATGGAGAGTGTCGAACGACAGAACGAATACAGTTTAGTAATGACGCTGATGCCCCTTATTCAAGGGAAAACCGTCCTTGGATTGGGGGGCACCGCGCCTCCCACAGCCTGGCCCTCTTCTGAGGGATGTTGGCTGAGAGCGACTTTTACAGAACCTCAGAAGCAACAACATGGAAACGGGGCCTGACTGGCCGGGCCATCGGGGGTTCCCTTACAAGGCAGCAGGCCCTATTTTTCTAGGGTCAGAGACCACGCCGGAGATGGGTCAGAGCATCGTGACTGATCCGTATTGTTTCCTTGACCACGAGGCCCGTGCTGTGCACAGACTGACGTACGCTGAGATTTGTGACGTCAGCCGGGCCACGGGGTGGCCTCCACTTTGTGGGTCCTGATCTACAAATTAACTTCATCAGGAGTGAGGGGAAAAAAAAAATCCACAACTTCCTTCATTATAGAGGGAAAATACTGAGAGAAAACCAAGAAAAGCTGGGTATATTGGGGTCTTTGTAGTAACCTTGGGCCTCTGCCGTCTAGGAGTTTTTTAGAAGGTGTAGGTGATGGGGAAGGCATGTGGGGGGAATATTTGTCTGGGGATTGATAACTAGAGAGGGACCGTTTTATTGTCTATGTGGCACCTTACATATCCTTCGGTACAATCAGTCTGCCCTGGGTCAGGTGACTTTCCCTTCTAACCTAGGGGCTGTTTGCTAGAATTTTTAAAACCCTAATCAGGGCCTACTCTCTGGGGTTGTCTCCTCAGCACTATAAATTTTAGGAACCTGCATCAGAGGTTTTTTTCACCTCTGAACAAAACGGAGCTATGCTTGGGGTATGCGGTTTGCTGGCACTGTTCCATGGGCTCTTGTGTGGACGAGAATCAGGGAGCCTGGCCTGCCCAGCAGCACTGCTCTCTGCGTCTCCATTTGGTCTGTGTCGCCATGGTGTCACCTGGGTCAGCTAGAAGCCGGGTGCAGCGAGGGGACCCACGGGCCCCCATTCACCTCTAATCCCCAGTTTCCAGAAGAACCAGGCAATCTTGCGGATCCTCTAAATCAGGCGAAGGGGTTCAGATCAGTTGCTAACAGTGAAGGTCGAAGTTTAAATTGCACAAGTCATAGATGTAAAAAAAACAAAAACGAAAGTCACACCGTTGCTTTAGTGACGAGGTAACAGGAGATCAGAGTTTCAAAGTGCGCCTCCTGCTAGGCTGAAATAAATAGCAGAGCTGAGCAGTTGGCCAGAGATCAGCCACCTGCCAGCCCAGAGGTGTTTACTCTGACCATTTCCAGGGAGGGCATGCTGACCCCTTGCTCTAAACCGGACTATCAGAGGCTCGCTAGACTCCTGGGCCTCACACCTAGAGTTTGTCTGCAGCACTGCTAAGGGTTTAGGGAAAGGCAGGAAAAGAGATGGAAAAGAAGGGAGTTCCCTGGTGGTCCAGTGGTTAGGACTCTGCACTTTCACTGCCAAGGGCCCAGGTTCAGTCCCTGGTTGGGGAACTAAGATCCCGCAAGCCGCAAGGTACAGCCAAAAAAATTTTAAAATAGAATACGTACATACATACATACATACATACATACAAAATAAGAAGAGAGAGCGATGGGAAAGAAGAAAAGGTGAAGGATTGAGGCTTCCGAGGTCCAGAGTAGGGAGTCCTAGAAGTCAGTGCTTGGATGAGCGTCCTGGCGCCCCAGTGAACGCAGCGTCCCCGAGCGACAGCAGCACTTTGTACAGCGGCTGTGACTTGTGTCCTTCCTTCAGCCTTCGTCTGGAAGACGGTGTATAAAAGTATTTTTATTTGAATGGGACGCACTTTAGATAACAGAAGCAAACAAGACTTTCTGGAAACTCACTGGAAGGGGAAAAAAAAAAAAAAGGAAGAAAGACAAACATCGTGGCGTCCAATGCCACCCTGACCCTACTGCCCAGCTGCCTTCTGCTGGTCTAAGTTTGAACTCTGCTGTGAGTGCCAAGCATATGGGAAGGAAAAAAGCCTGAGCCTATTCAAGTTTTCTACTTTTTCTTTAGAAGATGCCAAGGAAATGATGCCGAAAACCTGGCCTTTGTGCCCCAGTGCCAAATCAAATCTCAGAAGCAGAGTTTTGGGTGAAGTAGAAAACAATAGCTTTATTGCTTTGCCAGGCAGAGGGGGCCACAGTGGGCTAATGCCCTCAAAAACTGTGTGTCCCAACCTGGGAGGATTTGGTGAGGAGTTGTTTTGGCCAAGCCATGCGGCAATCGGGATCTTAGTTCCCCAACCAGGGATTGAATCCATGCCGCCTGCAGTGGAAGCGCGGAGTCTTAACCACTGGACCACCAGGGAAGTCCCTGAGGAGTTTTATAGCAATGGGTCAAGGGCGGGGTTGCTGATAAGGATACAGTCCTTTAATCTGGCCTCAGGGGATCTGGTGAGCTTCTGTGGTTCCCGAGGTTATAAAACTGTGACCTCTCTGGAATGAAAACTGCTTTATCAAGTAGTTAACATTTTCTATTTGTTGGGGGTTTTAGTTCTGCAGAAGAGCTCAAAGATATTGTTCTGTGTATCCCTTGGGGTGGAACCAGGACCCTGCCCCAAGGTTTCTTTTTTATAGTTTTATAGTTCTTTTTATAGTTTCTTTTTTTTAATTAATTTTTATTGGAGTGTAGTTGCTTTACAGTGTTGTGTTAGTTTCTGTTATACAGCAATGTGAATCAGTTATATGTATACATATATCCCCTCTTTTTTAGATTTCCTTCCCATTTAGGTCACCACAGTGCATTGAGTAGAGTTCCCTGTGCTATAGAGCGGGTTCTCATTAGTTATCTGTTTTATACACAGTAGTGTATATATGTCAATCCCAGTCTCCTACTTCATCCCATCCCCCTGCTCTATTGTGTCTTAGCTGCTCCCCACTTGTCTCTGCATCCCCTCCCTCCACTGATTAGCAACTGTTTGAACCTGCCCTTTGGAACTCAGGAAGGTCATGGAGGCTGCAGCGTATTTCCTACAAACAAGAGATGGGGGACACAGAAAGGCTTCTGAGCCCAGTAGCCCCACAGGGTCCTGCTCAGTTTCAGAAACTGCAGATGTACATTAAGTCAGTGGGAAGAGGCTATTTCCTTTCCTCCCCCTGATGTAATCATTGTCGGTTATTGTTTTCGTTTAGCAAATATTTATTATTGAGCATCTCTAGTGGGCACAGCACTGTGAAGACCCTGGGCGTGGAGGCAGGGAAGGACAGGTGAGCCCTGCAGAAGCCAGCAGCCGTTCAGCCGGAGAATTTTTAGCACATCAGCTCAGTGCTAAGCCCTGTCATTTGAAAGAAGTTTCCAGCCTTCTAGCACGAACATACAATTACACAGATTATTTAATTACAATATGATCAGTGCTAGGAAGAAGTGCTGGGTGGTAAGAGTATGTTCGAAGGACAGACCTAGTTCTGGGCGGGGTGGGGTCTGGGAGGCTCCCCTGAGAAACAGTTTTTTCTTTCTCATACAGTTTCTTTTATTGAGGTATAATTCACATACCATAAAATTCACCCTTTTAAAAGCATCCAATTCAGTGGGTTTTAGTATATTCATAAAGTCACACACCATTGCCACTATCTAATTTCAGAACATTTTCAGCCGTCTCAAAAGGCACCCCAGACCCGTTAGCAGTCACCCCCCCCATGCCCCTTTCCCCAGCTCTGGGCAACCACGAATCTTTCTGTCCCCATGGATTTGCCTGTTCTGGACATCTCCTATATATGGAATCATATGCTATGTGGTCCTTTTTGAGGACTTTACATAATGCATCAGTACTTATTCTTTTATAGCTGAATAATACATTCCGTTGACGGACATATCACATTTTGCTTGTCCATCCATCAGTTGAAGGACATTTGGGTGGTTTCCAATTACTGGCTACTATGAATAGTGCCGCTGTGAACATATGTGTATGAGAAATAACTTTTTAAGCTAGGGTTTCAAACCTGTAGGTTAGCTGGGTGAAGAGGGAGAGAGGCTGGGAACAGCATTCCTGGCCAAGGGACCTGTATGTGCGGATGCCCTGAGGCAGGAAGGGGCTTGTGGAGTTGAGAAGCCGAGGCAGCTGAAGAGCCAGCAGGAGAGAGCAGCTGGCCTGGCCGGCGTGAGCCGAATGGTTGCCACAGTGAAGGTTCTGGATTGAATGCTAGCAGGATTGCAGAGTGAGGGACTGAGGTGGCGACATAGGGAGGGAGAGTAGAGATTCGAAAATGATTTGGAAGGACCTGGGATGATGCAGCAGAGGAGAGACAAGACGGCAGAGATGCTCGTGGGGCTCTGGTGTGTGCTGCCGAGTGAGCAGTGGGCACTTCTCACTGTGTTACTCAACCGAACCTCGGGTCCATGCACCCGATGCACAGCAAAGCCGATCTACTGACACCAGGTCGTGGTGAAGGAAAGTACAGTGTTTATTGTGGGTGCCAAATAAGGAGAATGGGCAGCTCATGCTCCAAAGACCCAAACTCCCCAGTGGTTTTCAGGGAAGGGTTTTTAAAGGCAACATTTGGGATGAGGGCTGCAAGGTGCATGCCTTTCTTTTGATTGGTTGGTGGAGAGGTAACGGAGTGATGTTCTGGGAACCTCAGTCCTCAGGGTCCACATGGTTACGCTCAGTGTGTAGTCACCATCCTCCACCTGGGTGAGGGGTCTTAGTTCTTGCAGAACGACTCAAAGAGATGCATCACATTGTTATCTGTATCACTTCAGGAGGATCTAGGACTCTGTTTTATCACTGAGCTATTGTTTCTTTTTTTTGGAGTATAGTTGATTTACAATGTTGCATTGGTTTCAGGTGTACCACAAAGTGATTCAGTTCTCTACACACACACACACACACACACACACACACACACATACATTCTTTTTCAGATTCTTTTCCATTATAGGTTATTACAAGATATTGAGTATAGTTCCCTGTGCTATACAATAGGTCCTTGTAGGTTATTGATTCTGCAATAGAAGCACTAAGTACGATGTGACTGCCTTGTTCATATAACTGCATCCCAGAGTGATTGTGGTAGCGATGGGCTCGGAGAACAATGGAAACAGTGAGAGAGACGGCTGTGTTAGCAGCAGGGGCTGTCAGATTTCACTGAAGGGAGCTGGCATTGGGGAATGTCGGGACATGGTCATGGGGCTCAGAAGACATGATGTGTTGCATGTCCTGCAGGTGGAAGGGCTGGACTGGAGCTAAGGGTGTCAAGAGTGGGATGTGCCTGGCTGTGCAGGGGATGCAGGCTATGAAGGGTGTTGTGTGCTAGGCTGGGGTGTTTGGACTTGATCCCAGAGACACATTCAGCCATTAGTTCATTCAGTAAGCAAGACAGATCCAGGCCCCATTCTCATGGAGTTGACAGTTGGGCTGACTACCCCAAGCCATTTGAGGTTTTTTGCTTTGTTTTTTTAATTTTTATTTTGGCTGTGCCATGCAGCATGCAGAATCTTAGTTCCCCAACCAGGGATCAAACCCACATCCCCTGCAGTGGAAGCACAGAGTCTTAACCACTGGACTGCCAGGGGAGTCCCCATTTGAGGGTTTTAATGAACCTGGTTGGATTGGTTGTATATTCACATGCACCTCAAACAATTTTAAAAGATAAGATAGGGCTTCCCTAGTGGCGCAGTGGTTGAGAATCTGCCTGCTGATGCAGGGGACACGGGTTCGTGCCCCAGTCAGGGAAGATCCCACATGCCGCAGAGCGGCTGGGCCCGTGACCATGGCCACTGAGCCTGCGCGTCTGGAGCCTGTGCTCCACCACGGGAGAGGCCACAACAGTGAGAGGCCCGTGTACTGCAAAAAAAAAAAAAAAAAAAAGATAATATATGCACCTGGTCAAAGAATCCAGCCATGCAAGATGGTCTGTGATGAGAAGATAATCTCTCCCCCACCCTGGTCCCCAGTCCTCTTTACACAGAATCATTATTACCTATTTCTTCTGTGTCCTTCTAGAGATGTTCTGTGCACACATACTATGTATGCACAAAGTGTTCTTCACCTTTTGAAGAACACTTCATTAACAGTGTGTCCTCTTTTCATTAACACTGTGCCTTGGAGTTCATTCTAAATGACTGCACAGTGATCTGCCCTCTTTTCATGGCATCAGCCCTGAGTACCTCATATGCGCCATAATGTGACTGGTCCCCTCCTGACGCACACTGAGGTCAGTGTTAGTCTTTTTGCTGCTTCGGATATAGCCTCGGTGCTTACTCTTGGGTGCATGTTTTGCACTCATATCCAAGTGTGTCTTTGGAATCAGTTCTGAGAAGTGGAGTTGTTTGGTCACAGAGTTTGTGCATTTTAAATATATTAGCTGTTTCTACTTTGCCCACAGAAGGGGTTGTACCAGTTTACCCAGTATAGGAATGTTTATTTCATGAAGCCATAGGCAGACTCTTGTTCTTTACAGATTTTCTACATTAAAAGGATGACTGAAGTTGATCCCCATTTCTCATATTTAAAAGCCCAGTTGTAGGGGGTTTTTTTTTGTTTTTGTTTGTCATGGACTGCAATATTATGGTGATACCTATTTTTCTATTGGGTTGTTAGGGTTTTTTCTTATTGATTTATGAGAGTTCTTTACATATTAAGCAAATTAGCTTCTTTCCTTTTGTAAGTGTTGTAAGTAGTTGTGTTTTTTCCCCCCCAGTTTCTCATTTGTCCTTTGATTTTGCCCATGCTATTTCTGCCACTCAGGAAGTTTCTTTTTGGTTTATCGGATTTGTATTTTAGATTTCTGTTGCAAGGAACTGAACCGGGATGAGAAGAAAAGAGACATATTTGAAAGATATTTGGGAGGTAGAATGGAAAGGCCATGGAGTATTTCTTGAAGCTCTGATAATGGGTGACTTTTGAATTCTTGATGAAAAACTGAGTCACAGATGCCTAAACACAAACTTTGAGAAACAGGAGGAAAAAGTGAAATCAAAGAATTAAAGAAGGGGAGGGAGCTTTCTGGTGCAGCACATGTCACTGGAAGTAGCCGTGGGTGCCTCATGTGTCAAGGCTGCCAAGCCTTCCTGAATTGGCCCTTCATCCGGCTGGCCTCGGTGCCAGTCCCAGTCCTGGTGTCTGAGACTGGTGGATGAAGGTATTTTAGGTGGGTTGTCTCTCAAGGACAATTCAGAAAATATGTAGTATTAACTTCTGATTTGACTGATCTCTGGATTGGTTTTCAGTTTTAACCACAGCAGCAACTTGTGCCCTTTTAATGTTTTTCTCTCCTGTCTTTTTCTTTCTCTGTGTATGTTTTGATAAAGGGACCATCTAGAAGCTGCGGGTCACGTGTGTATTCTGAAAAATGCCTTGGACTTTGAAAGCCCATCCGAAATCTCCAACTTCATCAAGGCTGAGAGCTTGGAGGCAGCTATGGCTCTTCATCTATATAGAGGGGGTAGACTTTTGCCAGGTAACCCCCCCTTCCCCAAAGGTGGAGCCCTAGCAGTCACAAAACCAGAGCGCCTGCGATTTCAACTTAAACATCGATGAAGCAGCTTATCCCTGCTCAGAAATGGAAGGGATACAATCATCTTTTTGCTTTGCTCTTCTAAACGGAGTAGTTTTCTAAAAACGATGTAACTACACCAATTGAGAATGGATGCATATATACTGAAGCTGTTTTTCGGCATGAGGAGTCATTTTTTTTTTTACAGTTTTTAAAAATAATTTATTTATTTATTTTTGGCTGTATAGGGTCTTCGTTGCTGCGCACGGGCTTCTCATTGCGGTGGCTTCTCTTGTTGCGGAGCACGGGCTCTAGGCACGCAGGGTTCAGTAGTTGTGGCATGTGGGCTCAGTAGTTGTGGCTCACAGGCTCTAGAGCGCAGGCTCAGTAGTTGTGGTGCATGGGCTTAGTTGCTCCACAGCATGTGGGATCTTCCCGGACCAGAGATTGAACCCCTGTCCCCTGCACTGGCAGGCGGATTCCTAACCACTGCGCCACCAGGGAAGTCCCTACGGCATGAAGAGTTTTATCCTGAATGTTTTTGATGTGTATTTCTTAACTCAAAGTCTAATTTTCAAAAGTTAAAAATGTGACTCTTTCACAAAATATAGAAGTGAGCACATAGGAGAGAGTTTATTCAACTGATTTATTAATGAAGAAACTACTAAGATACTAAAGCCAGTTTAAAGAGCATTTGAGGGACTGAGTTTTTTTTTTGAATTTTATTATTTTTTTTTATACAGCAGGTTCTTATTAGTCATACATTTTATACACATCAGTGTATACATGTCAATCCCAAACTCCCAATTCATCACACCACCACCCCCAGTTTCCCCCCTTGATGGCCATACATTTGTTCTCTACATCTGTGTCTCTATTTCTGCCCTGCAAACCGGTTCATCTGTACCATTTTTCTAGTTTCCACATATATGCGTTAATATACAATATTTGTTTTTGTCCTTCTGACTTACTTCACTCTGTATGACAGTCTCTAGATCCATCCACGGAGGGACTGAAATTTGAATAGGCTAGGATTAGGTTAGCTGCAGAACTGGTTATGTCCAGCAGGGCAATCAACCGTAAGCTTTGGGGCTTTCTTTTCTTTTCTTTTCTTTTTTTTTTTTTCTGGCTGTGCTGCATGGCATGCGGATCTTAGTTCCCCAACCAGGGATTGAACCCATGCCCCCTGCAGTAGAAGCTCAAAGTCTTAACCACTGGACCACCAGGGAAGTCCCGAGGGTTGCGGGGAGCTATCTTTTCTACTATGTTAGTCAGGGTTTTCTAGAGAAACAGAGCCAAGAGGAGATATAGATATAGATGCAGATGTAGATATAGATACACACACACACACACACACACACACACACACACACACACACACACACACACATATGTATGTGAAGATTTATTATAGGGATTGGCTATGTGATTATAGAGGCTGAGAATTCCCACAGTCTGCCATCTGGAAGCTGGACACCCAGGAAAACCAGTGGTTTCATTCAACCCGAGTCTGAAAGCCTGAGAATTGGGAGGCTGACGGTGTAAGCCCCAGTCTGAGTCTAGAAGCCCAAGAACCAGGAGTGGTGATGTCCGAGGGCAGGAGAAGATGGATGTCCCAGTTTAAGCAGAGAGTATGAATTCACCCTTCCTCCCCCTTTTAGTTCTATTCAAGCCCTCAACGGATTGGGTGAGGCCCACCTGCATTGTTGAGGGAGATCTTCCTTCCTCAGACTACAGATTCAAATGCTAGTCTCTTCCAGAAACATCCTCCCAGACACATCCAGAAATCATGTTATACCAGCTCTCTGGGCCTCCCTTAGACCAGACACATTGACTTCTAACATAAACCATTACAACTGCAGCAAAGTGATTGGCATCTCTGCCTGCAAAGTATTGGATGCAACTGCACAGAGCATGCGCTCTTAATTAATAGTAAATACTGAGGTCAAACAGCAGTACCTTCTCTTAGAAAACGAATCCACAGGGACCTTTAACCACTGCTTCTGGGATTCCCTGGTGGCGCAGTGGTTAAGAATCCTCCTGCCAATGCAGGGGACACAGGTTCGAGCCCTGGTCCGGGAAGATCCCACATGCTGCAGAGCAACTGAGCCCGTGCTCCACAACCACTGAGCCTGCACTCTAGAGCCCGCGAGCCACAACTACTGAGCCCGTGTGCCACAACTGCTGAAGCCTGCGCACCTAGAGCCTGTGCTCCGCAACAAGAGAAGCCACCGCAGTGAGAAACCCGGCACCACGATGAAGAGTAGCCCTTGCTTGCCACAGCTAGAGAAAGCCCGCGTGCAGCAATGAAGACCCAATGCAGCCAGAAATAAATAAATAAAATAAATCAAAAACAAAAACAAAAAACACTGCTTCCTTGGACCTTGAAAGGATGTACATGCAGTCATCCTCTTGGCTTCAGCTACAATTTTTGGATATTTCTTCTTAACCCTCCCAAGGCCAGTTTGACTTCACTGAGAGCCCAGTGGCCACCGAGTAGAGGCAGGGCAGATCATTTTGTTGTTGAGCCGTGAGTGGCTTTTTCCAAATATGAATTAAATAACCTGGCAGTGGCAGCTTTTCAGGAGGTAGTATGTCACCTGAGGCCCCCAATTACCTACAGTAATCATCATATGGGGATAACACTTCACTTAGCAAAATGTGTCAACTTCTGAAATTTTCAGACGTCTCATTGCCAAAGGTGACTTCCTGTTTCCCTGCACTGTATCAAACCTTATTTAATCTTCCAGCTCTCTCTCTTGCTTCCCACACCATAGGAAGTTGGACCCTCTCTTCATATGCAGGCCTTACTTTGTGTGTGTGTGTGTGTGTGTGTGTGTGTGTGTGTGTGTGTGTGTGTGTGTGTGTGTGTGTATATATATACACACACACACACACACACACATACATGTGTATATATATATATATATATATATATATATATATTTTTTTTTTTTTTTTTTTTTGCGGTACGCGGGCCTCTCACTGTTGCGGCCTCTCCCGTTGCGGAGCACAGGCTCCGGATGTGCAGGCTCAGCGGCCATGGCTCACGGGCCCAGCCGCTCCGCGGCATGTGGGATCTTCCCAGACCGGGGCACGAACCCGTGTCCCCTGCATCGGCAGGCGGACTCTCAACCGCTGCGCCACCAGGGAAGCCCTACTTTGTATATTTAAGTGCATAACTTAGCGATCTTTCCACATCAGTGCTTATGCTGAAAACCGGTCACTCCCAGTAGCTGGCTGAGAAGAAAATCTTGTGGTTTCCTGAACCTGGCTTCTTAATCAGACACTTGATGCTGCCTGTTCTTTTAGGTTCAAGCCTAAAGCATGTTCTCAACAAGAAACAGGAAGAGATTAGTCAAAACCTTAATTTCCCTTTGCTGTGTGACATATTCATAGATTCCGGGAATTACAGATGGACGTCTTTGGAGGCCATTATTCTACTACCACAGACCTTTCTCTGGTCCCCAAAGATTCAAGTCCATCCCACATGCTAAAATCATTCTCCCCATCTCAGCATCCCCCAAAGTCTAAGCCCATGGCAGAAGAGGAATCATCTCTACCACACTCGCCTTTCCATGTCTGCCTGACTGTTTAGTATTTTTGGAAAAGATCACACCAGTCCGTAGTAAGAAATGCAAACACTATAAAGTGTTACAGAGAGAAAAGAAGTAAGTTTCTCTCCTGTTCCAAATCAGTCGCCTTCCGGGTTCCTTCTTTTTTCTTTTGGCCACACCGTGCAGCTTGTGGAATCTTAGTTCCCCAGCCCGGGCTTGAACCTGGGCCCTCAGTGAAAGCATTGAGCCCTAACCACTGGACTGCCAGGGTCCCCTCTATAGAGGCAACGGCAGCTAGGTTTTTGCTGTTTATCCTTTCACAGGTGTTCTTTGTACAGAGAGATGTGTGTTTATTGTTTTCCTACACACCTATTGTGTTAATCAAAATGCACTTGATTTTTTTTTTTAAGTTTTCATTTGAGTTTTTTACTCACAGCCTTTCTGTACCTCTTATGTGTTATTGGTGAGCTTAGTAGCTAAAGGCTGAATTCTTCGCAGTGAAGTGAGAGACAATTCACCAGAAAGAGAAAAGAGAGATAGAATCTGCTCATTTGCGTGACAAACACTTCTAAGGCAAATACAAGGAAAGATCTGTACCTTCTCCACTTACATATTGAATCTCAGTAGAGATGGCTTGTTTGAGAAACCCCAGTATGGACTGAAGTTAGATCTGGTCTGTTTAGTGGTTTGCCTTTGCTCTTTTGAAATTTTTATTGACCTTTGGAAGTCCTTCTGGGAGCCCTGTGTGGTGAGCACACTGTTTAACTTGACCTGTGCACTCTAGGTGCCTTGTGAAATGACCCAGCCAGGGAATGTGCCTTCCATCAGCCCAGGGCCCTTCATTCAGAATAAACACGCTCCCAGGGGGAATCCTTTTCCATTTGACGCGCGCAACATCTCCAGTATTTTTGGTTCCCATATATTTGTGCCCTCCACGTTCTATCATTGCTGTTGTACTGTGTGTGCCTGAAGATACAGTCTGTGTCTCTTTCCTCTCCCTCTTGGTTCCTTGCCAGCACGGTGACGGTTACTATGAACAGCAGATCTAAATTTGAAGCCCTCTTTTTCTGTCATAAAAGCACCAGTAGCTCCAGATTAACCCATTTCCGAACGATACGCTTGGCTTTGATAGATGGAGGCCAACAACATTTTTCATGTGTTAAAATTGAAAGCAAATTGATTTAAAATCGTCTTGTCTCACGTGATTAACCCCATGTCATGTTCTTAACAGTGACACCTGTTCTATTCAGAAGAGCTGTGGGTAAAATTCAACAAACCACCAAATCTGCCCCCTATGTTGTGGGAACTTCAGTTTTTGATATCGTCGCTTTGGGATGGTTACCAAGGGGTGTTTCCGAAGGTAAACTGTGCTTTGTTAATTATCCTATTTTGCAGGTCATGGAATTCCTTTTGGAATCATCTTTGGTGGAACTGATTTAAATGAAGACGTTAAGCAGGGAGAAAAAAACAAAGTGATGGGAAAAGTCCTAGAAGAAGCCAGGTAAGACTTAAGAGAATTTCACAGGAGTTAAGCATCTAACCCTTTTGGTTGAAATTCACCGACACACAAAGACAGAGGAAACCAGTAGTTTGGGAGGTTTACATCTTTCCATGTAGAATCAACTTCTTTCTTTTTGTTCATCTTTCCTTTCATTTGGTGCCTGTTTATTTTGCCACAAATAGTCATTGTAAACAAGTTATTGCACTTGAATAGTTCTTTGACTGCAGTTAATATTGGACGAACGTGCTTAGAATGTTCTGAGTGGTGGAAGAAACAGAATTCTTGCTAAGAGATGAGATGGATAAACTCAAGCTTTATTAGTGCACAAGTTGGGGTTGACTTTGCATCAGGTTTGCCCAAGTAGAATATTTTTTCCAGTTTCCTTGAGATACGATTGACGTGCAGCCCTGTATAAGTTTAAGCTGTACGACATAATGATTTGACTTGCGTACTTGAAACGATTATCACAGGAAGTTTACTGAACATTCATCATTTCGTATGGATACAAATTCAAATAAATAGAAAAAAAAACCTTCTTTCCTTGTGGTGAGAACTCTTAGGATTTACTTGCTTAACTTTCACGTATAACATGCGGCAGGGTTAATTATATGTATCGTGTTGTACGTGACATCCCTAGGACTCCTTTGTCTTACACCTGGAAGTTTGTACCTTTGGTTGCCTCCATCGAATTGCCCCTTCCCCACTCCCCGCCTCTGGTCACCACGAATTGGATCTCTTTTTCTCTGAGTTTGTTTGTTTGATTGGTTGGTTTTGAAGTATGATTGACCTACAGCTCTCTGTTAGTTCCTGTTACACAACATAGCGATTCAATATGTGTCTACATTTGAAGGTGATCCCCACGGTAAGTCTAGTTTCCATCTGTCACCATACAAAGATGTTACGTAGTTGCGTACTGTATTTACTGTCTATCGATCTACGTGATTATGTTAACTTGCTGGTCTCTGAGTTCAAGCACATTTTAACAACGCTGCCTTTTTACTTCCCCACCCTGCTCCCCCCCAACATTTACTGGTTTTGACGTCGTACGCATTGTACATCTTTTTGTTTTGCATCTCCCTGAACCATGTAGATTGTGGTACACAGGTGATTTTCCTACTCTTTGTCTTTTAACCTTCCTACTAGCTTTGTACACGGCTGATTTACTACCTTTACTGTATATTTGCCTTCACTAACAAGATGTTTTCTGTGGTAATTTTCATGTTTCTAGTTGTGGCAAGAGGAATCTCTTTGACGTGGCTCTTAACCTATACGGGTTTCTGGGCTCTATATAAACCATTTGTGAGAGCAACCAGCGAGCGGGTTTCTCAGTAGGGTCACTGTGGGTATTCTGGGCAGGATAGTTATTCATTGTGGGGCTGCCCCGCATGTCCCAGACTCTGGACACTGCGTGTCCACAGCACCTGCTGGGTACTGCAGCAGTTAAACACACCTGCCCACATTTCTAGCCCCTGGGATGGGAGTTATTGCCCCTGTTGAGAACCCAGAGCTGTACTTCCCAACCTTCTTCATGTCAAGGCATTCTTAGAAAATGATAATATCTGTACAGCATTCTGGAGTGAACTGGGAGGCTTGGTGGGGAAACAGAAACACCCCATTTTCTCTTTATAACAATCACAGTCATAATAACTAACATCATAATAAAATACAAATCCTCTCTGTTCATATAAAAATTGTGAAAAAAAGAGCTAATGAAATCGAAAGAAGAAGTATACATGCGTACCCAAAGCAAAGCAAAGCACTCTTCTTGGCAGGCTTTCTGGGGTGATTCCACGGAAGCGTTGACGTGGGTGGATGTGGTCTCTGCCCCCCATGCACCCACTGGCTGCTGATGATTCAGAGTCTCACCTGCCATCGAATCACCCTGAATTCACAGCTTACTGAAAACCCAACCAGTACTGTTGAAGCATCCTTTCAACTCTAATAAATTTTTGAATCATTGTGGGAAACAAAAAAAAACAAAACAGGTGATGAATTTTTAAAATGTGGAAACACTACTTATTAGTTTTTTAACCACTTTACTGAGGAATGACTGCCATGCAAAAAGCTGTACGTAATCAAGGCACACAACTTGATGAGTTTGGAGATCAGTGTATACCTGTGAACCCATCATCACAATTTATGCTGTAACCACATCCATCACCTCCAAAAGTTTACTCCCACCTTCTTTATTTTTATTATTATTTTAATTTTTATGGTAAGAACACTTAACAGAAAATCTACCCTCTTAGCAAATTGTTTACCTACAGTATTATTACCTGTAGGCTCTCTGCTGTACAGGAGAGCTCTAGGGCACGTTCATCTCGTACAACTGAAACTTTGTGACCTTTGACTAATAGCTCCCTGTTTTCCCCTCCCTCTGTTTCCCCCTCCCTCTGTGTCCCCCTCCCCCAACCCCTCCCATGCTACTCATGCTTCCACGAGTTTGACTGCTTTAGATTCCACGTGTCTGTAGAATCATACAGTATTTGTCCTTCCACATCTGGCTTGTTTTCCTGAACATAAATATGTCCCAGGTTCATCCATGTTGTTGCAGATGTCGGGATGTCCTCCTTTTTTAAGGCTGAAGAGTATTCTAGTGTGTGTGCATGCCACGTTTTCCTTATCCATTCGTCTGTTGATTGGCATTTAGGTTGCTTCCATGTCCCCAGTAAGTGGCCAACCATGAATTTTCTTTTTTCTTTCTTTTTTATTATTATTATTATTTAACATCTTTATTAGAGTATAATTGCTTTACAATGGTGTGTTAGTTTCTGCTGTATAACAAAGCTATACTAACCATGAATTTTCTGTGCTCGTCTGTAAGCCTTGCATGGCTGAGAAGCCGTGGGAATCCAGACGTCTTCAAGTGTGTGTAACTGTCGCATTTCTGATCCACACCAAGGACAGAACCCCAGGTTCTATTTCGCAGCCTAATTTTTTTGTGGGGAAAGATAGGTGTCAATCTTGCCTCTTAAAACTAGGGTTACAAATAGATGGCATTGCATTTCAGGACACTGCTTCTTCCTGAAGACTTCCTGGACATAAATGTGGAAATGCAACCTTTTTAAGTTAGAGAGTACGCTCCGCGTATGTGTGTGTGTTTTGCAGTAAATGAAGGTATTAAAACAGTGTTGACTCACCTCGAAAGGTGATCTATCATTATAGGTTTTCTTCTTGTTGTTGTTTTTACACCCTAAGAATTTATTTCATAGAAGGAAAATCATTCTGCTTGGGAGAAACAATGTGGAATGAATTCATTTTATGATATTATCATTAACATTATTCATTGTGTTGTTAGTAAAACACACATTGATTTTTTTTTTTTTTTTTTGCGGTACGCGGGCCTCTCACTGCCGTGGCCTCTCCCGTGGCAGAGCACAAGCTCCGGACGTGCAGGCTCAGCGGCCATGGCTCACGGGCCTAGCCGCTCCGCGGCATGTGGGATCTTCCTGGACCGGGGCACGAACCCGTGTCCCCTGCATCGGCAGGCGGACTCTCAACCACTGCGCCACCAGGGAAGCCCCACACATTGATTTTTATTTGGGGATATTGATTGGAGTTAGTGGGCAGGGAAGTTGCGTGAATCACAGATTTCTTGTCCGACACAATACAGCACACTTTTCTGTAGAACAAAGCATTGAACTTGTCTAGCTTTATAATGAGTGTTTCATTTAAATAGTTTTATTTTCCCTATAAGGTATATTTTTCAACTTTTTTAGTATTGAAAACTTTTCCTGTATGGTATAGTATGGGAACTTATTTTAGCATCCACTTTTGGGCTTATGAATATTATAATAAGTATTTGGTAGTTATAAACACCAAAATTAAATAAGGAGTATTTGAAATTTGTGGAAATTGTTTAGTGAAGTCTTATCCAGGTGCATATTAGAAAAACTTAACATTGCCAAGCAAATGAGCAAAAGAGAGTTTGCATGAAATGAATTGCCTCACAAATACTCTCACGATTACGGAATCAATGGCATGTGAAGTTACTGTTGTGTAGGTCAAAACTGGTTGAATGTTGGTAATTTCATATGCTTTTTCAGTGTTACTAAAGATGTTTTCGACAAACAGAACTCTATGTCAACGTAAGTGTGTTTTGAAATGGCAGTGTTCAAGCAAAAGTGCAAAAGTGGTACTTTTATATTTTTCCTAAAAAATGTGTTATTTTATTTTATTTTTTATGTTACCTTAAATAGTATTTTATTTTATTTTTGATTGAAGTATATAGTAGATTTACAATATTGTGGTACTTTCTGCTGTACAGCAAAGTGATTTAGCTTTACATATATATACACTCTTTTTTAAATATTCTTTTCCATTATGGTTTATCTCAGGATATTGAGTATAGTTCCCTGTGCTCTACAGCAGGACCTTGTTTATCCATCCTATATATAATAGTTTACATCTGCTGACCCCAACCTCCCACTCCATCCCTCCCCCAACCCCCCTCCCCCTTAGCAACCACCAGTCTGTTCTCTACATCCGTGAGTCTGTTTCGTAGATAAGTTCGTTTGTGCCATATTTTAGATTCCACATATAAATATCATATGGTATTTGTCTTTCTCTGTCTGACTTACTTCACTTAGTATGATCATGTCTAGGTCCATCCATGTTGCTGCAAATGGCATTATTTCATTCTTTGTTACGGCTGAGTAGTATTCCATTATATATATGAACCACATCTTCTTTATCCATTCCTCTGTCGATGGACACTTAGGTTGTTTCCATGTCTTGGCTGTTGCAAATGGTAGAAATGTGTTATTTTAAATATCTTTATCTTCCAAGGATCTTTGGGCTAGAAACTCTCTTAAAAGGTTATCTATTAGGTGGATGTAAAGCCAGACCCCCTGTTCCTATATGAGGAGCCAGAAGAAAGACCTTGTTATCTGTGGCCCTGGAATAAGTGGCGTGTCTTTCAAGTTAGCTCCAGTTCGCCCCTCTGACTCCGAAAACATTTTCACACGCACCTTTGAGGAGAACCTTCCCAAGACTCTCATCCTTCCCTGCCGTCTTAAACTGACGCTGTAGCTCCTCCTCATGCCTCATCTTGGGTTCTGAAATGAGCAGGACGTGATGGTGGGGACGGTCACATGGGTGGGGGACAGTCACAGTCAGCCGCCGGGCTGCCGTGCACACAGAGTCCGCTCCTCACACCTGGGACATTTTCCTGTTCTTTCCTCCCCCTCTCCACCCATCCCTCCCCCTCACCTGCTTCCTGTTGGAATTTAAGGCAGAACTGTTCCTTCTCTTACTTATACACATATACAGACAGCAGGTATTTTTGCCCATCTCCTGGGTGCCAGACACTCCAGGGGCTTGGGAGGTGGCCATGAACAGAGCCGCGTTCCAGCCCATGTGGAGCTGACATTCTCACCGAAAAGTAGAGCATCACGCTTGCCAGATGAGTGGCTGTTCATAAATGCCGTTATGGGGTAAATTGCTTGGTCTTTGTGTTATTGACCTTATTCTTTGTTCGTTGGCTGTTCTTGCTTTTGGTGTCATTTTTTTTTTCTGAAAGTTTTAGGCTGTCAAATAATTTGTTCACTGGCCACGTGGGGCGCCCTAATGTTTTGCACAAGTCCCAGTAGTGGTGTTAGTGCTAGTAGAAAATAATAATAGCAGATGTTTATCAGATGTTAAATGAATTAGGGACCAGGAACTGTGCCAGGCAATTTACATGCTTAGTTTGTTCTTTGTTTGGTTCTTAAGTTTCTCATTTTTGCGGACTTCCGCAAAGGAAGGCTTCTGCACTCTCCTTGCAGTCGATATTTAGTTGCTCTTCTCTCCTTTTTATCCTCGTTTCTTGGAGTAAAGTTGATGCCCTCAGAATACAGTTTATTTGTGTTTCTTGCCAATGTTCGGGGGACGTGGAGAGCATCTCATAAGTGATGCCAGCAGTCTGATCCCTGCTGGGCTCAGATGCAAGGTCTGGTGTGGTCTCGTCCTGCTTTCTCACGTTTGTTCTACCCAAAGGGACGGATTCCATATTTCTCCCTTAAGTAAGAGGCATGCGATTGGCTGTGTCTGCGATTGCTGGCTGGTTTGGGGAGAGTGAGGAGGGGGAAGAAGGAAGGCTTGGAGAAGACACAGGCAGGGGGACGTGAGCTCCCCTTTCCAGGTCATGCCAGTGGGGAGGAATCATCTATTAACGGTTCTTTTTTTTTCTTTCTTTTTTTTTGGCCACGCCAGGTGCCGCTTGCGGGACCTTCATTCCCCGACCGGGAATAGAAACCGGGTCCCGGCTGTTAAAGCTCTGAGTCCTAATCACTCAACCGCCAGGGAATTCCCTATTAATGGTTCTTGGTTGCAACAATTTTCTATTTCTACCACTCATACATTTGTTAATTGGAATTCTACTATAAGGAAGAGTTGTCTGTTTGACCCCATTTACTTACTCAGTTATTTAGTTACATCAACACGGACCCATGGCTATTTATTTTATTTGACTCTATGGGTTACCCATCACTCCTATTACTTATTTTGGTGCCCAGATCACCTCAGCCATGGCCATTGGAGATATTTTGTGTTGACTCCTGCATCCTTTCGACAAGCCCTTGCCATGTTTTGAGCGCTTTCTTACTTTCTGGCCCCAAAAGATATTCCTGGTTCATTCCACGTGTACCCAGTCCTGCTTCTGGAAACCACCATTTCTCGATGAATGGGGACATTCAGTAAATCTTGAACACTTTTGCCAGTTTTCCTTTGGCAAAGCCAGTGGACCGGATCACCTGCCCCTGAATATTATCTAAGTTCCTTGCCTCTCTAGTGCATCTTGTTTTCTGTCTTTTTTTTTTTTAATAAATTTATTTATTTTATTTTTGGCTGCGTTGGGTCTTCGTTGCAGCACGTGGGTTTCTCATTGTGGAGGCGTCTCTCCTTGCAGGGCGTGGGCTCTAGGCACACGGGCTTCAGTAGTTGTGGCTCACGGGTTCTAGAGCGCAGGCTCGGTAGTTGTGACGCATGGGCTTCGTTGATCCACGGCATGTGGGATCTTCCTAGACCAAGGCTGGCACCCGTGTCCCCTGCATTAGCAGGCGGATTCTTAACCACTGCACCACCAAGGAAGTCCCTCTGCTTTCTGTCTTTATCTCTGCTTCCCTCACCTTCCCTGAAGGAACAAGAAACATAGGAAGTTTTGAGCTTCATTTGTTCATTTTCTGCAGACAGAACTTTTTTTTTGGATGTGAGTGGAGATGAAATCTAACAGCCAATGACCACGACTAATAAAGATTGATTGCACTGTAAATTCAGCTGCTTACCTGTCTCTCACAATTTGTTCCAAAGAGCTGTTTCACAGTTATGTTAATTAGATTCTGCCCTAATCATTTTCATTATTTTTGCTCACTTTTCTAGATTCGCTGTCGCTTTCACGGAGTCAATGAAGGAGACGGCACAAAGGCAGTGGGTACGTGTTCATTTCACGTTTTGATTTGGGTTATGCTGGCAAAGTTGCAGGATCAGAGAACAGAAAGGCAGTTTTAGTAGAGCTGACATGGTTCCCATCGGCACCGTCCATGGTGGCCACAGCAGTGTGTTATGTTTCCCATATGTTGATGTTTTTTATTTGGGTAGATACTCTTAGACCATCCCTGATTTTCTTTGTTGTTCTTCTTGAATTGCAAAAATAGCCCAATAGCCAGCTCTTTTCTTTTTTGTTTGTTTGTTTTTGCAAATCTCTCTCTCTTTTTAAAACTAATAATTTATTTATTTGGTTGCACTGGGTCTTAGTTGCGGCAGGCAGGCTCCTTAGTTGCGGCATGCATGTGGGATCTAGTTCCCTGACCAGGAATTGAACCCGGGCCACCTGCATTGGGAGCACAGGGTCTTAACCACTGCGCCACCAGGGGAGTCCCAGCCAGATCTTTTCATGTTTTGTCTGTTTTCATTTTATGTGCTCAGATGGGATGATTTACGGACTAGACTGTAAATGTTGCAGCATCCTTGTACACGTTGGGAGTAGCAATCCCTTAGGTGGCAGCTGGAGTTTCCTAGGCTGGACTCTTCATTTGAAGGGCTTTAATGAGTAGAGGGCTTTGTAGCTCTACAAGTTAATGCATTTATTGACTTTTAAAATTCATTATGACTTGGGGGGGGTGAAATGAGCTGGCGGGAATCTGAATCCTCCGTGGGGAGTTCTGTAGAGGACTGGTGGGGCTGGTGTCTGCAAAACTAAAGAAAAGGCCAGCTGAAAGGTTGCTTTCCTCCGGTGGATCGTAGGCACGATGCTGCTTTCTCAGATGGTGACCCCTGCAGTGCCCCTGGGCCACCAGCGTTGCTGGTCCTTGTGCTTTACCAGCAAACCGTTTTGCACAGCACTTAGGCCCTTGTCATCTGGAGGCATTATTCCTGTTGGTGGCATTTTACAGGCTGTGCACATTCTTTATCTATAGGCTTTCACTTTGTAACATCAAACGCTTGGAAACGGCTGCAATGGGACAAGGGCAAATGCAGTATTTTGTGGGACTGGTCGACCTTTGCCAAAGCCCAGAGTACTATGTGCACGTGAACGTGAAGATTCCCTGCAACCAGAGTGTGCATATTCTTATTTTTGACCTCAAACTCCCCAGGCAGAGAATCGAGGGTGCATTTTTCAGTGCAATGTAATGAATGAAAAACGGCAAGCTTCCTGGCTCCGAGTTTCGTGTTTGTATCAGTTTGACTGTCTATCTGCCTTACGGCAGTGATGTACCAGTGGTTCTCAAAGGGGGGTCCCTGGGACTCTTTCAGGATCTGCACAAAGTCAAACCTATTTTTGTCATAATGCTCAGACATTATTAAAGGCATGATGAAAGGCAAAAACCTTTTTCACCATGTGAAGAGCACTGGCGAGGAAAATTGCTGACGCCTTCATCGTCATGAAAGTAGGGGTACCCATCTGCACCGATGGGTTATTCACCACCACCCACTTATAGTTAAAAAAAAAAAAAGAGCCCGTTTTTCACTTAAGAAAGTCCTCGATGAAGCATAAAAATGATAAATTTTTATCAAACATTAACCTCTGAATACATGTGTTTTTTTTAACTTTCTGGGTGATGAAACAGGAAGTATGTGTCAGCTCTTTCTGCTGCCTCTGAATGAGGGATGGGGGTTATCTTGAGCAAAGGCCCTGGTGCAACATTGGGGTCGCAGACTGAACCAGCCATGTCTTAACACAATTTTTTTTATCTGAAGGACTGATAACCAAACTATGGTTACTCAGACTTGGGCGTTTGGCGCTCATTTTCTTAAAAGTGACTCAATTGAGTGAGTCATTTCAAGAAAAACAGCGGGCAGTATCTATTGCCAATGATATCATTTAAATTTTAAAGCAAAAATTAGAATCTCGTAAGCCACCAGGAAGTGGACAGCTTCCCCTTACATCCTTCCCTGATGAGATCAGTGGTTGTGTTAACAAACGTGAATTTTTTTTTTTTTTTGGATGCTGTGTAATGAAATGGTTCAACATTTGCGAGATCTGCGTCACTCAGTGAACCAATATTTTTCAAATGACTAATACGTGGCATCACAGAATCATGCATAGATAACAGATCCATCAAAGTGCAAGACAGACCTATGGATTCGAAATATCAGGGTATGATACAATTTCAGGTTCCATATTGCGACTAACCTTTAAGAAGCTACCATTTGTTGAGTTTTGGTGTCATGTCCAAGACTAATACCTATAATGATCTGAAAAGGCTCCTTAAAGGCCCATATTAAAATATTCCTCCCCTTTCCAGCTACCTGTCAGCAAGAAGCAGGATTTTCTTTATACACTTCAGCCAGAGCAACATATGGAAACAGATTGAATAGAGCAGCAGATATGAGACTCCAACTGCCTTCTGTTAAGCCAGACATAAAAGAAAGCTTTTCCCTGCTGAAGCAAGTTTATCCTCCTTGATTTCCCCCCCTTTCCCTAACTTCTCAGTTTTAAATGTCACCTTTGTCTGTAAAACCTGTGGCCCTCCAAACCTGGTACAGATGTGTTTACTGCTGTATCAGTTATTTTTGCTGCATAACAAATCACCTCACACGTAGTGCTTTAAGACAGCCATTTATCATTTATGCTTTGTGTTGTCTGGGCATTTCTGGCCGGGGTCAGCTCAGCGGGGCTGGGTAGTCCAGCATGGCTTTGCTTACGTGTCGGGGCCTCGGCTGGGATGGCTGGGACAGTTGGTGTTTCTCTCCATGTGGTCTGTCGCCCTTTATCAGGCTCAGCGGCAGGAGAGAGCAGGCAGCAGTGCGTGAGCAGGCTGCAAGCTTCTGCCTGTGTGCTGTTTGCTACTGTCTGTGGGCCAGAGCAAGTCAAGCACAGAGCTATAGCCTCTTCCTCCTTATGGGGCGATCTTCAGCGTGGCCTTAAAAAGCAGGGGTGCAGGGAGGGAGCCGTTGATTAGGTCCATTTTAATAATCCGCCGCGCTTAGTGCTTATCCCTCGAGATTGTAACACCTATTTATCGATTGATTTAGTTTTGGCGGCGTTGGGTCTTCGCTGCTGCGCATGGGCTTTCTCTAGTTGCGGCGAGCGGGGGCTACTCTTCCTTGCGGTGCATGGGCTTCTCATTGCGGTGGCTTCTCTTGTTGGGGAGCACAGGCTCTAGGCGCACGGCCTTCAGTAGTTGTGGCACGTGGGTTCAGTAGTTGTGGTTCGCGGGCTCTAGAGCACAGGCTCCGTAGTTGAGGTGCACGGGCTTAGTTGCTCTGCAACATGTGGGATCTTCCCGGACCAGGGCTCGAACCAGTGTCCCCTGCATTGGCAGGCGGATTCTTAACCACTGCGCCACCAGGAATGCCCCTGTAACACCTCTTTCCTTCACTTTTCGCACCGTGTGGCTGTGAGTTCTTTGAGGACAGGGACAAGGTATGGTTCACCCCTGTATCCCTAGAGGGTAACGTACCACCTCACGTTCAATAAATTCTTGTCCGATTGACTTGGCCAGGAAGGGATCCTTCTTTACAACTTTTTATTACAGAGATGTCCAAGCATATACAAAAATAGCAAGAATAGTAGGGTGAGCTCCTATGCGTCCACCAGCCAGCTTACCATTCTCCAATCCTTTTTTTCTTTTTTGGCCGCGCCGCATGGCTTGCGGGATCTTAGTTCGGGGACCGGGGATGGAACCTGGGCCACGGCAGTGACAGCGCCAAGCCTAACCACTGGACCGCCAGGGAACTCCCTCCAATCCTTATTTATTTGACTCTCACCCACTGCCCCACCACTCCTGCACACACACACACACACACACACACACACACACACACACTTTTTCTTCTGGAATGTATTTTTAAAAAGCACAACCACCATGCTCTTTTACCTGCACGGGATATAGATTTTTTTTTTTTAACACAAGCCCCATGTTATGGATCCATTTCTGTGCGGGAAGACCATAGCATGTGAGGAAGAAATAAAGAAGGGCTCAGGGATATTAACATTTTTATGAATATATTTTGGAAGAACTCGAGGAAAGGAGTATAGATGTGGAGAGGAGGAGGAACAGGGTCTTTGAGCTGCAGACACATTGAATTAGAGACGAGTATTGGACTCGGGGATGAGTATCCAGAATGTAGCTCACAGTGTGGGGCTGTCGTCAGAAAGGGGTGCAGCTGGAGGTCCAGATGTGGAAGTCATCAGTGTCGAGGTGATACGCGATCGGTGATTATTCTTAGACGGGACTAACTTTTATTTTATTTTTTATTTTTTGGCTGCGTTGGGTCTTTGTTGCTGTGCACGGGCTTTCTCTAGTTGCGGCGAGCGGGGGCTACTCTTTGTTGCTGTGCGTGGGCTTCTCATTGCGGCGGCTTCTCTTGTTGTGGAGTGCGGGCTCTAGGCATGCGGGCTTCAGTAGTTGCAGCACGTGGGCTCAGTGGTTGTGGCTCGCGGGCTCTAGAGTGCGGGCTCAGTAGTTGTGGCTCATGGGCTCTAGAGCACAGGCTCAGTAGTTGTGGTGCACGGGCTTAGTTGCTCTGCGGCATGTGGGATCTTCCCGGACCAGGGCTTGAACCTGTGTCCCCTGCATTGGCAGGCAGATTCCTAACCACTGCGCCACCAGGGAAGCCTGGGATTAACTTTTCGATGTAACGATGAGAAAACTGCGTTAAATGCATAGACCAGTTACGTTTTGGGCAGGCTTGCTAGCAGTGGTGAGAATATCCAGCAGTGTCCTGTCAAAAGATCTTTTTTTCTTTTTTTTTTTTTTGGCTGTGCCGCGTGGCAGGTGGGATTTCAATTCCCTGACCAGGGATTGAACCCAGGCCCTCAGCAGTGAGAGCGCAGAGTCCTAACCACTGACTGCCGGGGAACTCCTGGAAGGATCACCTTACATGTCAAGATTAAGTTGACCATTTGCCTGTCACCCAGGAGGTCAGCCACACCAAATCTACCCTCATCCTAGGTTAGCTGTCTTTGTTTTCCGACAGATGCTTTTCCAAATATAATAACAAGGCATTTGAAGAAAGAAATGGAGAAGTCGGCAAAAATTGTTTTGTCTTGGATGATGATGTCACAGGCAGCATCAAGAAAGCTCGTAAAAGAAAGGATGAATTTGTTTTTATTGTTTAAAGTGGTGGAGGTTAGTTATTAAATTCGAATGTGAACCTGTTTTTTAATACCGCTTTAGTACTTTTTTTTTGGTGGATGATTTTTCAATAAAGTTCAGCTCAATACCTTTATTTGATTAGTTTTTGCAAATGAAAACTGTGTAGAAACAATATAAAGGTTCATTGTTCAGCCACATCTATGTAATGCTTTGAGATGGATTTCTGTGGAGAGACTACTGGTAGTTACGTGTTCGGAACAGTGACGCAGTTTTTGAGTAGTTAAGTTTCATGCTGCATTATTGAACTGCCACCTTTTGTTTTTAATTTTCTCCTTTATTTTGGTGAGCAGGCTTGGCTCAGGTCCAAACTTAGTTAACCTTACGTAATTATTATCAAACCAGAATCAAATTCCAATTATCCCAGATTAGAAAGATTTATGGTCTTTGCTTCTTACTGCTTTTGTGGTTTCATGTAGAGTCTGTATAGATAAATATAGTTTTGAGCATAAAATCCGGCCTAAAACTTGTTATTTTCTCAAACTTCATTTTTATAAAAACACAGGCTCACTCTTGATGCCAGTACTGTTAATAGAAATACAATGCACCCTACGAAGATGAGCCCTGGATGTAATTTACAATTTTCTGAGAGTCCCATTTTTAAAAGTCAGTGGAAACAAGGAAGATCAGTTTTAATAATCTGTTTTACTGAATCCACCTCCCTGAGTTAGCCAGCCTGCAAAGGACAAGGGTAAGGGTGCTCTCCCCAAACCTGCCCTCACTTTTGACACCAAGGGCAAGTTCAGGGGATCCCCATCACCACCCTCAAGTTTGAGAAAGGGCTTGAAGGACTCAGAACTCACGAAGAGTTACACTCGCTGTTATGGTTTATTACTGGGAAAGGATAAGACTAAAATCCGCCAAAGGAAGAGACGCCGGGGCTGGTCCTCCATCGCCCTCTCCCTGGGCAGTCAGGACATTTTACCCTCTGGCTGTTGGTCTATGACCATCTCAACGCCCCGTTATTGATCTGAGACGTATGTACGGGGTTTGCCAACCCGGGAAGCTCACTGCGTTTGGTGCCCAGAGTTTATTCTGGGGCCTCATTGCATAGACTTGACTGATGGATTGCTTGCACACAGGGTTGAATCCAGTCTTCAGGCAGATTGATACCACTGGGCCCAAAGTGCCCAATTTCCATCACATGGCTGGTCTTTCCGGCATGGCCAGCCCCTACCTAAGACTGTTAGCTGTGGCTGGCCTCACCCTAGAGAAATACATGCCCCTTAGGAATCACATAGATTATTTCCTAGAAGCCCAGGGCAAAAGCCAGACCACCTCTTGGCCAAGGCCAAGTTCCTAACGGCACACCTACTGTATCCAAAATCTTATTATTTCAACACATGAGCAACATAAAAATGACTAAGGTGCTATTTCACATTTTTTGGGTACTCAGTCTTTGAAATTGAGTGTGCATGTTACTTTCAGGAGGCACATTTCCATCCAGACCAGCTCCGCTTCAGGGGCTCAGTAGCCTCACGTGCCCAGGGCTGCAGTATTGGACAGTGCAACATACCACAGATATGCACGTGGGGAGCACCCTGATTCAAGCTTTCCAAAACATATGCTCCGATCTGGTCGTGGAGAAACATTAACAGGAAGGAGTGAAGGGAGGGTATATTTTGCAAGCTGTGGGTTAATTTCAGCCCTCTGACAAAGCTAGGATGCTCCTTTAGAAACATTATTTTGGGACCTACTGTATAGCACAGGGAACTATCTCAATGTTTTGTAATAGCCTAAAAGGGAAAAGAATCTGGAAAAACAATAGATAGGTATGTATGTACACCTGAAAGTAACACAACGCTGCAAATCAACTATACTTCAATTTTTTTAAAAAAAGGCACAATGAGGGGAAAAACAAAGAAACATTATTTTGGAGGCTGTGTTGATGAGCACCCTTCTGCCTCTGGCTGACTTCACACAAATTAGTTTGATTGGGGTTCGATAAAGAGAGTTTTATTTTATCTCTTTTAATTTGAAGTGCCTTTGTTTGGGCCCGTTGTTTTTTGTTTTTTTTTTTGTTTTTTTTTTTTTGCGGTACGCGGGCCTCTCACTGTTGTGGCCTCTCCTGTTGCGGAGCACAGGCTCCGGACGCGCAGGCTCAGCGGCCATGGCTCACGGGCCCAGCCGCTCCGCGGCATGTGGGATCTTCCCGGACCGGGGCACGAACCCGCGTCCCCTGCATCGGCAGGCGGACTCTCAACCACTGCGCCATCAGGGAAGCCCCGGCGTTGTTATTTTTATAGTGTTGTTTGTATCAGCCTTACTTTGATGTTGTACCTACTTTGTAAGGGTCGCTGTCCCGGGGGCTTTGTACTGGCGTCCGCCTGCTACCTAGTTAGTACTCATTGTCCAAGTTCAACATCGGCCGTGTTTTGGGACAGTGCTCCTCTGTCGGTCTGTGATATTATAACCTTGATTTCGTGTTTTTGGGAATTAGATTCACTGCACATGTCTAACTGTGATATATGCATTGTGCAAATTTAAAACTAGTCTAAATAGCATTTTGATTCTTGCTACAGTGTGTAATAGACATTCAGAATACAAGTTTGGGCACTTCTAATTCTAGTCTGGGTTTAGAATACTTTCTCTAAATTCACCAGACTTTTACCAGGAAATGTAACTATTTCACCGATATAATTAAAAGCAAATTAGGTATCCACATATCTTAATTGAAGGCTTTTCTCTCTGCAGAAACAATGATTGTGGTTTAATTTGTCTCCACTGGGTTCAAAACCCCACAGGTCTGTGTAAAGTTTAACTGCACTGTTCACATGCTTTTTCTAAAAAAAAGTACTCAGCTAAGAGGACTTTCTCTAAATTCAAATATTTATTTATGAACTATTTAAAAAAATCTTGAGCATGAGTAAATACTGTTTGACACAGTTATCGAATTCAGAAAAAGCAGAGTGATAACCAACATGGCACATGGATACACTTTGTTGAGGTTAGTGCTGAGCTAAGCTTCCTGGTATTGTTACTTTTCAGTGATTTTTTTTTTTTTAATTTGGAAACTTTGAGTCCCTACCTTCTGGGGCCTAATTCATCTACCCTGCCTTGGCACTCCTTAAAGAAAAGTAACTTTCTGGAAGCAGTTAGGCAATACCTAAAGAGTAATTTTACTTTCACTGTGTACATATACTCATCACAGTTCTTTTGGAAATTGAAATACAGAAAGCAAGACAGATCTCATTGGCTGTCACTTGCCCGTTCATGGCACAGGGGAGCTCAAAAGGCTGATGTAGGTGTTAGTTCTTTTCTAATCTGAATGAGCTGCCTCTCGCCTAATTGCTGAATTATGCTGTCCTTTGAATTACTGTTACTTCTCCTTCTTCCTGCATGGCCCATCGCTTTGTATTTGATCACCTCCAAAAATCACGTTGACAGCACAGGAGCTACACAGACCACATCTTTTATTATAGTTTCTATTGTAATGTGAACTTAGAAACATTCACCCCTCTGTTTCATCTTTGGAAACCCTAGTTTGTGTGCTGGCCCTCCCCACAAATATCCTGTAAGGAAAACTCCAGGGATTGGTCATATCTTAGGAAGCTAATCATTTTTAATAACTTCTATTAAGATTGGCTTCCCTCAGAGATTTCTTGATAGAACTGCACGTGTCCTTTGCATTTTTTTCCCCCATGTGAGATCCCTGGGAATTGAAAAGTTTTAAAGGAACTCAAAGGATGGAAAACTCATCAATTTCAGAGCACAGATTCTGAGTTAACGTTTCCCATGACCTGGGGCACAAGCTTTGGGGATGATCAGAAGCGTCGCTCTAATTCATCAGATTGCAAAGGCAGAGAACAGTAGGGGAAGCTTTTGAATAAAATCAGCAATGATTCCATGTTATTTGCTCCGTAGATTTAACTGTATTTTACTTTTTAATCTTCCTGGGAATTTTCTTGCTGGCATTCCTATTTCTTGAGTTGCTGGGCTAGATTACGTGTTACACATTCATCCTTTGATTTTGCCCAGGGTTGTTTGAGTTTCATCTTTATTTATAGCCTGTTTCATGTCAGATCCCATACAACTGGATCCCAATTCGGTTCTCAGACGTCCTCCCCATCTCATCTGTGGATTTTTTCCTTTTCTTGAAAAATCTTTCCTTGTCTGGTTCAGTTGCAGGAATTTAGTGACAAGGTTGTTCCCCCCTCCTTTTTATTTTGAACATTACTATTATTAATTTGCCACGCCACGTGGCTTGTGGGATCTTGGTTTCCCCGACCAGGGATTGAACCTGGGCCCTGACAGTGAAAGCACTGAGCCTTAACCACTGGACCGCCAGGGAATTCCCTGAACATTATTTTCTTTCCTTACTTAAAAACAATTTCTAAGGGAAAAGAGAAGAGGGAGAAAAGAAGAGACCCGTGTCCCCCGAAAAATGCCCAATTTCTGTGTTTTGTGATGTATTTTGAAAGCTATACACTTACAGGCCATGATTTCTTCTAAGTAATTTGTAGCTGTTTTTAAATGACTTTTAACAAAGCCATCATCAGAAGTTGTAAAATAATATTTTTGTCACCTGTAGAGGATGAAATTGTGCATAGATTTTAAAAGTAATATTTACTGTGGTTTCCATTTGGTGGAAAGCTTAATTTCAGAAGGTTATATTAATAAAAGAATGGGAAATCTTTTTGTTGTTGCTGGCTGTCTGGTATTCCATCATAAAAAGGCATAACTGAGCATCTGGGTCTGTTACAAAGTCACATGTGTTTATAGGGCACTGGCTTTTTATATTTAGTAGTGGGTCAAATTAAGTAATGTTTTCTCATAGACTTTAAAAATGGAGGAAAAATGGAGAATCTTCCCTCTCCACCCTTCCGACACACACACACACACACACACACACACACACACACACACACACGTCTTCTTTTTCATTTTATGCATCAATGAGCTGATCTTCCAAGGGAAATGATATATATAAGGACTTCAACTCATGTTATTTCAAGGCAAGTGAAACAACAATAAATATTGAGCAAAGAAAGCTAATTTGTATTTAGAGCATTTTAATATAGAAAATGATTTTCAAAATCAATGTAAGCCAATTGGCTTTTGCCAGATCGCTTTTCTTACAATGATTAAAAATAACTCAGATGCAGATTTCCTTTATACTGTCCCTCTATTTTCTTGATTTGCTCGGATAAGATCTTCAAATCCCATTTATGACATGTTTTAAAAGTCTATATTGGACTTGATACTTACTTGTTTTGGGGGGGGAGTTCAATAGATTTGGGGGAAATAATCCTCAGAGATAGGTGAAATCAGCAGATAAACCCAGACATTTCCATATAGAGTCAACTTATTCTGTTTATAGAGTTGAGATACCCTTTTAATTAATTAATTTTTGTTTGTGCCCAAAGGAACTTTCTTGAGAGGAGCATTTGGCGTTTACATATTTCTAATTGCACGGCACAGTTCTAATGAAAGTAGTAGTAAGACTGTAATCTCCATTTTGCCTGACAGTCATGAATTGAATTTATATCGAATTATAGTGAATCTGTTTTTGTCAAACACTCGTGTTACCTTTAAAGTTAAAATGCTGTCCGGGTATGTTTTTGACAGTGCTTCAATATCCTTCTTATGGACATTTTTTGAGCCAATGTTGTAGGCTTAGGTCTGGTTAAAGAAGAGGCGCTCTTAGCCTGCACTCTATTCCAGTACAATTTTCTTCAGTTTTCTAGTGAAATTATAATTTAACAAAAAGGAATATTTTAGGGCTCTGAGCTAAACTCTGATTTCAAATGGCTGCTATTAACCTTTTTTTTTCCATTAAGGTTAATCTCTTTTTTAACTAGTAGAGAAGAGATTTTTGAAGCTCTTTTTTTGCAGGCTTGCTATTTTAAGGGCATTTTAAAAGGGGCTGCATCCTGCTATGTGGCGTATGGAGGAGGATACTCAAGACTTTTAGAGGTCTCAGGTACCTCTGATGGGTAAATATAAAATGTAATGCTAAGGTCAAAAGCAAAACCAAACCAAGACTTGTGTCTCTGTACCAACTTCTTTATTTTTTTTTTTGGCCGTGCCGTGCACGGCATGTGGGATATTATTTCCCCGACCAGGGATCGAACCTGCACCCCCTTCATTGGAAGCCTGGAGTCTTAACCACTGCACCGCCAGGGAGGTCCCTCTGTACCAACTTCCATTCAGCTGTCCTAGGATGGCCAGATGCTGCCTCTCCCAGAACCTTCCCATCCACCAGGTGGAGGGCAGGGTAACTCCCTCTTCTCCCCATTGATCGTCTCTCCCTTGTCGGGACTGCCTCACCTTTAGTTTGTTTCCCAAAACATAAAGCTGATTTGAGGATGAAGGTCAAAGTGGGTCAGCAGACCACATGCAATTCGCAGGATCCCGGTCACCTGGAGGACCACCAGAGCCCTTCACACACGTTTAGGTAGAGAGAGCACGAAGATGCAACTTCTGTGATGGCCACTCTTTACCTAGTTTAGTCGTTTCATGCATGGAGCTGACATTCAGGCCACATGGTAGAAAGATGCACCTTTTTAGACTTTATCACCAGAATGACCATATCTTTGATCACTTACGAGAAACAGCCCTCTGCCCCTACTTGACCCTGCTGCCCTTTAAAGCGGATTTCTCACTCTGCTCCCGTAACATCCACCTTTGGGTCTAAACCTGATTTTAAAAATATCTATGTCACTGTTTCAAAACGAGCTTGAGAAATGGATTCTTTTTCTTTCTAGTAGTTTTATGAAGTTCCGCCAGAAAACACCACCAGGGATAGTACGTATGCATCTGGGGACACATATCTAGATCAGTCATGCAAGTGTCACGGTGTCCCTTGATGTCAAAGAGGCTTTGGGGGAGGTCCTTACAGGGTCCCTGAGACCAGTCCATTCACATCCTGGAAGAATCTGACCCCTGGTGCCTGTTCTCTTGTTTCCCAACATACTGGGTACCCCTCCTCCATCCCCATCTCCATCTCCCCCTCCATCCCCATCTCCTCCTCTGTCTTCATCTTCTTCTTCTCCCCCCCTCCCCCTCCTCCTTTCTTCTCCAAAGGTGGGGAGTGTACTCTCTCTATTCAAGGGTTTGTATCCACAAACCACATTTCCCAAAACGTCTGCCTTCAACCTCAGCTCCTGATACGCACCTGATGGGCTGTATCCCTGGCATGTTCTCTGTCTGAGCTTCATCGCTTTTCTACTAACATAGTAACTATAAGTTGGTAATATTGCATTATGCCTGATTTAAGGGACCTCTTTGTACTTCTTCCCTTAGATAAGCTGTGTTTTTAACGGGCAAACCCCCATTAAAAGCAGAGGTAACTCTGCTCTGATAAAGTAGCTAGTCTGTGAGTGGCTGTGTAGATGATTCTTTGTGATGTTTTCCAACAGGATATTTTTATGGCCTTCATTTTCTCTCTAAGCAGCAATGGGAATGGACTAGCAAACTTACTTTTTTTTCTTTCTCCCCTCTTTTCAAAAGCCACATGCCAAGGATAAGATCTATGTCCAGAGTCAAGGTAAGAAATTTTAAATATATGTATATTTGAAAAAAAATGAGTCTTTTATCTTGTAGAGATACCTACTGAAATGAAAGAACATGATGTCTGGGATTTACTTGAAAATAGTAGAATGGGCACACTTTTATTATTTTTAACATTAAGATAAAAATAAGTACTTTATAAAAGAATAATTTAAAATGTTAGAAGAATGGATAAAGAAGATGTGGCACATATATACAGTGGAACATTACTCAGCCGTTAAAAAGAATGAAGTAATGCCATTTGCAGCAACATGCATGGACCTAGAGATTGTCATACTGAGTGAAGTCAGGCAGAGAAAGAGAAATATCGTATGATATGTGGAATCTAAAAAGAAACGATACAAATGAACTTATTTACAAAGCAGAAACAGACTCACAGACTTAGAGAACAAACTTATGGTTACCAGAGGGGAAGGGTGGGAGCAAGGGATAGTTAGGGAGTTTGGGATTGACATGTACACACTGCTATATTTAAAATAGATAAACAACAAGGACCTACTGTATAGCACAGGGAGCTCTGCTCAATATTCTGTAACAACCTAAATGGGAAAAGAATTTGAAAAAGAGTAGATACATGTATATGTAAAACTGAATCAGTTTGCTGTACACCTGAAACTATCACTACATTGTTTTGTTTTTTAATAAATTTATTTATTTACTTATTTTTGGCTGCGTTGGGTCTTCGTTGCTGTGTGCAGGCTTTCTCTAGTTGCAGCAAACGGGGGCTCCTTTTTGTTGAGAACGGGGGCTTCTCATTGCGGTGGCTTCTCTTGTTGCGGAGCACGGGCTCTAGGCACGTGGGCTCAGTAGTTGTGGCTCGTGGGCTCTAGAATACAGACTCAGTAGTTGTGGTGCACGGGCTTAGTTGCTCTGCGGCATGTGGGATCTTCCCGGACCAGGGCTCGAACCTGTGTCCCCTGCCTTGGCAGGCGATTCTTAACCACTGCGCCACCAGGGAAGAACCACTGACGCACAAAATAGAGATCAGGGAAACAGTAGCTCCAGAGAACATGTGGCTGATTCTGAGCTTAGGTTTGAACCCGTGCTGAGCCCAGGGTCACGCGAACAAGTCCACCTTATAAACATCACATTATCAAGGCTCTAGTGGTTTCAGGGATACTTTTAGCAGCAGAATCACTCATCAAATGAACTCTTTCTTGGAGCCCCCATTTAAAAAACGATGCACTGACTCAGTATGCATAAAAGGGGTGTGTAAGTGTCAGGGCAGGCCTGGGGTTGGACCTTCCATTCCTCTGCCACAGCCCCTCGTTTATAGCCACGGAAGACGTTGGTGCTGCAGGAAAAACATGGGCTTTGATGCAGCGCGTGGGTTTGGACGCAGCCTCTGACACCTAACATTTTGTATCCCGATTAACCGCGATGAATCTCGGTTTCCAGCCGGATAAACTAGAGGACTCAACCTGCTTAACAGGGATTAAGGGTTTCCAGGACCGGGTGGAACACATCCACTCACAGTCTGTGCTGGGGCAGGCGTGGAGTGGACTTTACTACAAACTTTACTAACTGTAGTCTGTATTGGTCAGTGTGAATGGCCAGCTTACAAGTGCCTTGGAGAGGCGGTTCGACGACTTAATTTACATTCCATAAAATTTCACATCTTTTCTGCTCTCGAGATAATCTGTTAAATGTTGCCTCTGGATTTTTGAAATCTTAAAATGTTCGTTTTTTCAGAGAACTTTAAACTGAAAGCTGGCTGAGAAACTGACACAGATAGCAGGAAATTATGTATGATTTAGAAGGTTGAGATGAGGAATTTTAAATACAGACATAATTTCTGTGTAATTTCTTCTGGGGTTTAGTTGGGAATGTTTGGGATACCTGTCACCTATATGCATTTTTTAGGAACTCAAGCTTTCTGTGACCTAGAGACAGTTTGGCCCAGGAATGGATGGTGGGGTTGAAAGTGATGGATCTTTTCTCCTTGGGAACTGTGGGCGAATTTTATTTTATTTTTGTTTTTGGCCTCACTACGTGGCACGCGGTATCTTACTTCCCCAACCTGGGATCGAACCCGTGCCCTCGGCAGTGAAAGCACAGAGCCCTAACCACTGGACTGCCAGGGAAGTCCCATGTGGGCTCATTTTAAACCTCACAGGCTTGGAGAGATTCATGGGAATTCAGCAAAGCCCTCAGAACTTTAGTTCTTTATAAGAACCGAGTATGACGGCTATTTGAATGTCAACACAAAATAACTGGTTATGTCTCAACCACATGAACTTTCTTTTGTTCTCTTTCCTTTGACCCAGGAATTGCAACAGTGCCGAACACCACCTTTAACTGGAACACCTTCCTTCAGCGTTCAGGTAAGAGATGAAATCTTCTGGTAGGATTTTGACTCTAGTGCATCTCGCCAACTTGCGTCAGTTCCTTGCTAGGTTCACATGGTTTTGAAGAAGAGGCTGCCAGGGTCAAAGAAATGGACTCTTTGGGTAGAACAAAGGAGGGAGCAAGGCATGATTAGAACAAACTTGGTTTCTCCCCGTTTGCCGAGGTGTCGTCAGTGGTCCCATCCCAGTGAGGATGGGGGTGCAGCTGAGACGCAGGAGGACGCGTAGTGCCAGCCTCTGCGACGCTGCTCTTCGGACAAACCTCCCAAACACCTAGTGTCTTGTGACGTTTGTCCTTATTAAGGATGCCATCCTCCTGTGTTCATTCGGTGTTACGTTATTAGCTACACACATAAGAAGTGACTCTTGTGGGACTTCCTGGCGGCCCAGTGGTTAAGGCTTGGCGCTATCCCCGATGGGGCCAGCTTCGATCCCTGGTCGGGGAACTACGATCTTGCAAGCCGCGTGGCGTGGCCAAAAATTTAACAAAAAAGTGACCATTGTAAGATGGAGATCAGATTAAGAAACAAACTTTTAAACCACTTGAAATCTCAGCACCAAAAAGGAACTGCTATTAGTGTTTTGATATATCTTTCTCAACAATTTTACATATATATATTAATGCTTTTCATGCATCAATATATAATATTAAATTATAGCTGTATTAATCTATTATATATTTTTGTCTTTTAAAATCATGTAAATATATAAATATGTGATATTTGTATATTTATTGTAAATGCATAATATGTATGATACCTATATTATTTATATTATATATAGATTATATATAAATTATATATAATTAGGTGTGACTTTATACTTTATGTTTAAATAATACATATGTATAAATAATCATGTATATGATTTTTAAAAGACAAAAGTAGAGTCAAACTGTACTTACCGCTCTAACCTGCTTTATTTATTCATTATGTTAGTAACAATATGAGCTAACTTATTCTTTTTTAAAAATCTCTAAACTAAAGTAAAATTTACGTGGCGTGAAGTACAGACTTCTAGGGTAAGATTAGATGAGTCCTGACAAATGTATAAATACCCTAATCCAGACAGATCACCTTCCCACTGCTCAAGAAAGTTCCCTCTTGTGCTTTTCCATATTTAATTCCCATCCCTCTGTAAGGGACCCCATTCCAATCTCTATCACCATCGATTCGTTCTACCAGTTCTTGAACTTCATCTGAGTGGAATCATACAGTAAGTACTTTTTGCGTCTGGCATCTTTTTTGCTCAACGTCATGTTTTTGAGATCCATGCATATTGTGTGTCTCCGTAGCTCCTCCTTTTTTATTACCAGGTCCTGTTCCATTGTATGGATGTGTCCCACATTGTTTCTCTGTTCTCCTGTTGATGGACTTTTGAATTGTTTTCCATTTTTACGTACTATAAATAAAACTGCTCTCTCTCCACATTCTTGTGAATAGCTTGAGTGTAGGGTGGACCCATGCTTAACTTTAGAAAAGAACAGCCGAACAGTTTTCCAAAGTGTTGTACCATTTTACATTTCCACAGACATCGATGAGAGACCTAGTTACGGTACATCCTTGCCGACAATTGGTGTGGACAGTCTATTTAATTGTAGTTGTCCTAGGGGATCATGAAATGGTATTTGATTGGTGTTGGGCATTTATGTATCGATATCTTCCTTGGTGAGGTGTCTAGCCAGGCCTTTTGCCCAAATGTTTTAGTGTGTTGTCTTTTAATTCTTGGTCTGCAGGAGGGTTTTGTGCTTTTTTTTTCCCCCTGGGTAGAAGCTTTTTGTCAGATACACATATTGTGAATGTTTTCTTCCATCCTCTGGTTTACCTTTCCGTGTTCTTAACTATGTCTTTTGAAGAGCAGAGGTTTTAAATTTTGTTGAAGTCTAGCTTATCAATTTTTTCTTTAACAGTTAGTCCTTTTGGGTCCTGCCTAAGAAATCTTTGCCTACCCTAAGGTCGAAAAGATATTTTCCTTGTTTTTTCCTCCACAAGTTTAAGCTTTTCCATTAAGATTGTAATCCATCTGAAATTAAATTTTGTGTGTGATATTAGGAGGTAGGGATCGAAATTCATTTTTTTTCTGTAAATTGCAGTATCATTGAAAATGTTTTTCAATGAATCGCTCTGGTTCCTTTGCTGAGAGTCAGTTTACTGTGTGTGTTCCTTTGTGTCTGTATAAATCTACCTTTATGCCAGTATCATGCTGTCTTGTTGTAGATTTATGGTACGTGTAGAAATGAGATAGGGTTAGCCTATGACTTTGTTTCAGAATTGTTTTAGCTCTTCTAGGTTTTTTGCATCTCCATATACAAAATTTAGAATCATCTTGTCAATTTCTATAAAATCTTGTTGCATTGAATCCACGGATCGTTTTAGAGCGAATCGCTGTCTTAACAATAATTTGTCTTAAGATCTCTGAACATGATGTATCTTTCCATTTGCTTGGGTCTTACTTATCTTCATAATGATTTGTACAGGTCTTTCATGTCTTTTAAAAATATTCTTAAGGATTTTATTATTTTTGATGTGCTATAAAGGTTTCCTTTTTTTCTTTTTTTTTTTTTTTTTTTGCGGTATGTGGGCCTCTCACTGTTGTAGCCTCTCCCGTTGCGGAGCGCAGGCTCAGCAGCCATGGCTTATGGGCCCAGCCGCTCCGTGGCATGTGGGATCTTCCCGGACTGGGGCACGAACCCGTGTCCCCTGCATCGGCAGGCAGACTCTCAACCACTGTGCCACCGGGGAAGCCCTAAAGGTTTTCTTTTTAATTTCAGTTTTGAATTTTAGTTGTTGCTAGTATATAGAGATACACTTGATTTTTGTAATACATTGGCATTATACCTTGAAATATAAATTTATTGGTTCTAATTACATCATGTTTTTAACTCCTTTATGTTATTTAAAATTCTATAAATGTATCCAAACAATCCTTTTGGTTGGGAATTTAGATTTTTTTTAAAACTTTTTGATATGCAGGGATGAAAGTGCTAGGATTTTCATCTTCATATGTTTGCCCAACTGTTTTCTTAGGAGCAATTCCTAAAAATAGAATTGCTGGGTTAGATTATGCACTTAACCAGAGCTTTCACACATCTTACGTGATGTGTAAGTGTGTCAGCTTGGAAAGGTGACATCAGGGTGCGCGTCCATCAGTGAAGCTGGGAGGGTACCATTTTCTCTACGTGTGGTACCACTGTGTTTTCTGTGCATGGCATGACCCAAGCATAAAAACGCTGTTTAAGCAAAATTTTATTGTATTGTACAATGTCTTGAAGTGTAAAAACTTCAGTTGTCCGCAGATGAAGCCCATAAGTTTATGCTATTTGGGATTATAACTGCCTTGCAGGCTGATCAGCCCTGTAATTCTGGTAAAGGTACTAGAACAGCTAAAATTATCTCAGCAAATACAATGTGAGGCCTGAGAAGTCATCTCTTTTAACCTGAAATTCTTCTCTCTAAAGACGACAACGCAGGGGGACGATTGGGGGGAGTTGAACTTGCAGGTCCTGCTGTAAATGTCAGAGAAGAGAGTGAAAATGCAAAATTAGCACCCTGCCCTCAGCAGACAGGAGGACCCCCCAGGCCTGTTTATACTCCGAAAACTTCAGACAAAACCTCCAACACGTACTCTGTGTCAGCGTTCGCATCCCTTGAAAAGAAGAAATTTCCAAACATTTGATTAGAAATAGTTTTCCAAGTGCTTGACATCAATCTCAGCAAGAATGGCAGCACTCCTGTCAGCATTACAAATGAACCCACACCATCCAATTGCTGTATCATGTCAGGAAGTGTAAGCCGTTATTCAGAACCAGGAGGCCCATTTTAAATGGCCTGTTGTGGGCTTCCCTGGTGGCGCAGTGGTTGAGAGTCCGCCTGCCGATGCAGGGGACGCGGGTTCGTGCCCCGGTCTGGGAGGATCCCACATGCCGCGGAGCGGCTGGGCCCGTGAGCCATGGCCGCTGAGCCTGCGCGTCCGGAGCCTGTGCTCCCCAACAGGAGAGGCCACAACAGTGAGAGGCCCGTGTACCGCAAAAAAAAAAAAAAAAAAGGCCTGTTGTAAGGTTATTCCATCTTCTGTATATCAGAGGTCACTGTTGTGGTGTAAGATTCATAAGTACCACTGTGTGGTACTAAGATTCATAATTTCCAAAAGGAGAGTGATTTGTCATCAAGGTCTGTACCCTGATGGTTGCTTGTTTCACCAGTCTTACTGTTGAGTGATTAACGGAACAGCCAGGACATTTAAAATACTCCACAGACAACATCCCCTCTTGGGAACCTTGGCTTCACTTCACTCTTAATGTGTGCGATCAGAAGCTGTAAATACATTCAGAATATATAGGCTCAGGGAGGCTCCGGCGGGGACTGCGGGAGCTGACTGCTGGAGGATGGCTTAAGCGTTAAGGTGGAGAATTCAGCGGCGTCTCAGGGTTTTATGATCAGGTGTCTGTTCTCATTTGTACAGTCATTCATCTTTGTCAACTTTCAGACTCCAGAGGTAGACCATCTTTCTCACCCATCCTCTATCTCACCCTGGCCACTGGAGCATTCTAAACCTATGATTGTGTTTTGTCACTTCCACTCTGGGCTGAGACAGTGAAAACAGAAGTGACAGTGAACTTGATGCAGACCGTTAGTGAGCAAATCCTCACCCTCTGGATTCCTATGAATTGTTAACCTTGAAATCGAGGGGAGTGGGTTGGGAAGGGCCTCACTGAACACTGAATATTAATAGGCGGGTAGCGGATTAGTCCCCAGGGTTTATAGTCACCTTCTTAAATATCTGATGTCAATTTCGGGGTTTATTCCCCTTTAAGGTATGTCTCGGGTTTGCTGAGAACGTTCAGTTATATCTCTAAGCCCAAGCTAACAAATTAACTAAGTCTCCGTAGTTTAAAACATGAAATCAGTTGTATGCCAACCAGATTCCATGATCAAACAGGTCAACTAGGAACAAATAAAGAATAACATAGATGAAAGGCACTAAGTGGCATTGTTGTAATTTTTCACGCGATGTTCTCATTAGCTCTTCTGATCCGAAGGTATGTGTTAGACATCAAGTTAGTTATCTGGTCTTTGTGTTTTCAGGTACGTCTTAAATGTTGTTATGATTCAGTGATGCAGGAATTTTGCTTTTAAATGCCAGTAACTAATGCATCTAGAGTAATGGTGCCTCTCAGGCCATCAAATCCCGAAACTGTGAAAGCTTAAACTTGACCCGGACACACCTTCTTGGTTTTTATTTTCATTTTATTTCTATTTTCACTGTTTATTTAATTTTCTCTCTTTCTTCTTTAAAACTCTATTTGTATTTCTATATGGAAACTCTCATATGCAAAACTCAAATGGTCATATTTTCCTTCCTCAGGCTGTTCCTAGGAAAACTCACTTGTTTTTTGTTTTTTGTTTGTTTTTTGAGGTACGCGGGCCTCTCACTGTCGTGGCCTCTCCCGTTGCGGAGCACAGGCTCCGGACGCACAGGCGCAGTGGCCATGGCTCACGGGCCCAGCCGCTCCGCGGCATGTGGGATCTTCCCGGACCGGGGCACGAACCCGCGTCCCCTGCACCGGCAGGCGGACTCTCAACCGCTGCGCCACCAGGGAAGCCCTCTCACTTGTTTTTTCACATGGAAAATTCATGTCATTAGATCCCTGTATGCGTTCACAGCCCCCCAAATGGGATTTTTCAGCTAAAAGTCACTAAGTCTAATTAACAGAAGTTCTTGAATTCTCTTCTTATAATCACACGTGAAAAAAAACAAAAATGACAGAGCTGCTGGAATAGAAAACGGCAAAGAAAGTAGCTTAAACGTGGATCGGGTTTCTATTCTAGAACCAGCGGATGGATGAGTCACTTAGAGGACTTGGGAGCGTCGTGCTTAGTCTGTTGGGACCGCTAGGGTGCCAGACCATGAAATCAACACGTTTCGTTTTGTAGATAAAAATACCGTTCTCCAGGAAATGGTAATATCGGAAAGACACGGAAATGGTTGCATTTGTAAGGGATGAGTTCCAGCCTTGACTTCTGCGAATCCCAGATGTGAGAGGAAAAGTAAAGAGAAGAAAAATAAGCTTGGGGTTAAAATGAGGAAATGAAATCCACTAAAAAAAGTAGGTAGGTACCTGCCTCACCTCCAAACCTCTAGAGGCCAGTACGTTTTAGTTCTTTTTTAAAATCTGAGAATGAACACGGTACCTTTCCCTAAAGTTGGCCAAGGCCCTGGGAGAAGCTGAAATGGAATTACTTAGAGTTGATGCATCCATGAGGTCGGGCCTGAGACCTTGGTTGTTTGATCAGGATTTTTGCACTGCATTTCCTGAAAACGATATTGGTGTATGGGAAAAGTGCATGTAAGCTCTCAAACCCAAATGTTGTCTCTGCATTTAATTTAAAAAAAATTGTTTTTAAATCCTAGAATAAGACAGAGCCTTAAATCCTAGAATAAGACAAGGAATAAGACAAAGTTCTTTGTTTGATCCTATTCTAATATAGGTTTCTAAATTCCCATGACATTTGATCTCCTGCCCAGGAAGAAGAGGGGGAAAGAGGCAAGAGAAGATGGGATTTAACTCCGTCTACTTCTAGGGTCTGGTAGGTTGGGGGGGATCTCAAAATCATTTAGTGAACTGGGCAGCAGCGCTTTAAAGAAGAGAATAGAAAATATCAGAACGCCTGTATGCAATACATCTAAATGATTCTTTGAAACTGCACCGTGTCTGTGTGTCTGTACGTATAAACACATATTTCACGTGTACAGGGTTGCAGTATAGTGTGTGCGTCTCACTGTAAGTCAGAGTCAGCACGTTGTGAAGATCAGTGTTGTACATTATGCATTATTGTCTCTCGAGCTTGGCTTTCCTAGGGATCCTGGGGTACGTAGAGGGCCACGTTTCTCCAGCTTTACCTCACCAGAAGGCCAGCGGGTCTTCCGAACCTGCTGTTCTGAGTAGCTAACACGTGTCAGATCGAAGTCAAGCCGCAAAGTAGGTTTCCAACATCTACACTTGCCACAAAGCAAACAGAAAGAATGAGATGCAGCCTTTTTACCGAGACATCACATCGGTTCTTAAAATAGGGCTTTCTTTGGGTGCCGTCTCTGGGTGCCGTCTTTGTGTTTGTTTTGTTTTTGTATTTACTTTTTTTCAATGTGGTAATACAGGTTCTTTGATTTCCCCCTCTTTTTGGTACTTCCATGGTTCTCCTTCCGCCTTCCTTTTTTTCACTCCTTTTGTATAGTTGAGTGGATATTCCATGTACTTACATGATGATGATGATGTAAGGGATGCTGTGTCCTTCTCACTGTATCACACCTGGAGACACATAACATCACCTTCTTCCATTACTGGTGATTTTTAAAAAAATGTATCAACTCTGTGTGTGTGTGTGTGTGTAAATAAAGTCATGTGCGCTGGGTTAAGGTTTCTTCCCTTAGTTAAGCGGGTGTCTTTCTCGGTTTCCCCATGTCCAGGTGTTATATTTCCTTTGTAATCAATAAGTTACTTTTGAGAAGGCACTTGTAATTTCTGTCCTCATCAAACTTCCCCTCACCAGTTTTAGCATTCATTGATGGTTCTTGCCTAACTCTGTGGGTTTGGGCTGTTTTTCACACCTGACCTTCCTTTCCTTAATGGTATTCTTCAATTTGTATCATTTTTTAAAATTTATTTATTTTTTATTATTTTTATTTTTATTTTATTTCTTTATGGCCACACCACTCAGCACACAGGATCCTAGTTACCTGACCAGGGTTTGAACCTGTGCCCCCTGCAGTGGAAGCGTGGAGTCCTAACCACTGGACTGCCAGGGAAGTCCCCTACATCATTCACTAAAGAGAAGAGTTTGTCTCCTGACCCCAGATTCAAATGCCTGACCTCAGATTCTTCTGATCTCAAATTCAAATTCTGGACATAACCTCTAGCTTAAACTTTTGGTCAAAGAAGTATTCATGAAGGTCTGTATTTCTAAGGTTAGTTTTAAAACTGAAAATACAGGAAAAATATATAACCAAAAAAACTCAACATATCTCAATGAAATTGTCAACAGTCAATTCAGAGACTGTAATAACGGTTTAAGGTTTTTCTAAGAGGACATCTGAATCTTAACACTTCAGTAAAGACTTTCTCCAGTGCTGGTTATGTATTATTATTATTATTATTAGCTTTTGTGATTGTGTGAGAGTGCTGTCAATATATCTTATTACATTCGTTCTAATTATATTACTACTCAAGACTAAAAGCACAGAGGGAATGAAATTATTTGCATTAAGAATGGGATGGGGCTTCCCTGGTGGCACAGTGGTTGAGAGTCCGCCTGCCGATGCAGGGGACACGGGGGGTTCGTGCCCCGGTCCGGGAAGATCCCACGTGCCGCGGAGCGGCTGGGCCCGTGAGCCATGGCCGCTGAGCCTGCGCGTCCGGAGCCTGTGCTCCTCAACGGGAGAGGCCACAACAGTGAGAGGCCCGCACCGCAAAAAAAAAAAAAAAAAAAGAATGGGATGAATGAATGAAAACCTTCTTCTTGCATGATTTTATGTCCAATTACATATGTTTGGAAATGGTGAAGTTTTAGGCTAGCTTGGGTTAATATTAATAATTTCTTTTTCTTTAATGAAATTTTATAAAGAAGGCAGGGTGGCTTCTTTTCTTTTCTTTTTGTGGGGGTCCATGCCATGCGGCTTGTGGGATCACAGTTCCCGACCAGGGATTGAACCCAGGCCGTGGCAGTGAGAGCGCCGAATCTTAACCACTAGACCACCGGGGAACGTTCCCAGTATTTCTGTTGACGGCATGATCTGCCGAACAAACGTCCTCAACAAATGGTGACTTAAAACAACCGCCATGGATTTTCTCATGATTTTGCGGATTGGCGGTTTGGACTTCGGTCATCCCTGCTTCCACTGTGTGTGCTGGGCTCACTTGTAAGTTGGGCTGAGGCCTGACGGGTCCTGCATGGGTGGTTGGGTCTCTCCTAAGGAGGCAGGCAGGCCTGACTGTAAGGCAGCAGCATCCCAGTGGGTGGGGACGCTGCACACCAGGCTTCCCACGGCCAAGACTTAGAAGTCACTCCCGCTCTGTTATTGATACCAGTCACCAGGTCAGCCCAGCGTCTAAGGGTGGGGAAATGGGTTCCACCTCTTGCTGGGAGGGACCACAAAGAGTGTGGTCACCTGCAACTCGCCTTACACGACAACTTTCAATGTAACAAACCTAAACCTCTTATTTCATGTATCTGTGGGCACGTATACATTACGCGTGTGTCCCTATATATAGACATATACGAACTCAAGAGGACATTCCTATATAAACCATCTTTCTAGTTTCCTAAAGAAAAGATTCTTCCTAACTGGAATTGCATGGAAATATTTTCTAGGACCTGTGGCTGACATTTCAGTAATAACTGAGTCAGTTCTTATCACCTCATCCTTCTGCACTGCAGCAAAAGTACCTTTACTTTATTAGGCCAAGTTCAGCTCAGGTTGATTCACCAGGAGGAACGGTTAGTTCATGCAGTGAAATGAAGATAAAATTTAGGCGTGGGAGCAGTTGCCTGGGAGGTCAGAGCCCAGCAGCCTCTGAGCTGTGTCTGCGGGGACATGGTCACCGGGTCATCGATTCAAGTCCTCTTCGTTGAAAATACCCTGAACTCTTCTGTTGCAGAGATTAACCAAAGTGCTGACAGTCTACACGTGTTTCTCCTGATCTGTGGACTCCGACAGGTGAAAGACCCTCTCTATCTGGTGGATGCATTCTCAGGTATGTGTTCTCAGGGGACCCTTTGCCTGCGGAATTCCACTGGGGTCCCTGTCTTCACATGTCTCTCCTTAGGACTTTGAGTTTTCTCATTTTTTTTCCCATCAGCAGAACTGTTTCTAGATTGTCACTTTGGAAACAACCAGAAAAATAACCTCGCTGTGTAGTCGTTTCAGTTGTTTCCTACTTCCCTGTGCCCTCAGCTTCTGAGGAAATCATAAAACATAGCCAATAATGATAAGTCTAAAATAATTTTATCTGGCAATATTTTACACATGCCAATTTGTATGATACATTTGGAGTTTTGTTGCGTTGCTTAAGTTAATCTATAGACGCTTCAGTGTATTCTAAAATCCATACTGAATTGTGATGGCGTATCCATCCTAATTACCTAATAAATTAGATCTCTGAATAATGTGCAACGTGCTAGAAAAAAATATTTTCCTTAAAACCATAAAATGTCACATACTTACATTTAAAATAATTATAAGTTGACTAATATGAATGAAAGCAAAATGATATGAAATCATTTATATTGTAGCGTAATTAATATTAAACTGATTTATGTTTTCAGCTGTGACTTAAAACCGTTTTAAAAGTCTTTTTTTTTTCTTTTTTCCTCCCCAAGAATGGCATCAAGAGGAGCCCAGCGTTTATATGGTTATCGTTGGCCCTGAAGTAAGTTGATCTGCCGTAAGCATTGATCTCCTCTCTGTTTTCCTCTTTATTCTTCTTATGCATTTTCTAAAATTAGTTTCTGTTACTTTTCTAACCCAAAGTTTCTTGCTTTCTTAAGTAAATAAAGTCTGTTTGCCTTTTTAACAATGAACACCAGACCAAGGTTAAAGATTATGAGGCTTTGTAAGTCTTCACAATTAACTTATCGCTACAAAGGGTAAGAAATTCTTACGGGAATACAGAGGAGTCATATGAAGAAAGTCCATGTAAGTCGGTGTATAAGACAAACGTTCCATGTGGTCCAGATCATCTTTGAAACTTCCTGGAAGTGCTCACCTGACAAACACAGAGCTGTTCCTTCACCCGAGCACCGGATTAAGCCATTGACTTGCATTCAGGAGCCGAGTGGGGTGGAAAAGCACAAGAAATACAGTCTGCACTGGGGCATGTCCTTGCCTGTCAGTGGCCGTTGTCCGGGGAACAGAGACCAGTGGCGGGGCTTGGAGGTGCTGCCTGTCTCTCCCCGGGACTCGGGATATCCCCTCTCCCCTCCGGCAGATCCGGAGCAAGCATGTGCTCTGTTCCAGAGTCAATTCTAAGCGCTCAGGACGCAGAGAATCTGGGTGGTGACACACTGGTCATCTCATAAAAGTGAACGCTGATTTGCTCCAAGCAGTTTGGAAAATAAAGTACGCATCCCGCCAGGTGGGATGTAACACTGCAGTAGCAAGGCCTTTTCTTCTCTTCGTGGGGCTTCTGTGCCAGGGCTGCACAGTGCATCCCCTGCGCCCTAGGACGACTCACGCTTCCTTTCCCTTTTGCCCAGCCGGATGGCCGAGTCTGTGCACGTTAAATGCCTGCATGACCTCCCTGTTCTGTTCTGTAATTCCTCCTGTCGTGGTTTCCTAGTTCCCTAGGGACCCACCGAGCATGCAGGGGGTGGCAAGCTTTTCTTTAGGATACTAAAGACCTTTGGAAATACTACATGTACCTCGAAAAAGGCCCTCTAGCCTAAAAACATAGCAAGGGCTAGAATCTGTGTAGCCACATGGGTTGTCACGTGGAAGATGAATCACCCCATCATCCATGTTCTTTGTTGGTATAACAGACACTCACACACACAGGCACGCACATACCCAGGCCTGCACGCACATACCCACATCCATCACACGCTCAGGGCCAGCCTTTTGATGGTTAACAAGATAATCCCTAGTGCACTAATGAATGCATGTTGAATAATGAATGTTAGGTCCCATAGTGGCAAGGTTGTTACTATTATTATTATTTTAATTCTCTTTCCATCCTGCTGTTCGAAGAGCATGATGGACTGAAAAAGTTTTAGCTTGATGCTAAATTCCTTGCTAACCAAGAGAGAAGGCCTGAGGTTAGAGCCACGGCAACAACAGTTATCCTGAAAGAATTTAGTCATGTGGCTTTGCTTTCCATTGTTTTTACGTTTATGGTTTTGTTCTGCTTACGGTGTGTGATACTGGCTTTCCAACGCTTGAAAATTTCCTTTAAAAATGAATTGATGTCACAAAAAGTAGTAAATAAGCAATAGTACCGCTGGGGCACAGATGTGACAAATTGTGACAGTTCGCAAAAAGCCGAAGTTTGGGAAACAGTTTTTTTCGAGAATCGATCGGTGTGCCCAGTGGAAGAAACACCAAAAGAACAACGCTTGGTGGAGAAAAACGTTCGCAAACATCGGGGTAATGATGATCTGATTTCTCTGTTTGACTTTTTCTGTCGTGTTTCCTTTTAAGCAAACCTAGAGGGAGGTGGCAAACTTCGAAGCACTAGTTTAGCACTAAATATGTGCCAGAAACCCTTTTGCAGCGACATAAAGACCAAGGCAGCATTTGAGCTGATACAGAGGTCAGAGAAGAGGGAGTGACCGGGACACGTGGTGCTTTCCTGCATTTATTAAGCAACTTCATCTTTAACTCAGTTGCCTACAGGTGAAGGATGCCATTTGTTTCATACAGGCTTCCTAAGTCAGAGTCCTTTAGAAGAAACACTGTTGTATTGTTTTTTACATTAAACAATTAGGAAGGCTTTTCGCTTCTCAGGACAAAGATATTTATTCTGCCACGTGTTTTTGGAACATACAACTTTCCCTCTAACTTTAGTTTGCCCAATTTTAAAAGAGCAGTGAGTGTAAAAATTGTGTCTCCTCCTAATTTCACTGCAGGGAAACTTGTCCCTCAGGCTCCAGGTTGGGAGGCGGTAGGGGAGGGTGGAGACTGTGGCCAACTGTGGAATGAATGGTGGGCGGGGCAGGATTCAGCCACAGCAGGGTTTGCCTTCAAAGATGCAGGCTCCCTTGTCAGCCTTGCAAGAGAAGCCACCATCCAGAGGCCTTTTTCTTCCTCTCTTTTGAAAAAATGCCCGTGTGTGTGAAATGTCTTATTTTTAACTGCTGGGAACTAATTAGACAAACGTACTTATACTTGTTCATGCGTGCGCACACAGACACACACACACACACACACACACACACACACTGTCTCTCTCTCTCTCTCTCTCTCTCTCTCTGTTTGCCTTGTTGGCCCTACAAAATGCATCTCTGTATTTTCTCTTTTGTAACTTCCAGAGGGAGGCAATTCTAAGTGGTTTTGAGCAAAGGCTGTCATGACTTTGCCTATTAAGGATCAGGGAGCAGAGGGTGACATGAGCTGGGCGGGGCAAAGCAGATTTGCAGGGACCGTGGAAAGACGTGTCTTGGGAAGCTTAAGTGCTTCCACAATTCCAGGGGCCCCTCCTCTCTTTTTCCAAACTAGTCTAATAAATCTCTGATATACCTGAGGACAGGATGCTTACTGGGCAAATGTGGGTCTGGGACTAGTCTTGTAGAATGCGCCCCCCCACCCAAGGCCCCCGTGCGCCCGTTCTGAAGCTGCATCTTCAGCCACCGAGCTGGTTTGCTTGGGTGGAGTGGGAACACAGAGCAACAGGGAATGAACGAGAGGAAGAGGAGCCGTGAAAGGGAGCTGTTGAGTGAAGGGTGGTGAAGAGTTATGATCTGAGAGCTGCTAGCCCTTAAGTTCATTGCCATGAATTAGTAACAGTTCACAAGCACTTCTTCCACAAGGCACTCCACTCTCTATAATTAAAAGCCCTCAAGGAAACGGAGAAAGGCATCCTTGGGTTGCAAGTTTACTGCTTAGCAAAACCAGCCGTAAGCACCTGGCCCTGTGCAGGCAGGCACACTCAGCCCAGAGCTTTACTGAGATTTGCTCAGTAAAGCGCGCGCGCACACACACACACACACACACACACCCCAGAAACAAGCTTTATTAAACAATACTCTTGCTTCATGTATTTCACACACTCTGTTATTTTAAAAAAACCTGTTCTATGTCTCTGCTTTGCTATTCCATGTCATTAAAACAAAGGTTATTTTTATTCCAAAATTGATTTCATGATGTGCTCCCTGATCTGAAGTTTGGACAACACTGACTTGGGCCATGCTTGATGGTGTGTGTGTGTGTGTGTGTGTGTGTGTGTGTGTGTGTGTGTGTGTGTTTCTCTCCATCCACTACACATATTCCCTCTTGAAAGCCAGTGCATTGGCTGCTTCCTCAGTGAAAGATGCCCTCCCCAAATCTCGGGCTGGCTCTGATGTGCTTCTGACCCAAGCTCTCCCCCACTAGCATTATAAGATTTCCAAGCATCTATCAGTTTTCAGCGTCAAGAATTCAATTTAACATCACTTTTTCTATTTTTTTTTTTTTATGAAAGCTTCTTTATTATTTTTGCTGTGTTGGGTCTTCGTTTCTGTGTGAGGGCTTTCTCTAGTTGCGGCGAGTGGGGGCCACTCTTCATCGCGGTGCGCGGGCCTCTCTCTTGTTGCGGGGCACAGGCTCCAGACGTGCAGGCTCAGTAGTTGTTTGTGGCTCACAGGCTCTAGAGCGCAGGCTCAGTAGTTGTGGCGCACGGGCCTAGTTGCTCCGCGGCATGTGGGATCTTCCCAGACCAGGGCTTGAACCCGTGTCGCCTGCATTGGCCCGTGGAGTCTCAACCACTGCGCCACCAGGGAAGTCCCCAACATCACTTTTGAATTCAGATGTAGGAGGAGACTAAAAGGATTTTACATTTGACATTGAATATTTGCTACAATGTTATGGGTTAATATGCTGATCTTTTGGAAATAGATTTGAGAAGTGGATCAGAGGGCAAATCTTGGGACACATTAAGATTCATCTTGTAACCATTATCTCTTAGAGCAGATCAAACACCCTGAGTGTTACAATTATTTTTGACATCTACTGTGAATACACTCTTCTTCCATTCATCCTTTTCTTTGTTAACTGCTAAGCTCAGTGATTGAATAAATTCTTTAAGTCTAAATTACACACTTTTGGAGGACTGTAGCCTTTCCAGGTCACGTGCAGGGTCTCTTAGTACAAAATTGCATTGACTCTGTCAGTTAATTATTATTAACTAACCTATTACTAGGGCCTATTATTAGGGAATAATTGCAGTGCATGCAGCAGTGATTCCCTCTCTCTCTGTCCACGTCTCTGCGCGGAGCCTGGTCAGATCTGAGAGCCCAGTGAAGACCTGGCTACGCAGCTCAGCCAGTGCCCCCTTGGGTGCCGCATCAGTCCAGCTTCAGCCCGAGGGAATTCATTAGGAGGCGACAAGGGCTGCTAAGAGAAGTGTTGCGGAGGCTGAAGACCAGGATTGGCTGCATCCGTTGCTTAGTCTCCGGATCTTTCCCTTCAAGGTCCACGGTCCGGTGTGGGTTACATCCGCCCTTCTGTAAGGAGAGGAGCGGGCACCCGATTCCACTTCCACCAGACCACATGCGGTGGGAGGAGGTGAGGAAGACGCCCAGACGAAGCGGAAGAGGTGAAATGGAGGCCGGATAGTGAAAGCAAACGCTGCATGAGCACGTGGCACCCGCGGGTCGGCCGTTTGTGCTGACGAGTGCTCAGGCAAGGACTGAGCACCTTCAGAGGTCAGATCCCTTCTCCAAGACGTGTTAACGTAACAGAGTCAGTGCAGGCGAGAGGTGTGTCTGCCGGGACAGGGGAGCCCAGGGCCTGGACTGCATAGCGCGTTCACCTTTGTTCCTGCCACGTCCAGTGGCCGGGCTCAGAAGGCATTTGTCACGCTCTCCTCTGGAATAGTATTGCTTTGCTTTTTGAGTGGCATCACCTTTCTGCCAACGGTTTATAAAACAGGAGAGTAAATGTTCTTGTGTGTGCTTTATATTTTAGATGCGATACATATGTTTCCTTCTGTGGTCATTCTTAGCAAGAACATTTCAAAAAGCGGGATCTCAGTCCCCTGTGAAATCTATCTAATCCTTCATTAGTGTTTGCTGCTGGCAAGTTAGTTAACACCTTTGGACCAAGATTGTATCATCTGTGTCAGGCAAAGTGTAGTCTTGCATGGCTGTGTAGTAGAGCGGTTGTGTGCTAGGTGGGTGCACTTCACTGCTCTGCGCCTCAGTTTTCCCCATCTGTAAAGTGGGTGTGACTAAGAAAACGTAACCTGTCTCCTCGTTTCTTGAGAGGCCAAAGTGAGTGCATACTTGGCCCAGCGCCTGGTTCGTAGGCGGCGTTGTACGGGCATTCAATGAAAGAACTTTCTGTGCTGATGTTTCCTTTCTGTGCTGACACGCTAGAATTCTGTTTTAGCTGCAGAATGGTTTAAGGCATTGGTTTTCTATTAAAGCTTCTTTTGATCTCTTGGTACAACCATCTCGGCAAAGCATGTGGTGTCTGCTCGCAGCGGGGGGGCCCGGAGTGGGTGCATTTTCTGATACTCTTTGATAAGCATTGTGGTAGGAACATTCGGCTCGAGCATGACAGCTTAATGACCTTCCACCATAACTTTGTATATCAAAGATGATTTTCCTTAGGCCTGGGAGTTGAGACAATATATTTTGCTAGAAAGTAAATAAGCTTAGAAGGAGGAAATGAGAATTTTCTCTGCTGCTTGCAGTGGTTTCACTTTTTAAAATTTCATAACATGTGCTTTCATTAAATAAAAATATCTACCCTTCTTTTTTCTTTGCCTTGTGTTTTGTTCCCCTTGGCTTCACTAAGAGATTTGAAAATGAACTGATGTGGAAGACAAACCCAGAAAAGTTTAATGCAGTTTGTACTTTCAACTTGAAACTTGATGTTATACCTTCAAAATTGTAGTTAAAGGGTTAGGTGTTTCAGCTGTCTTGTAAAAAAATTTTTTTCCCTTCATGAACTCTTTTCCCCTAAATAGTTAATCATGAGAGCAGAAAAGTGTTAAAAAAAATTAAAAACAGTGGGGCTTTCCTGGTGATGCAGTGGTTAATAATCGGCCTGCCAATGCAGGGGACACGGGTTCAAGCCCTGGTCCAGGAAGATCCCACATGCCGCGAGCAACTAAGCCCGTGAAACACAACTACCAAGCCTGCGAGCCACAACTACTGAAGCCCATGTGCGTAGAGCCCGTGCTCTGCAACAAGAGAAGCCACCGCAATGAGAAGCCCTCACACCACAACAAAGAGCAGCCCCCGCTCGCTGCAACTAGAGAAGGCCTGTGCACAGCAACGAGGACCCAACGCAGCCAAAAATAAATAAAATAAATTTATTAAAAAAAATTGAAAACAAGAAGAATTTCTAACTAAAATTTATCATAAGTAAAACATGCATGTCAGAATTAACATGTATTGCTAAAAGAAGTCTTTCATTGCACTATTTATCTTTTCATGATGGGATGTTAGGGTTATATAATGCAATTCAATGGTTTAGGATAATTTGAAGGAAAAGGATCAGAAGTGGGAAATGGAAAGGTAGAGCCAGTATAGAACTAGCATGACATTGGGAGGAAAATGAACACGTCTAAGGAGAAGAGATGGACAAGTACCCCAAAAAGTAGGCCCACTTTTGGTGGGAGGGGGTAGAAAAGTTTGGGAGGAGATGTTACTTCTGGTTTGGATAACTGGGCAAAGTTTCTCCGAAAGTTGACATTTGTCTGTGCCTTGGGGGATGAATGGGTTTTAGGGACAGAGGGTGGCATTCCTGGTGGAGAGGAAGACATGCAGTTAGGAGAGAGGTGAGAAGTGGAGAGTAAATGTTACAGAGTCCGTGCTCATGTTGCCCACCGCACGACAGGCCAGTAAGTCAGGAAACGAGTAGCTGGGGCAAGGGACAGCAGCTTTATTTGGAAAGCCAGCAGACCAGAAAGATGGTGGACTAGTGTCCCAAAGAACCGTCTTCCCTGACTTAGAATTCAGGCATCTTTTATACTAAAAGTGGAGGGGGTGTGGTTGGTTGTCACAGACTTCTTGGAATCCTTTGTTCTTGCAGCTGTTCGTGAAAGTCAGATCACACTGTTCCTGTAAACTTCCAGCAAGACAAATGTTATTCTGTTCTGCAGCTTTTTATCTCCGTATGAATGGAAAAGTGTTATAGCTTTAAGAACGGGCTCTTGTATATTTCAGGCTACAGGCAACATTCTTAACTTGTAGCAAAAGCAATAGAATACAAAAGTTAAAGTAAAAGAAACAGATCCAATATGGAGTCAGGTTTGTTCTTCCCTGTGACATAAATAAGTAAGTAGGTAGGGGTTCCATAACCCACATGGGCTTTGTATAAACTATATGATAAAAATCCTTTGAGTAGAAACCAGAGGGGCAGTGCAACTTGGGTAAGAGTGCCGTCTCCAGAGTCAGACTGCCTGAGTTTGACTGCTGGCCCAGCACCCTCCTAGCTGTGTGATCCTGGCTAAGTTACACCAGCTCTCTGAGCTCCACTGGCCTCCCTCCTAAAGTGGGGATGATGATTGCAGGATTGTTGGCAAGAAGTAATGCACACATAGGACTTGGCATAGCTTAGGCCCAGAGTAAGCAGCGAGTGAGTGCTGACTGTTAACAGCAACAGTAAGCAATAAGTCATGCATGGCTTTGAGTTTATTCTTTAAAGATCTTTCTAGCAATAGCATTGTGTTCGTAGTTCCTTGTGTCCCTCTGTAACCCCACTGTTGCCCCTAGCTTGCAGAGCTCCAGCCTAAGGACAAGGGGGCTGAGCAAGGAGGTCTCTGTTCAGTGGCTCCTGCAAAAATGACTGCCTGCAAGTCCACGGAGGGTGAAGCCCCCAGGAAGCAACTGACTACAAAAGCCTCTTGCGAAAGTTCTCCCTGAAGACCTAAAGAGACATTTCTCCAAAGAAGGCATACAGATGGCCAACAGGTACATGAAAAGGTGCTCAACGTCGCTAACTATTAGAGAAATGCAAATCAAAACTACAATGAGGTACCACCTCACACTGGTCAGAATGGCCATCATCAAAAAGTCTACAAGTCATAATGCTGGAGAAGGTGTGGAGAAAAGGGAACCCTCCTACACAGTTGGTGGGAATGTAAGCTGGTGCAGCCACTACGGAGGACAGTATGTAGGTTTCTTAAAAAGCTAAAAATAGAGCTACCACATGATCCAGCAATCCCACTCCTGGGCATATATCTGGAAAAAACTATAGTTCTAAAAGGTACATGCACCCTTATGTTCACAGCAGCACTATTCACAATAGCCAAGACATGGAAGCAACCTAAGTGTCCATCGACAGATGAATGGATAAAGAAGATGTGGTAAATATATACAATGGAGTATTACTCAGCCATAAAAAAGAATGAAATAATGCCATTGCAGCAACATGGATGCAACTAGAGCTTATCATACTAAGTGAAGTAAGTCAGACAAAGACAAATATCATATGATATCCCTTATGTGTGGAATTAAAGTATGACCCAAATGAACTTATTTTCAAAACAAATAAACTCAGACACAGAGAACAGATTTGTGGTTGCTGGGGCGGGGCGGGGGGGGGAGGGAGTTGGGGGGTGGAGGAGGGATGGAGTGGGAGTGTGGGATTAGCAGATGCAAACTATTACATACAGAATGGATAAACAACAAGGTCCTACTGTAGAGCACAGGGAACTCTGTTCAGTATCAAGAATATGAAGGTTACATATATATATATACATACATATATATATATAAAACTGGATCACTTTGCTATACAGCAGAAATTAACACAACATCGTAAATCAACTATGCTTCAATAAAATAAAATAAAATAAAAAGAGTGCTCCCTGTACTGGAGAGGTGAAGAAACTCATCATTACAGGACTGTAGCAGCTCGCGGAAAAAAGACGTTATCACGTCCACTGAACTTCTGATTGGCAGGCGTTCCTTCCCGTGTCTGGTGCGAGAAATTGCTCAGAACTTCCAAACAGACCTGCACTTTCAGAGTGCAGCTATCTGTGCTTTGAGAGAGGCCAGCAAAGCCCGTCTGGTGGTCTTTTTGGAAGACACCAGCCTGTGTGCGATCCATGCCCAATGTGTAATAGTTAGGCCAAAGGACATCCAGCCAGCATGCTGCTTACACCGAGAACATGCTTAAGATGACTCAGATGGGAAACCTTTCATCGTTTAAAAGAAATTCTCTTCTTTGATAGTTCTGAACGTTAGGTTTTTTGCCCGCCGATGGACGCAAAAGGTACCTAAGTGTTTGAATGCCGAGTGAAAAAATAGGGGGCAGAAATCAGGGATTTGCAGTTTTTCCAGTTTCATTCTGTATGTGAATTTTTAATGTAAAAGCAGAGACAGTAATTCAGGTCATAATGTTTCAGCAAACAAGCTTCAGAAGTTGAATTTTATAAAAATTATAAATAAACCTGTTAAAATATTCTGGATAATTCCAGCGTTTGGATTTTCTTAAAGCAAGTAAATTTCTTTTTTAAAAAATATTTATTGAAATAGAGTTGATTTGCAGTGTTGTGTTAGTTTCAGGTGTACAGCACAGTGGTTCAGTTATACATAAATACATATATACATATATGTATCTCTATTCTTTTTTAGATTCTTTTCCATTATAGATTATTACAAGATATTGAGTATAGTTATATAGTATATATTATACAAGATATTGAGTATAGCTATAAAGTAGGACCTTGTTGTTTACCTATTTTATATATAGTAGTGTGTATCTATTAATACCAAACTCCTAATTTATTCCCCCCCTCCTCCCTTTCCCCTTTGGTAACCATAGTTTTGTTTTCTAGGTCTGTGAGTCTATTTCTGTTTTGTAAATAAGTTCGTTTGTATCATTTTTTTAGATTCCATATAAAGCGATATCATATGATATTTAAAACAAGTAAATTTCCAGCTAATGGCAACTAAATGGTCTTTGCAGCATTTTAATCGTACGGTAGATTCCATCCATTCACTACACTTTTCTGAGTTGCTTTACATACCTGTGTTTAGTGGTTTGTGTCTTCTGTACTGTTCCTGCAAGTTTGTTATTAAAATAAATTAAGCTATAAAAAAAGTCTAGGAATAATTTGTTTCTTTAGGCATCCAGATTTGCTGTGTTCGCCGTCAGAGTGATGTTATGATCTCGGGGATGGAAGTGAGCTTTGCATTTCTGGTTCCTTGGGCTACATCTCGGGCGTATGAGTAGTTTGAAGGATTTGGGGTTACACACACACACACAGCATTTCCTTGCCAAATGGAACTTAAATGAAGTTTCTGGAAAACACAAAATTATTCAGTTAGTATGATAAACTCTCTAGGGATATCATATTCATTAAACTGACTTGGATTGTAATTCCTGGTACGTACTGGTTAAGCGTGAATGAGAATAGAAATTGAATCTGCTTTCACTTCTAAGCTCATTAGCAGTAACAGGACAAGCCGGCAGACACCGCATTCGTAAAATGTGCTTACACCCTCATCTGCCTCTATCTTTTTTTTTTTTTTTGCGGTACGCGGGCCTCTCACTGTTGTGGCCTCTCCTGCTGCGGAGCACAGGCTCCGGAGACTCAGGCTCAGCGGCCATGGCTCACGGGCCCAGCCGCTCCGCGGCATGTGGGATCTTCCCGGACCGGCGCACGAACCCGCGTCCCCTGCATCGGCAGGCGGACTCTCAACCACTGCGCCACCAGGGAAGCCCTGCCTCTATCTTTGAAGACACGTTTAGAAATTTTTCTTACACGAGCATAAATTTTAAAATATTTTGTCAGTTATTTTAAAATTGTTTTCATTGTTAATAAAACCGTTGGAGGGGTGGTGCAGGGCAAAACCAGTCTATTGATTGTTTCATTGAAGAGTTTGCAGTTGGATGAACCAGATGTGATAAATATATTCTGCAGCTCCATCCTACCTAGGCTCACAGGAACACTGTGACAGATGGAAAAGTATCCCTTAAGATCCTCCTGGTACCTCAGTAAGTAAATTGACCTGAGAAGAAGAGCTCATTGTGCGCAAAGAGTATTGTAGTTTGGCTTCTGATGGTTGGGAATGAGGTGTGCTCCTCCGTGGATACGATGATTACCTTCAGGTGTCCAGGTGTCTTTCTCTTGCTGAGAAGTGTGGCAGTGTCACTGGGAAAGTACGCATCTGAGATGAAGTGTATACATATTTTTGTATTAGTGGTGCAGTCTGCAGATTTCATTCTTATCCTTTTCTGTTTTCTTCTACTACTTGTATAGCAGTTACTATGTCTCAGAAATAGCTGTAAGCGCTGAACGTGTTTCTCATTTTATGAGATGAAGAACCCAAGGCCCAGAGACGTCCATTAATGTATGCACGGCCGTGTGACTAGTGACTGGTTTTGGGGGGGGATTTCACCCAGGTGATCTGTCTCCAGAGCCCCTCTCAGCCTGTACCGCCTCTCTTCCTGGCCTCTGGATATCTACATACAAATTTGATTAAAAACACATGGCGTCAAAAATGTTGGTAGAGCGGATCAGCTTGAAAACACTGCTATTAAATTTTGCATTAATTCAACAAACATATTGACCACCAGGGATGCGATAGGACAAACCACGGTGCCTGTCCCAAAGGACACATTTCCTCCAGATGTGAAATAGGAGTGAAATGCAGACTCAAGCATATTAGATTGTAACTAATTAAAATGTTGGACTTGGCTTTTTAATTAATTTATTTATTTTTCAGTTTTGGCTGGGTTGTGTCTCCGTTGCTACGCGCGGGCTTTGCTCTAGTTGTGGCGAGCGGGGGCTACTCTTCGTCGCGGTGTGCGGGCTTCTCACTGCGGTGGCCTCCCTTGTTGCGGAGCATAGGTTCTTGGTGCCTGGGCTTCAGTAGTTGTGGCTCGCGGGCTCTAGAGCACAGGCTCGGTAGTTGTGGTGCACGGGCTTAGTTGCTCCGCGGCGTGTGGGATCTTCCCGGACCAGGGCTCGAACCCGTGTCCCCTGCATTGGCAGGCGGATTCTTAACCACTGTGCCACCAGGGAAGACCTGGACCTGGCTTTTTAAAACTTGAAATATAATTCATGTGCCATAAAATGCACCATTTTAAAGTATATAATCCAATGGTTTTTAGTATAGTCATAAAGTGTTGCTACCATCAGTCCTATCTAATTCTGGAACATGTTCATCACCCCCTCAAAACTCCCCTACTCATTAGCAGTCATTCCCCATTCTCCCCACCCCCCAGTCCCTAGCAACTACTAATCTACTTTCTTTCTCTATGGAATTGTCTATTCTGGACATTTCACATTAAAAAGAGCCACAATTTATGGCCTTTTGTGTCTGGCTTCTTTCACTTAGCATCATGTTTTCAAGGTTCATCCACATTGTAGCATAAATCAGTACTTCATTCCTTTTTGTGGCTGAATAATATTTCATTGTATGGACAGACCACATTTTGTTTCCCATGTATCAGCTCATGGATGTGCCCTTGGCTTTAAAATTGTGTGTCTGGGAAGGCTCCCTGTTAAAAATAAAATTTTAATGTGGTCAGATCCTTTGTCTTAGATGTACCAAGCGTTCCAACTCCTTCTGCCTCAAAGGTTTTATGACAAAATCCACCACTGTAGTGAACCAGACGATCCTTCCAGTGAGGTGTTGTGTTGTCCGATTTTCCCTTGGCTGTAAATGACTTCTGTTTCAAGACCTTGAGTTGGGTGGACGGCTCTTGCACTTTTGTACCTGGGGCTTCACCAGGCTCTTATCTTACAGGCCCAACAGGAAACAGGAATACAGTTGGCCCCCTGTATCTGTGGGTTCTGCATTTGCGGATTCAACCAACCATGGATGGAAAATATTCAGAAAAAAATTCCAGAAAGTTCCAAAAAGCAAAACTTGAATTTGCTGTGCATTGGCAACGATTCCATTGCATTTGTATTATCTTGGTGGTGTAAGTAATCTAGAGGGATTTAAAGTATGCAGGAGGATGTGCGCAGGTTATACGCAAGCACTGCACCATCTTATATAAGGGACTTGACATCTGCGGATTTCGGTATCTGAAGGGGTCCTGGCGCCAACCCCCTGTGGGACGACTCTACATGTATATTTCTTTAAACTTTCTCTCAAGTCCTTCTCTTTCCTTTATTGCTTTGTAGTAGCTGGACTCGGGGATATTATTTCCTACTTGATTTGTTTTGTCCCTTTCTGAATTGTTAGGTTTGGCTCTCTTGCCATAATCTGCAATTCTCTTGAGACTTAGATTCACTTCCGGCTTTTCCTAAACTTCATCTTTGTCTCTTTTCAGGTTGATCCGGTGTTCACAAGGGAAGTGAAAGCCAAAGTAAAGAGGTAAGTGTAGGTGTTTTGCAGGAGAGGAAACCTAGCGACCGATATATGATCCCAGTTCCCAGGCACTCACTGTGTCCCAGGCTCTGTTCCCAGCAGTTTACTAATAATTCCTCCTTTAATCGCCTGTGCGACTAGGGTGATCCTGTGCCATCCTAGGCGCTATGATTTTCCCCATTTACAAGCCAGGAAGCTGATATCCTGGAAGCATCAGCAGTTCCCTAAGGGGCGGCAGCATGGACACACGTGTGAAGACGTGCAGCCTCACTAGGTCAGGAAATTCCCAGGAAACCCACTTTGAGGTTACAGTTGTCACTGATCACATTGGCCAGAACTGAAAAGACTTAAAACATCTGCTGGTGACGGTGAAAGTTGCTGCCACCCCTTTAAAGGGCAGTTTGTCAGAGTCTTTGTTATCAATTGCGTTTGTCTGCCAGTAACCCGATAACACTGGCTTACACACTCTGGCGCTTAACTGCTCACATAAGAAAAATCTGAGGTCGTTGGTCCAGGACCAAGTAAGACTTCAGCTCCTGTCTTGCTGTCCTGCGGTCCCTACCTGTGGCTTCCATCCCTAAGGTGACAGTAGCTGTAGAACTCACGCATCACATTCCGAATTTTAAGTGGGGAGATGGGGAAGGGCAAGAGCCAGAAGGGTTACCTCGCGTTTGGGTCAGCCCCTTTTTATGTGAATTTCCTCACACCCCCAGGATTCCAGCTCCTCTCACTGGCCACGCCATCACCCCAGGGGACTGGGAAACTGATTTCATCCCCATATGCAGTCAGCTGTCTTTACGTTGCTCATAGATACAGAATGCATGTATGTGAAAGTACAACCAATTATGTGAAAGAATAACCTCAAAATCCTGAAACTGGTGGAGAGGGGCAGGGGATGGAGAAGAATGTCCATATTTTGGGGTGAGAAAAAAAAAAGAAAAACAAGACAAAACCTATGTGACAAAGTGCTGGGAACCTGGGTATTGGTTGAGTTTCTCTATTTTACTATTTCTCTCTGTTTATGATTCTCTTTCTGTGTATCTTTAAAAAAGAATTTGAAGAAAGGTTGCATTATTAGGAAAGGTTTGTTTTCTAAATCATCCAGAGAAAAATGGCAAGAGCTGTGTCTCTGACGTCCAGTATCTGAGAAGCACGTGTCTCCTTGGTCAGAGGGCTTCAGAATGACGGCGGGTGTGTTAACAGGCTTCCTCTCTCTCTTATCAGGGATGGATGTAGAATAGGTTCTCACTCCAGTATGGTTTTCTGTATGGAATCCTTTAGCAGTAATGCTTCCCTGTGGATCTAGGGTATTTCTCCAAAATCGTCGTCTCCCCTTCTCCCAGCCCCTCCCCGTAAGATTCCCAGCCGTAAGCCCTCTCTCTGCCCCGTGTTGTTCCAGGACCCCTGGGGTACGATTGATCGGGGAGATGGCTCGGGAGGACCTCCACGCGGTCGTGAAGAATTGCTTCGCGGTGGTGAATAGCTCTGTCTCTGAAGGCATGTCAGCCGCAATCCTGGAGGTAATGATCTAACGGGTACTGAAAGTGGAAATGTGAAATTGTCCATCACCCCTTTTCTCAGTTATGGAGGTGATGCCTTTGTCAATAAAATTGTGCGCTTCTCAAAGCTAACAAAGTGAAACGGCATTTCCTCGGGAGTTCTAAAGTAGTTTTTAAGCTCTGTCTGGGGCTTAAGAATACTATTTCCTTTCTCCTTGCCATTTTTCCTTGCCAGCTACAAAATGAAATAAAACTAGGATAGTGTCGCCTCTCTGACTCGCCACTTAGCTTCAACGGGAAGGCGGCTGAGGCTCTGAAGGGTCGGGACAGGATGTGGGGTGAAGGTGTGTTTTGTAGGGAGCCCCTTTTTGTCTTGATGTCTCCTCCCTCTTTTCAGTGTGTCCTATGATCCCAGAATTTAGGGGATAAGAAAGGGTTGGGCTTGGATTTCCCTGGCGGTCCGGTGGTTAAGACTCTGCGCTTCCACTGCAGGGGGCACGAGTTCGATCCCTGGTTGGGGAACAAAGATCCCGCAGGCACTGGCGCAGCCAAAGAACAAAAGAAAGAAAGGGTTGGGCTTGTGCACATGGCAGGGGGTGGGGCTTCGTACACGAAGGAGAGCAGTTGCAGATGCACAAGGCGGTGGGGGTGAGTGTGGACCTCATCTCTCTGTCTGGTGTTCAGCTCTGAAAATCTCTTACACTACTTGGGCTAAGCGTGCACAGCCCAGCACGACCGTGCAGTCTGTTGCTGGAGTTATCTGTGTTTTGCAGGGAGAGGCTGAGATAAAAGGCCCCTGCACTTGATCCTGGCAGCCTCTGGATTGAGTGTATCAGCTCCTGGGTTAGAGGGGCTTAATCCAACCTCACAGCCCTTTGCAATCTCTTCTCCTCACTGAGCGTTTTATGTGATGGGGTGTATTACCAGGATCTCTTAAACTGCTTCATGCTGATGACCTGAGTAATCCCCAGCGTGCCGCTAATGCAAAAGGATTTTCCTTTCCCGTATTTTGCTGTCGGTTCACAGCACACTGGGTTCCTTTTCAAGAGTGATCTTGGCAAAGAGGAGACTCCGTCCCTCCCGTCATAACCAGCATTCAGTGCTGGATTCTCTTCATATCATTAAATCACAAGCCGTCCCTCGCATGGAGTCTCCTTTAGTTCTCACACAATAGATGCCTTGTTAAGTCCTCGTGGTTAGCGCGTGATAAAACTTGCTGTAGAAACAGAAACGTTTGGTGATTGGCCCTGCAGGTCTTTAAATCGCGTTTCACATGCCCTTTCTCACGGTGCTCGTTTCTTACTTCAGGGTCTACTTAGGGCGATGCTATTATTTTATCCTAAGTATTTGGAACATCCATTTATTTCTTTGGATGCTAGTTGAATTTACCAGCCAAAGTTACACTTGGTGAATTTCAGTGTTTCAGAGACCCTGGTAAATAATTAAAGCAGGAAAAAAAATCATGCTCCCTAAACTTAAGAAATGACTGATGTCCATGCCTAATATTTTCTGTGAATGTGGCATCATTTAAAAAAGCAAACAAAGAAAACCAAAAACAAAATACTGTGGGCGGGGGCGATATATACTGACGCCTGTAATTCCAGTGTTGAGAAGCTTTCAGAGCACAGAGCTTGGATTGGTAACGTGTTCATCTTCAGCCAGATGTTCGAATACCTCAGTCTAAGCCTAATGATTAGCATTAATCTCCGTTGTGGTTTAGAATCAGCTTTGGACTAGAGCCACTGGAGCGATACATTGTGCTCTCCCTGTTAGCTTTAAAAGTGTCTGTTCTTACAGTACCACGTCCTCAAGCCATCGCAGGATCGCTCCTTTGTATGTAAATACACGTTTTTTTCTCCCCCAACTTCTTAAGGAAGGTAAAGTGGAGTTCGGGGATGATTTTATAAGCAGCGCACACAGCAGTTCACTGCAGATGAATGGCTGTCGAATTTCATTTACTTCAAAGGAAAGGCAGCTGTTAGCAATTCTGTCTGCCTTCAAATGTGGACACTGTGTTCCTTTTGAAAATTCCAAAATAACCTTTGGGCTGAGGGTTTTGAATGAAACTGATTTTAGAGGAGTCCTGTGGAGGGTGGATTTCATTAGAATCAATTCAAAGAACCAAAGTGGTTAATCACAGAATAAGTGCATATCACTTTTGAAGGAAGGGATCCTTCGACCTTTCAGAAGTAGCTTTGTTTTGTCATGGAAGCATGTAAAAATCCATTTGCTATGACACACTTCTTTTCTTTTGCTGATAAACTCCAAAAATCAAGCGTTAGCTGGATGCCCGGGCGGTAGAGTGGACATCCCTGCAACGAATCTGTGGTTTCAAGTTTGGGCTTATGATGGAGTTGAACTCTACGCAGAATTAGAAGAATACAAAAAATTATTATTAATTTTTGTTTTGTTTTGGCCGTGTGGCATGCGGGATCTTAGTTCCCCGACCAGGGATCGAACCTGGGCCCCATGCAGTGGAAGCGTGGAGTCCTGACCACTGGACCACCGGGGAAGTCCCAGAAAGTTATTTGCTTATCCCACACTTCCTCACTGGGCTCTCCTCCCTGCCCTGGAGCACACACACACACACACACACCCAACCTCCAGGTCAAAGTTTTCACTGCCCAGAGGAGAGGAAGGCATCTTCTAAAGCAAAGAGCAGTAAAAAGGTAGTTCTTGGGCTCTTAGCTTCCAGGCCCAGGACCTAGTGATGAAAGATTCATTTCAGGGCTTTTCAAGGATAACTGTGACCCTGTGTCATTTGACCTTGGCTAATTTCAAAAGTGTGTGGGGCAGAGCTGTGCCCTTCCCACTTTTGAAACGGGAGGGCTTTTGGAGTTGTCACAACTAGGAGGCTGCTACTTGCAGTTATTTTGGCGGGGAGGGAGTGCAGACAGGCAAAGTATTTTTCGACGTGCAAGACGGTCTTTGCGTCAAAGGTCTGTCCGCAAGCTGCCATTGGCGTCCCCGTCAAGAAGCGCCGTAAACTCCGTGGTGTCAGATCCGGACGCACTGTGCGTGCGCATCAGTGGGGCACTCAGACCAGCCGCATCCCCACGTGACAGGCAGTGATCACGGTGCTGGACGTGTGCCCAGTTAAGGCCACTGAAATGCACGCAGACCTCTCTGCAAGGAAATCTGGACCCCAGAGGTTTCAACCTAGGGTGTGCATCCCAATTCCCTCTGAAGCTTAAAAAACCATCGGTATGCGTGACGGTGCCCTGCAAAAGCTCTCTTGGCTGTGCTGACGCGGAGCCCTGGCGGCCGTGCTTCCAAAGGCTCTTCTCCGTGTAGACTGGGGGCCGTGTCTCTGGAAACCTCTGTTAGCCCCGCTGAAGACGGTGCACCAGTGACAGAGCTTTTTAAAAAGGTCAAATAGGAAGCTTCCACCTACCTACTGGAAGGTTGAAGAGCTCATCAGAGGGCAAGAGAAATTCAGTGACTGCAAACTCGACCAGCTGTTAGGTGCCCCTTCAGCCCTGATGTTTCCTCTTTTTTGTCCCCAAACGGGGCCCCAGATTCCAGGTTTGAGCGACTCTCTGCTCCAAGCCCCACCCCCTTCACTGCCCCTTTCCCTCCACTGTCACCACCAGAAGAGGTTCAGAGGGTGAGCTCGCCCATCTCCAAACACCGTCTCACCCCAGACATTGCCAGGCCCGGTTCTCGTCAGGTCCAGCGTCACAGCACTGCTGTGTTCCAGGACTTTGCCCTTCTTGCAGACACAGTTTGTTTTTAAAGAGGTGACTTCGCACCTGAAGAAAGTGCCTTGTGAATCAGCCATCTGATTCCTTAATGCCATGTCCTGGCTCTATGAAGATAGCATTTCCACATGCTTACTTGTTCTCAAGATGCCTCCTGTCTTTGTTTCTCTTTTTTCTTTTGTTGGCGTATAGTTGCTTTACAATATTTTGTTAGTTTTAGGTGTACAGCAAAGTGATTCAGTTATACATATGTATATCTATGTATCTATATTCTTTTTTTCTGATTCTTTTCTATTATACGTTATTACAAGATATTGAATATAGTTCCCTGTGCTGTACGGTAAAACCTTGCTGTTTATCAAGACGTCTCCTTTCTTAAAGACAGTTTATTTTTAAGAGGGGGCTTTGAAATTAGTTTTCTCTGAATATACAGCTTTCAGAGAACATTTAAGTATCATCTTCCTCCACCCAACTCACAACTTCAAGACTCAGATTGTATTTCTCTCTCTTTTTTTTTTTTTTTTTTTTTTTTTGCGGTACGCGGGCCTCTCACTGTTGTGGCCTCTCCCTTTGTGGAGCACGGGCTCCGGACACGCAGGCTCAGTGGCCATGTCTCACGGGCCCAGCCGCTCCGCGGCATGTGGGATCTTCCCGGACCGGGGCACAAACCCATGTCCCCTGCATCGGCAGGCGGACCCTCAACCACTGCGCCACCAGGGAAGCCCTCTCTTTCTTTTTGAGGTATAGTTGATGTACCTTATAAGTTTCAGATGTTCACCATAGTGATTCACAACTTTTAAAGGTTATACTCCATCAATAGTTATTACAAAATATTGGCTATATGCCCTGTGCTGTACAGTATATCCTAGTAGCTTATTTATTTTATATGTAGTAGTTTGTACCTCTTAAGCCCCTACACCTATCTTTCCCCTCCCCCTTCCCTCTCCCCACTGGTGACCACTAGTTTGTTCTCTGTATCTGTGAGTCTGCTTCTTCTTTGTTTGTTTTTTTTCTGGGGGGGGGGGGATTCCACATATAAGTGATATCACGCAGTATTTGTCTTTCTCTTTCTGACTTATTTCACTTAGCATCATGCCCTCCAAGTTCATCCATGTCGTTGCAAATGGCAGCATTTCCAGACTGAATTTCATTCTTTCTGCTGAACTGCAGTTTTCCTTGAAGGCAAGGAGCATGTCCTCTGCAACCTTGAACCCTCCCCCAATAATCAATGATCAATAAATATTCATTGGATTGAGCAAAGCTAAACTACTATACGGTATCACCTTTTTGACTCGCCTTAAATCAGCTGGTCTCATCGCCCAAACCTCCTGTGTCTTGCCCTTTGCAGGTTGATGATTATTTGTTGAGTGAGGGACAAGGAATGGGTGATCTTACCGGCCCACAGCCTTACCTGTGTGTTGGGTGCTTGGTGTGTACTGGCTGATAGACAAGTAAGTCTATACTACAGGAGGAACGATGGGATCTTTTTTATTTTTTGCTGAAACAGGGATATAAACTCTGTCCTCCCTCAGGACTGGCCGGTTCTGAGATTCTCTGATGGCCAGTTTTATAGATCCACACTTACATCTTCGTATCTGTATTTATAGAATCTCCTCTCAATCTGTGTGTCTGCCGTAGTTTCTCTAAAATGCACCGGTGCTTAACGACATCAGTGGATACATGTACCATGTGGATTGGAAGATGCTCCAGGGCCCACCTGGGACAGGGAACAATGAGAACAGAGCTAGCCGTGCGCCCTCACGTGTGTGATCAGCCTCTAGTGAGCCTCCCCTCATCCCCTCATCGGTGGGATGAGATGAGACAGTCTGGAAGGTCTCAGCTACATGGAAGATTCTGCAGTCCCTTGACAGATGCCTAGAAATGGAATCACAGTGGGTCATGCGCGTTTGATGAGCTGATGACCTGAACAGGGTGACGAGCAGGGAAAGGAACCATCAGACATCATGTCGTCTCACCTTGACTGTATCACGACCCTGTAACTTACATAGTCAATGTCAGCTCAAGCCGTCAACCACCTAAGCGGTATTTGTGCAGAATGACAGCTGAAATTTTCATTTATTCTGAAAAGTTCAGCCCCTCGTTCCCAAATGATAAAACTGGAGCCCAGGAAGAGGTCCGGTACCGGGTGTCGAACTTCGACTCCATTTCCCCAGAATGACTGATGAGCAATGAATTTGAGACCCGCCATGTTAGTCGAGGGCAAAGCCTCCACCAGGGCAAGACCAAGGTCTCACAAGTCCTGGCTTGTGCCCTTCTCCAAAATACCAGATTGCACCCACGGAATGTCAGAACGCAAGATCCAACCAGTGGGTTCATAAAGCACCTGTGACCCTAATGTCGAGATGTGGCTGTTTGGGGTGACTTTTTGCCTGTGCTGCTGAGTTTCTTTGTTCCTGAATGTAGTGACAGTGGAAGGTCCCGATTTTTACCCTACAAGATGAGAGCGGAATATCACGACTTGGAGACTTCCTGTGACCATGAAAGGCCACCATGAGAGGCTGCCGCGGTGCTGGGGAGGGGACTCTGAAGCTGGGGGCAAGCAGGAGGGCTCCAGTCCGAGCAGCCAGCCAGCTCCACTGCCGTCCCCGATGGTGGGAACAGCACAGTCTCAGGGGGGCAGAAAGGAGGGCTGTTCTCTCCTCCGACCTTATGCAGGGCCTGGATCTCAAACTCAACGTGTACTGGGAAGATACAGGCGACACAGAACCAGAAAACCAGGTGAGCTCACCAAGAAAACTGCTGACGAGAGAAGGTGATCCTAGTGTGAACCATTGACTTATGATTAATCTACGTTCAGATGCTTCTGGAACTTTTGATCCACAAGCATCGGTTGAGCTTTTAACTGTGTGTCACACATGGCTCCGGGCACTTGGGCGTTGGTGGCCTTTGTGCCGTGTGAAGTCCCTGGTGTCAGAGCTTCCCATGGTAATATACTAAGCGGCTGAGATTGGGGGACCTTACCTTCCTGAAAACCGAATGTCACCCCTTCGTGACCAAATTGTTTATTACGTGAAATGAGACACCGCCTGCCGAACTGGAGTGCCTAAAACATCCTTGTGTATAGTAAGAGCCGGAATATTGGTTTGCTGATAGCACCCCCTCAGGGCTGCCTCTGGACACCAAGGTGTGAAGGGATGTCCCTCTCCCCTGCTGAAAGGCACCTGTCACATGAAAGCTGGGCTGGCCCCTGTGAAAGTCGCCATGGGAGAGTCCATGCAGGGAGCTGAAATGGAGCTGGGAGGGGCTGGCCTAATCCTGTGTGTTTCTAGATGCCCCCCTGCCGGGCAGGGAGGCCAACACTGCACGCCACGCTTCTGGGCATCTTTCTGAGGCCTCGATGCCGGGTTGTGCCGACTCTGGGGTGCCCCAGCCTGGCTGATCCCAGGCCTTTGGGACTGGAAAGCCTGCTTAGTGGATAACCGGAATGATAAATCGTGCTTCTCCTCCCTGCTGTGCACATGCAAAGGGACGTGTGCAGTCCTGGTGGCATGTGTATGGCTGGCGCTGGGAGAAAATTACTCATCGGGGAAAGTAACGACGGTAGTTAAAAATGCATACTCCACGCTGCCGCCGAAGAAGTGTCGACTGAACATTTGGAGAGAGAGTGTTTCTTTGTGACATCGCAGTAACGACGTCAGACAGACCATTACGGCATGTAGTTTCCCAAGACTCGCAAATCCAGTCAGTCATTAAGATTCAGTATGTAGTTGGAAAGTCTGGGGTTTGGACTGGGAAATCATTTTCGGCAAGCTTTTGGGGTACTTTTTGTGCGGTGCAAGGGGTCCAGTTAAGCTAAGAAGTTATTCTCCCACAGACTGGCTCATCTGGCCACAGAAGCTCTTACAGTGATCACCCACCTGTCCTTTGTTCTTTTCGTCCTCGTAGGCAATGGATTTGGAAGTCCCTGTGTTGGCAAGGAACATCCCTGGGAACGCGGCAGTGGTGAAGCACGAAGTTACAGGATTGCTGTTTTCTGACCCTCAGGTAAAGGAGAATAATGTCCCCATGTTCACCTGATCTGAGTAGCTTTCGTCTGTGTGTGGTGATCAAGGTTCTGTGATTTGCGTCTTTGTGATTAGCTCTTGGTGTTCCCTTTATAATCAATAGGAGAGAGTGTGCAGCACTGTGTCACTGTTGTCACGTGGGCAGCTGCCTGGACGTGTCACTAAAAGACACCTAGGGACTTTCAAGAAAGTCGAGACTTGAGTTCTATTTCTGAGGCCTCTGGTGATGATCATTGTGACCTTGAGCCAGTCCCTTCCCCCTTATATGCTTGGGTTTCTGGTTTCTTTTTTTTTTTAATTTTATTGAAGTATAGTAAATTTACAGTACTGTGTTAATTTCTGCTACACAGCACAGTGACAGTTATACACTATGTACGTATTTTTTCATACTCTCCATGATGGTTTATCACAGGATACTGAATGCAGTTCCCTGTGCGCTACAGTAGAACTTGTTTTTTTGTCCGTCCTACAGATAGTATTGGGTTGGCCAAAAAGTTCGTTCAGGTTTTTCTGTAAGATGTTACTTTTTGGCCAACCCAATAGTTTGCATGTGCTAACCCCAAACTCCCAAACAGACTCTGGTTTCTGAAGCAGGCACTCTTCAGATAACCATCCTACACTTCCAGGACATCTCCTGGTGTTCAGAAGACTGCCATATAGCTGATCCCTTGCAATCCTTCAAAGCAGTGTACGGAAGAGGCAGCGTAGTTGTGTTTATACACGTGTGTATCTGAAATTAAAATAAAGGTGAATGCAGCTGATAGTGGGCACAGCTGGTGGAGCCAGTGTCATCTGGGGCACACCTGTGTGCCAGGACCTCCCAGGACATGTGTGAAGGGGTCCCGGTCACAAAGTCTGAGGGTCCAAGGATGTGCCTACACTTGAAGCCCTTGGGACCCTGTGCAGGGCGCGTAGCCTGAGTCTCCAAGCTCTGTCTTGGCCTCGGTACGATTACAAGAGCTAATTATGACTCTTGCTCTTAGAGGTGTGATGTGGGCTGAAGGGGTTGATATACAGGGCTGAGCGGTGGTCACGGCACATGGTCAGGGCTCTGGGTCCCCGTTATCACCAAAAGGAGAGCCCATCGCTGCTGCCTACGGCTCGTGTCCGGTGGCAGCAAAAAAAGAATCTGAGGCCCATCCTCTGCTCTTCAGGTCTTTAGATTTGGAAATTAGGCTCTTATCGTCTTCATGAAGGCACATGTTATATAACAGAAATAAAGGGATTTATGCTGAAAAGCTCGGGTCAACTCCAGTATTTGAAAATGCCGTTTTTCAGCTTTCCTACCGCAGATACTTAATCCCACATCGCTTCCCCTTCCCCGTAGTATAATTATGCGTCACCTAGTTTCACTGCCTTCTTATCACAGGCACGCGAACAAGATGGAAGCCAGCTTCCCTCGGGAGGGGCGGGATTGCAGGGAGTCGGGCATCACCAGGTGCTGTGTGGATGCAGCCGCTCACCTGGGAAACAACTGAAAGAGCAAAGGGCAGGCCCGGGGCTTATCAGTGATTATCTAACAAGAGGCACACCTAACATGAATGCCTTTCCCTTGAATAGCGACCCCTAAAAGCTAAAACAATACCCGCGCATGCAGAGTGTGCAGCGTTCCTTGCCGATCCCCCAGACAAAGGCATATGGCTTTTTACCGCATTCTGCATCTCCCAACGTCCACGCCAGCCAAGCTGGAGGTCACAGAGTATTGTCTCCCCGTGGGCAAAGAGATTTTATTTTCATCTCCCCAAACCCAATGTCTATTTATTTTATAGCTCAATTTCAGAGCACGATAATTTTATCAGTGAGTGTCTGAACAGCCATCACTTATAAATGGCTGTATCAGGTCCAGTGCTAGAACGAGAGCGGTCTGGCTATCCTGACTTCGTTTCACATTCCTTGTAAGGCATTCCTTTCAATATTTGCAAATAACTGTCCTATCTCTGACACGTCCAAGTTATTTCTGCGTCACCGGCTTCCCGTGAGTTACCAGACGCAGTTCCGCAGCACTCACACAGTTAAGGCGTGGGCTTATTTTGTTCCCAGCGCCTTAATGTTACTTTTACAAAGGACGTTACAAAAGAACAGAACGCTCTAGGGGTAGCATCTGGGGGGAGGCTGCGTTTTCTTAACACGTTTTGAATAGCTTGCTCGACGCGGATGTCACACGTGACTGTGTTTTATAGTCACAAGCAGACTCGACCTAGCACGGAGTGGGAGCATTTTCCATAAGTCAGTGGCCGTGGTTACTGTCATCTAGCTCAGGGGCGCAGACGGAAGCAGCCACTGGTTTGTTGCCAGCGTTTGCAAGGTTTATTCCAAGCGTGCATTCAAATACGTATTCAAAGCTCCATTTCACTTCTTGAGAAGGGACTTCTATGCCAGGGTGTCAGCCTCATAAAGTTAATGTAGATAGATGCATAGACAGATAGATACAGACAGACAGGCAGACAGACACATCGAATGCAGAAAAATCATACTTTGGATTTTCAACAAAACGATGATTAAAAGTATTCATCTGTGGTAGGAACAAAATAATCTCTATTTTTATACACCTCAGCCCCGGAAAACCTTAATTTAAGTGAAGCTTTCCAAACCTACTAAACATTGATTTTTTTTTTTTTTTTTTTTTTTGGTTACTGCGACAGTCCCGTTCTTTTTCTTTTTAAGAAGAAAAGAGCTGAGCTATTTTATGGCTACATTTTATAGCTTCGAAATTAAAATCCATTTGACATTTAATAGAAACCGTGAATCCATTTCCTCTCTCAAGGACAGACTTTTGAAGTGTGGCCCAAACTAATTTCGCTGGGAGGTTCTGTTTGTTTTTTAGGCAACTATAAAAAAAGTCATAACTTTCGGAATAATGATGATGATGACAGCTAACATTTAGCGCCTGTGTGTTATGTGCCGGCGTCTGTTCTTTGCCATCAGCATGGATCTACACTTTTATTAAGACTGTTTCATTGTAAATCTTTGACTTTTGATGGTCCATGAACAGTTTAACGTTTGGAAGAAGCAAGGCGTGTTGGAGTCACATCAGCCTCCAAACTTTTGTTTGGGCAGAGCTGTGCTTGGGTCTCGAGTTTTCCCCCTCGAAATCTGAGTGATCCTGGACACGTTTCTTCTTCCTGTGCTCGTTCCTTGATCCGTAAGATGCAGATAATGATGCCCGTCTTCGGGGAGTAGCAGAAAGCACGTGGGGCGGAGTGCCGTCCTTGGGCTCCGAGGAAAGCTGCGTGGACGCAGAGTTAATCACGTTCAGGGTGCGCCGCTGGGTGAAGCTGTTTGCTGCCGCTCGACAGCTGTACGGTCTGCTGAGCCCTTAGGTTTAAGCAGTGGAATCAAGCTCAGTACAGCGAGACGTTCTCCTCGTGAAATCTGGCCAGCGTCATGCAAAATGTCATTTCTCTCTTTCTTCTTTTTATTTTGTACTTAAAACAATTTTTAACTTTTTAACCAAACATTTAGTGTTCTTGGATGTTAAACACAACTGGGATGTGTAAGCCCCCAACCAGTCCCTCTGAAGTGTGAAAGCACAGATGCAGGCTGGACCAGTGTTTGTTGGATTTCCATTTAAGCCCAGAGGAAACTCTGGGCAAACTCTATGTGAACTAAAATGGAAGTCAGTCCAACATTTTTTTTTGCATGGATTTGTCCACAGGGTGACCATATTGTTCATTGTGAAAAACCAGGTACCTTTGAGAGTGAAAGGGGTGTTATTGATAATTATGCTGGGATGACGGCCATGAACCTGAACCAAATGACCTAGGTAAGGACCGTCTGCTTGAAGAGCTGGGATCAGATGCATAGCTGGTATTTGTTAGGGATCAAGGGTGCGTCCAGCCACGTAGGGGAGGCACAGTTTTCTAATAGCCACGTTGAAAGAAAATAAAAAGAAACAGATGAAATTCCTATCAATGATATATTTTATTTAGCTTCATCTGTCCAAACTTGCATCATCTCAACATGTAATCGATATAAATGACGTTTTTCCCCATCCCGCCTGCCCATAGACCTGACCGTTGGTTTCAGTGCAGTATAAACAATTTTTAATGAGATCTTTACATTCTTTTTTTTTCGAGGCTCTGAAATCCTGCGTGTATTTTACCCACCAGCTCATCTCCGCCTGGAGATTGAATTTGTATCGAAATACTTGGTTTGCATTGAGACTCCGTACCATTTGCAGCTGGAAAAGTAGATTCACATGTCCAGGCTGTTGCAAGTATACGTGTAAAGCTTCGTAATACCTGCATCAAGCACCAGTGTCAACATTTCAGTTTAAGTCCATTCAAGTGAATCATTTAAAATGCAGTTCCCGGGCACACTGGCCACAGTTCCAGAGCTCAGAGTGGGTGCTGGGCGGCACTGCTCCCCGGAGAGGGAGCAATGGGGCAGGTGGTCCCAGCCAGGCCTCCTCTGTGTGCCGGGCACCACCATAGGGACCTTGCCCGTTTCTCTTACTGATCCTCGCGGGAACCCCACACAGGTGTTGCCGTGATGATCCCAGAGAGGGTGAGGCATGTACCTGCGAAGCTCAGCGGGAGCTGACAGGGCTGGGACTCGAGGTCTCAGCCTGACGGGCGCTCGGCCACCCCGAGAGTGTTTGCTCGATGCCTCGTGTGGCTGTCTCTCCCTCTGTCTCTGTCTTTCCTTCTTTCTCTGTCTCTGTTTTTCCCTCTATCTCTGTATGTCTCTGTCTCTACCTTTGTCTCTGTCTCTCACTCTCTGACTCTCCCTCGCTCTGTCTTTGCATCTCTCTCTCCTTCTTTCTCTGGCTCTGGCTCTGCCTGTGTCTCTGGCTCTCGCCCAGTTTTCTGTGCCTGTCTCTCCTCCTCTCTGTGTCTCTCTCTCCCATCTCCATCTTTCCTTCTTTCTTTATCTCCGTTTGTTTCTGTCTTTCCCTCTATTTCTTTCTCTCGCCCTCTATCTGTATCTCTCTCGGTGTCTGTGTCTCTCCCTCTGTCTCTGTCGCTGTCTCCCTCACCATCTCTCTCTTTCTCCCTCCCTCCCCTCCTCTGTTGCCTGGGCAGAGAGGGGACACTCTTCCATGGGACCGTCCTCTAAGGGGATTCTGCTCACCATTTTGTCCGACTTCTTGGGGAGAAGTCCGCCGGGAGCATCCTTCCCCCTCGGCTTCACTGTCTCTTTCTTGAGAGGCTTTCCCAGTCACCCTCCCCCATCTTCTCCATCCCCCCCCACCCCCGCCCTGTGCTGTTCCTTCGTAACCCTCTGCACGGTTCACACGCGCGCCCTTGCTTTTATCATACATGACCTCCCCACCCGAATGGATGAATGCCCCCCAGGTTGGTGGTCATGCTGGCTTACTCACGTGGCCCCTTGTGGTGGTCCTGGCACAAATGGGTGCCCCGCAACTATCAGGAGAGGTACTTACCTCAGGGCATTAAAGGGATAATCTTTCTTGGGTAGTAACCAAACACCTTTGATTATTTTAGTTTGATGTGAACCTATACCGCGTGCCACCCAGGTGTCGTTGAACTGCTTTCTTTTCCTGTTTTCTTTGCAAAGTAGCAGAGGACAGCCTCGGCCTCTGAACTCTGCCCGGACTCCCTCCCTGGATGGTTCTTTCCACAGCCTCGCTGAAGTCAGCATTCCTTGGGTGGCACTGCCGGTTGGTGTCATGCTCATGCCATCTCCCCCGAGTACGACCAGGATAACTTAATTGCAGCTTTCCTTGCACATTTCTTCTGGCTTTTGCTCTTTCCCTCTGACTTTCTGCCGCTGGCAGCGTGCCCACCGGAGCCATCTCCCGGGTCCACCTCTTCTCTTCCAAGCCTTTCCTCACTTTCTTCCCTTTCCTTCCTGACATTCTCCTCTTCCCTGCCTCCGAACCAGCCAGGGGGGCGTGAGCAATTTTCTGCCAGCTCGTGTATTGAAATGACGCTCTGGTCGGAATCTGGGAAGCAAGAGAGTGGGAGACACAGAGAATATTCACTATCCTTGCTTTTAGTTTAATCAGTAGTTCCCAAATCTCATGGATCTGTGCGGTAGCTTTGTAGGTTTGCTCCATCCTCCCGTGAAGCAGCCAGGCCTGGTGGAAAAGGACCTCGACTCTGGGGCTGCACTGTCTGAGTTTAATTCCCATTTCTGCCACTTACTGCTGTGCTACCTCGGGCAGGTTCCTGGACCTCTCTGTGCCCCTGTTTCTGTCTCTGTGAAAAGAGTCATAGTGATAGCACAGAGTCCTCGTCCCTTTTCTGCAATTCCAAAATCCAAAAAGCACTTGAAAAACAGTTTTATTTTTAGTAAGTTGGGTGCCAAAACTCAGTTGGCAGCAAACTCATATCTGAGCTGATGTGAAGTTATTCGTGGCTTTGTTTAGCCTGCTTGGTGGGACGGTTCTTAAGTTTGATTTGGAAGTTCCGGTGTGTTGTTTATGGGGCGCTGCGTTAGACCCCTGGAGGGCGTATGTTACTAAAAGGGCACGGAGACCATTTTATTAAAAACCCCAAATCCTGGATTCTGAAACATGACTGGTTGTTACCTGGGTATAAGCTCTTGCTAACTGTTGACTGTTGTTGTAAATTCTGACCAGTTCTGGCCCCTGTGGGAGGCTCTTGGCCAGAGACCAGGTGTCACCGTTGAGAAGGTAGAGAACAGGTTGGCACCTCACCGAGGCTTTCTGCTTGACTCAGCCAGGGACGGAAGAGAACTGAAAGGCGGTTCGCTTTCTCACCAAGTGGCCCACGGTCGTTCGCTCCCACTACCTCTCACGGGCCACCCGAGAACAGTGATCTAGATCACAGGCCAGAGCCTCCAGGGCTCTGCCCCACCACTCCTGGGTATCGCTGGGTTTGGGGCCTGGCTGTGAGCGGGCTTGTTAGACGCGAGCTCAGGAATTGTCCTGTTAAAGGGCCTGAGCTTGCAGTGTGAGTGAACAGGACGCCTAGCCAGACTCTGCAGCCGCCAGTCTCGGAAGGGATGGGCGGGAAGGAGCCAGATCAGGCTCCCAGCTGCCGCCATTCGACGGCCACGGGTCATGGTCAGGGGCCCGAGCCCCTGCCACCTTCTCTGGCTCTGCATCGGGCGGGCAGTGTGCATGGGGATGATCTGCCGGGAAGTTGCTTCTGCACCTACCCAGGTTGGCTTCTGCTCCCACATCTGCCCAGGGTTCTCACGCTGTTGTTGATATTCGTTTTAAAGTCAGCTGCTCTCTCTAACCATTACGTTGTCATGGGAACAAGCAGCCCTCCCCAAACTCAGTTATCGCTGCTGCAAGTTTAAAAGATAGGCTGACCATGGAGAACAGTATGGAGGTTCGTTGAAAAACTGAAAATAGAGCTGCCATACGATCCAGCAGTCCCACCCCGGGCGTATATCCAGAGAAAATGATAATTTGAAAAGATACATGCACCCAGTGTTCATAGCAGCACTATTTACAGTAGCCAGGACATGGAAACAACCTAAATGTCCATCAACAGATGAATGGATAAAGAAGATGTGGTACACACACACACACACACACACACACACACACACACACACTGGAATATTACTCAGCCATAAAAAAGGATGAAGTAATGCCATTTGCAGCAACATGGATGGACCTAGAGATGATCATACAAAGCGAAGTAAGTCAGACAGAGAAAGACAAATACCATATGATGTCACTTATGTATGGAATCTATAATACGACACAAAGGCACTTACTTACAACACGGAAACAGACTCACAGACATAGAAAACAAACTTATGGTTACCAGAGGGGAAGAGGGGGCATAAATTAGGAGTTTGGGATTAACAGATACACACCACTATGTATAAAATAGATAAACAGCAAGGTCTTGCTGTATAACACAGGAAACTATATTCAATATCTTGAAATAAGCCACAATGGAAAAGAATATATATATATATGAATCACTTTGCTGTACACCTGAAACTAACACAACATTGTAAATCAACTATAATTCGATTAAAAAAAAAAAAGACTGGGAATTCCCTGATGGTCCAGTGGTTAGGACTCCATGCTGTCACTCTCGAGGGCCTGGGTTCGATTCCCTGGTCAGGGAACTAAAATCCCACAAGCCGCGTGGTGTGGTAAAAAAAAAAAATAGACTGAAGGTTTATGCTGAATAATTCCAAGGCTATTTGCACGTTCTTACAAGTGGTCCCCACTTTACCCAACAGCAGGAGTCATCGAGAGAACAGCTCACGGAATTATTATGTGGCCACGTGTACATACAGCATTGTGAACGATGGCATTTGGGTAAAGCTTAACACTACACCAGCGAATGCTGTTTTGTGTAAGAAAAACAAGACAGATGCGCGCACGTCACTTCTAGATGGGTCTTGAAGGGTGATTCTCGCAACTTACAGTTGTCAATGAGATGAATCTATCCTTTTTTTTATATATAAATTTATTTATTTATTTATTTTTGGCTGTGTTGGGTCTTCGTTGCTGTGTGCAGGCTTTCTCTAGTTGCGGTGAGCTGGGGCTGCTCTTCGTCACGGTGCCTGGGCACCGTTGCAGTGGATTCTCTTGTCGTGGAGCACGGGCTCTAGGCACGTGGGCTTCAGTAGTTGTGGCAGGCGGACTCAGTAGTTGTGGCTCTTGGGCTCAGTAGTTGTGGCTCGTGGACTCTAGAGCGCAGGCTCAGTAGTTGTGGCGCACGGGCTTCGTTGCTCTGCGGCATGTGGCATCTTCCCGGAACAGGGGTCGAACCCGTGTCCCCGGCATTGGCAGGCGGATTCTTAACCGCTGTGCCACCAGGGAAGTCCAAGATGAATCTATTCCGTGGCCAAATAACTTGTGTAAAATAGGGTAGGCACAGTTGTCCATCTTAGACTAGTGTTTTTCATAGTCTGACTCTCCAGAATCACCTTGGGGGGAACTGTTAGAAAACACGCATGTGTCATGGACTGAATGTTTGTGCCTCCACGCACTCACCCCCAAATTCGCGTGTTGAAATTCGAACCTCTCCTGTGATGGTATTAGGAAGCGGGGCCTCGAGAGGCCATTAGGCCGTGAAGGTGGAGCCCTCACGAATGGCACTAGGGCTCTAATAAAAGGGACCCACAAGGATCCCTCGTTCCTTCCGCCATGTGGGATTATAGTGGAAAGACAGCCATCTCTGAACCAGGAAGCAGGTCCTCACCAGACGCCGAACCTTCCAGCGCCTTGACCTTGGACTTCCAGCGTCCAGAACCGTCCGCTGTTTCTAAGCCACCCCCTGTCTGTGGTTTTTTGTTATAGCAGCTCAGTCAGACTAAGACACCATTCCTGCACCTCGCCCCTGACCTACCCAATCAGAATCTTAAAGCGAAGTGTGAGGACCAGAGGCACAGACTAAACCTTAATTAACTCCAGGGTTCCAAGGAAAACCACAATCCACGATCGAAACGACAGCACATCTGTCGGTCTTGAGAAACCTCCTTGTCAACACCCCCCATCAGTGAGCTGTCGTATTGGAAGACTCTGGAGAAGCATCTTCGGGGTTGCCTAATTGAACATATCTTCTGAGCCTGAAATCCAGAGTTTTTATGCCACTGACTTTCGCTTCTCCTGGAAGAATACGTGTGTATGCCTTACCGAAGGTGGTCGGAATGCAATGCTCTTTCAAACCATGCCATGTTCAGTCTGCCAGCTCCCGTGTTCTCTCTGCATGAGACGTTTGTTTCTCGTTGAGGGGCTCCCCCCTGCCCCGTGGCTTTCAGCTGACACAGTTATGAGAAGGATCCCACCAGGGGTCTAAACAGCCATCCTGTAAAACTGACACTGCTTCTCACGCCCTGCATCTGGCTGGCACCTCGGGGCGACAAGGCAGGTCGAAAGGATTTAGTGAGAAAAAATTTTTTAATTGAAATATAGTTGATTTACAATATTATATTAGTCTCAGGTGTACAGCATAGTGATTCAGTATTTTTATACATTATACTCTATTTAAAATTACTGTAAAATATTGGCAGTATTTCCTGTGCTGTATAATATATCCTTGTAACTTATTTTATACATAATAGTTTGTACCTGCTTGTACTTATACCCCTATCTTGCCCCTCCCTCCTCCCCTCTCCCCACTGGTAACCGCTGCTTTGGTCTCTGTAGCCATAAGTCTCTTTCTGTTTTGTTATATTCATTCCTTTGTTGTATTTTTTAGATTCCACCTATAAGTGATAACATACAGTATTTGTCTCTCTCTCTCTGCCTGACGTATTTCTCAGTGAGTTTTCTCCACCAGCAGGGACTACTCAGTAAGGAAGAAAACTCTGAACACAGTCAACTGCTAATTGAATAATTATGAAAACAAACCATGGTGTTTTACATGATTTTTTTTTTTTTTTTTTTTTTTGCGGTTCGCGGGCCTCTCACTGTTGTGGCCTCTCCCGTTGTGGAGCACAGGCTCCGGACGCGCAGGCTCAGCGGCCATGGCTCACGGGCCCAGCCGCTCCGCGGCATGTGGGATCTTCCTGGACCGGGGCACGAACCCACGTCCCCCGCATCGGCAGGCGGACTCTCAACCACTGCGCCACCAGGGAAGGCCGATTTTTTTTTTTTTTTTTTTTTAACTTTAGAAATCTGTAACTTAAGCCAGTGTTTGCATACCTGTGGTCCTGGGGTGGGTCTGGTCTGCACACATGTTTTGTTTAGTTTGCTGTTTACTTAAAATTTTGAATTAGTTGTTGGTATTTAGCATGGAGTGCTTTTACATAAATATGCCGGATTTCGACTTCTCTTGAAAAACACAGCAAACATGGGAACAAGTGGAGGCCCCTCCTCACTGAGGCAGCCGGGGTTCGGCACTGCGGGCCTTCCCCGCCGGGAGCCGTTGGGCACTTGAGTTTCCAACTCTGATCTAGGGCAGTGTCTACATCTGTTTTTAAACTCTCTTAAGATGTGGAAGCCCAGTACTTGGTTTCTATTTTCTTTTGTTTCCATGTGTGTACCCTTTAAGGCCTCATAACTTATCATCATGAATAATTTTCAAGAATAGATCATTAAATCACATAAATGATGAAGCCTCCCCTCCCCCAGTCAAGACTTGGTGATCAGATCTGATGGGTGTTCTGGCGCGTCCTGCAGCTGACGGTTGTATAAAACCTTTTGGGCTTTGGTTGGGATGATGGTGAATTGGCATTTGTACTTGTTTCCTGGAAGTTTTGCTACAGCTCTTACGACGTGGTCCTTTGGTCCACTGGATGAGTGTCCGGTCGCTGGTACGGGTGGTTGCTGGGCATCTCAGTCCAAGTGGTCATTCATCCTCCAGCAGGCTACCTCAGGCTCCTTTATGGGCTGGCCTCAGGCTCCAGGAGGGCGAGAGTGGGAGCTGTCAGACCTTTGGGAGCTTTGTTTGGAAGTCAAACGACATCACTTCTGACCTATTCTGTTGGTCAAAGCAAATTCCAGGGCCAGCCCAGATCCAGGAAATGGGGAAACAGACCTCCTTCCCCCTTTATTGGAGGAGTGGGTGAGCCCTATTTCAAAGAGACATTCATGCAAGGCTGGGGGACTGCGGCCACCATCTTGCACACAGTAAATGACAGTCCGTGTCAACGGGCTTTTCTCATTGTCCGCACGCGTGTGTTCAGAGTACTGCCTTAGTTGTCACGGAGGAGCTGTTTTAGCCCAGAAGAAAAGAATCCCAGGGTCTCAGGGAGTGACTAGTACAATTCAAGAGTGAGAGTTTTCTTTCCTTCTCTTCCTTTTCTTTCAGCCACCCAGCCAGGGTTTTATGCCAACGGCCAAGATGTTTCCCGCTCCTTACCCAACTCTCTCTTGCTTTGTTTAAGTCAGAGTTCTTTGTTCAGTCTTCCATGCAGAGAGGAAAAAAAAAAAAAGTGCTCTTTATCACATCCTATTCCTAGAAGCTCTCGTTCAGGATTCCGTTATAAAACGGTCATATATTCTGTAGAAATCATAAGCAGGGGGTTGGGTTTTAGCCAAAGTGTCTGCATCAGATAAATCAAAGATATGACCAGCATCATAAAATAATGTACCAAAGCTGTAAGCCTCTCGAATAATTTTAATAAGAACGTTGTTCTCCTATGAGATGGGAATAAATGTTACATTTTTATTATAAAAAGAACACCAATTTACCATAAAGTGTGTATATACTACATAAAAATATAATTCCACTCTATCGTAATTATTGCTTTTTATATTACTAGCTATAAAAATCATCCATTTAATTAACGATAATTTTGAGAATACGTGGACGTTCCTTGTAAATGGCGCAAAGCACTGTGTGTTAATCTTAGGCACTGTTGACTTATTGGAATTTACACGGGTTGGGGAATCACAATAATAACGATAGCTAAGTCTGGGCTAGGTGCTGCCCTGAGTTCTTTGTATTAACTCATTGAATCCTGTCCACACGCTGTAAAGCAGGTACTGTACTTATTCCTAATTTAAAGATGAAGAGACCAAGGCTCAGAGAGGTGACGAAACGCACCCAGCGTCGCTCCCGGGAAGGGTAGGGTGTGAATTTAAATGCAGGCCTCCTGGCTGGTGAGCCCTGCCTTGACTTATGTGCAAATATAATAAATAATGCGTGCTCCCCTCCCCGCTCTGAATGCTCTTTAGCAATCAAAGGAATTCTAGTTCTTTCCAATTATGAAGGGCTTTGATATTAAAAAGTGGCCACTTTTTCATTGCGTCAGCGTCTGCAAGCGTCAATAAAGATAGAGCAAAGCACACTTCCTCCCTCTGAAGCAACAGAAGGAAAGTGTAGAAAATCCAGGCCGGTTAAATCCCCTCTCCCCTCCTTCACCCATGGAGTGAGTGAAGGAGTCTGGGAGTGGAGTCTGGGGAGTCTGGGGCAGGGCGGGGCTTACCCATCCAGTGCCCACTGCCCCTTTGGAGATGATCACTGTAGGGTTCAGAGAGGTTAACTAGCTTGCCCAAAGCCACACAGCTAAGTTATGTGTCGAAGAAGGATTTGAACCCAGATCTGAACCAGTGGAAGCCTGGCCCTTTCCACTCCACCAGGTGATGTTCACGATTTGAAGACACACTCCGTGCCCGGGAAAGATGAAAGGATCAACACAATGGAAAACAAACGTGGCAGGGGTAGTGTTGTCTAGAATAGAGGAGCTCAGATTCTGGAATGAGACCTGACTTCATATCTCAGCCGATACAAAGGAGGGAAGAAACTGTGGCTCTAACTGTGGAGTCCCTGTAAGGACTCAGTTACTGTGAGAAACAGTAGCTTTGAGCAATCTAGGGAAGAAAGATGGGGAAGCATAATCGATGACGACAGTATTTTTCCACTATGTTCACCCTCGCACGTGTGTGTGTGTAATTTCTTACTCAGTCCCAATGTTTGCGTTAACGCGCATCCTTCCGGAAGGCCCTTTCCTCCAGAATACGGTAGGCGGGCAAAGGACGGACCAGGAGCAAAGGCAGACGCGGGCTTTGGGGTGCGTTTGCAACCCCCCTTCACCAGCTACTTACCTGTCTTTCTCCTCCACCCCCTTCTTTGCAGGAGTTTGTTCGGCTGGCAAAGAGACTGGGGGGCGATCCGGCGTTAGAAAAACAAATCGTGGCCAACGGAAGGGAGTATGTGAGAATGTACCATTCGTGGCAGGTGGAGAGAAACACCTATGGGCAGCTGGTCAGGATGCTGGAGGGAAGCAGTGAGGACTAAGGGCGTGCCTGGTTCCGCGAGATGCTCAGCCCTGGGCAGACACGCAGGGGCAGGGCTCTGGGCAGAGGGGCCGTCCAGTCGGAATCAAGCCGGGTTCATTGGAACCGTAGATTTATTTGTCATAAGACGATTCATCCAGAACCTCTCTGTGCTTCCAGGTAACAGCCCAGATGCGTTTCCTGATCAGTCCTCACGGAGATGCAGTACTAATTGGGGCAGGGAAACTGGTTTTAAGGGGCATCAGGGAGAGAGTTTGATTAGCTGCTTTAGGACTTCTAGGGACCGTAGGGGCTTATCTGTAAGCTGTCACAGGGAAGGGTAGGCCCCTCTCCCCTGTCTTCTGATGACCTGTCACCCATCACTGTCTGTTCAAAGAGCAAAAGCAAAAATCAGACGTGTTGGCTGAGAGGGTCACTGGCAGGGATTATAATGTGGTACAGACCCTGAAGCCAATCTGGGGCCCTGACAGAGGTGCGGCTGGGCCCCCAGGCTCTAAACACTGGAAACAGTGCTGTGCATGAGTTGACCTAATCAGTCATGTAACTGAAAGAGCGGGGAGTGCTCTACATAAGCAGGCCAACCCCTGCTCCCCCCATAGGCTCCACCCGCCTCCTGGTTGAATTTGGGTTGAAAACCAGTTGGAACAAAGCCCATTATCGCCCATGGCCTGGAAAATACTGGAGCCTGGCTCTTTGGGTTCAGCATCAGGGACCCAGCATCAGGGACCCAAGGATGTGTGTCGATCTGGTCACCAGCCTCCAGCCCATCGCAGAACCGGCACTCGGGTCCCCTTGACCTTATCCATCACGAGGCGAGTTTAACCAAGTGTCGTCATCACCGTAAGGACATCTGGCTGCACTGGTGCTGCATTCCCCAAACCCTGTGCTTGTTCTCCTTGGTGGCGGTACTTGCCTCTGTTGGATCCTGAAATCCCTGCTTTCTCATGGACGTTCCATGACAACAACTGGGGGCGAAATGCTCCGTTTCTCGTGTGAGGTGAGGAAACAACCCAGTCCAGAAGGAGGAGATGAAGGTGGCTCCGAGCCCGTCAGAAGAAGCGTTTCCTTAGTGTTTGTTCCAATACCTGCAGGCCCTGGAGTGGGGAGGAGGGATCCACATCATCTTTGCCTCAGACTTCACGACATCTTGGACTCTTTTCTTTCCAACCATCCTATTTTTGTGAACGACCAAACCTACATCTTGTTTTTAAAAGAGTAAGCCTCAGACCGAACGTCTTAAACTCTAATGACTTGGGGATAAGAACAGCACGTTTATGGATTCTGTACCATGTCCCTTCCTGAGTCGTTCTACGCCTCAATCTCAGAACAGGATCCCTTCCCAAAGGCAGTTACCTGGAACCCGAAGATGCTCCTGGCACCCAGGATTTGCTGTCCTGCTAACAGTACCCCTCACAGTCCCCCCTTTTTTGGCATCTGAGGGTCACTAGGGTCGGGGCTTCCCTGTGGCCATAGCAAAGAGAGGGAGGGAGAAACAGAGTCCAAACTCCAGGTGGACAGCTCCGTCTGAGTCTGGAATCAGCGATGCCAGCCTAAGGAAAGGCCGCGTGCGTGTTGTCCCGGGTACCAGCCATCGATGCTGCTGTTGATAAAATGCTGGTGGTCGGGAAGCTCCGCTCTCGTCCTGGTTGAATGACATGGTAGGTGCTTCGCTCCAGTGAGCCTCAGCCTCGTTCTTTCGTGTCTTTATAGAGACACTCACACATGCTGCACGCCCTTTGGGGAAGGGCGTGTTGGTTTTAAATGAATAAAGTGTCACCATCCGCTCTAGAGAAAGAGCCCCGGTGTGTTTCTTTTGTGAGCCTTGTCCTGCCAGAAACAGACCCTCCACAGCCTCTAGTCCCCGCACTTCAAAAGAAGATACACTGGAGCATCTCATTAAGAGGGGTTTAAAATGCAATTGCTGGGCTTCCCTGATGGCGCGGTGGTTGAGAGTCCGCCTGCCGATGCAGGGGACACGGGTTCGTGCCCCGGTCGGGAAGATCCCACATGCCGCGGAGCGGCTGGGCCCGTGAGCCATGGCCGCTGAGCCTGCGCGTCCGGAGCCTGTGCTCCGCAACGGGAGAGGCCACAACAGTGAGGGGCCCGCGTACCGCAAAAAAATAAATAAATAAATAAATAAAATGCAATTGCTATTTTAATACCAAAGTATAGACGTAAAAAAAAAAATGCTTTTCTTATAAATGTTCTAGACGCTCTCAGTTTCATACTCAGTCAACTTTATGTTTAAACATTTTGTGTATAGTTTCCAATTTGCTGATGTACAGGTGTGGAGGACGGCAACAATCCTTTTCCAGATAGAACTAAGACACTATAACCTTCACACGTGGAGGGAAGATGCATTTCATATAGCATGGTGTCATCTAGCAAAGAGGCGGTGTTCACACCTGGCTTACGGCTTCTGCCGGAAGAACCCTCCTCACGCTTTCCCCACACTCTCACAGCGAAGTTAAATACAACAGCATCGTTTTGATCGGAAAGGTTTATCGGGTATCTTCAGGTTTCCAAAAGCAGGCTCTCCGTGCACGTGGGAACAGGCAGTCCAGCCTGATGCCTGGCGCAGCTAGCTGGTCTCACCATCAGTTACGGATGGGATGTGGGAATCGTTTGCACCCTCAGCCGGCATTGTGGCTTCAAGGGTTCATTGCACTTCTGTGTCATCCTCGGTAACAATAGTTAGCACAGCTGCGTAAACTCTTCCCTTGAAGCTGCCTGGTACTTGACCTCGCAGTTCGTTTACTGCAGCCCTCATGAGATGCTGAAAGCTAGCTCTTGTCTTCTTCCTCCTTCCCTCCCTTTCTCACTTGGCTCTCCCCGTGCCCCAGCCTCCCTTCCCCTTTCTGACCCAGTCTCCCCTTGGAGAGCCAAGGGACTGATGTGGAATGACACACAGGAAGTCCTCCCCACCCAGAGCCAACCCTCACCAGGGAGGCCACTTAGTAAAGCAGCAGTTCCCAGCCTCGGCTTTTAAAACTCCCGATGCTCGGGCTGCATCTCAGACCAATTACATCAGAGTCTTGGGGTCGGAGGTACCCAGACCTAAAGCTTCCCTGATCCGACGTGCAGCCACCATGCACCGCTACTGACCGGAAACCCCCCTCTTGAATACGGACCAGAATTTCATAGAAAAGAAGGACCATCAAAGAAAAAGTTGGATTGTGACTCTGTATTCAGAAATGAATCCCAGCATTAAGAAGATAGGTTACATTGATCTCATGTTTACTAAGATTTATTTCTGCAGGTAGAATTGAAACTCGAAGCGCAGGGCCAAGAAATACTTCGCACCAACAAGTAAACAAAACCATCCACGGGGATTTCATCAATATTCCCCAGAGCTTCTCTTCTTCCTTTGATGTTGAAGTTTTCTTTTGCAGCGTCTGCCCTGTCATCATGCTTACTTACGGTCACTCGTTATCTGGTTCCGTCCTGTCAGAGCCTCATTTGCCTGGATTTCAAGTAGTTCTCCAAAATCCTTTTCATCAATTTCAGGGAAATCCTGCATTTTCTGCAAGGTTTGCGATTTTACTTTTCACTTGATTTACATTGTGTTGGCATTTAAACACTTTGAACATGGAACAGCCATTAAGAGGGGCCAACTCGACACTGGATGGGAGGGTATTAATTAGGATTAACACTTGGGTACGGCTGACAGAAAATCCAAAACAATGGTGGCTGAAGCAGAAGATGAAGACATCTTCTTCTGTCAAGTAAAGAGATTAACAAAGCACAGATGGTGTTTCCCGGGGTCAGGGACTCAGACCCCTCCATCCTCAGTATGTGGCCATCTCTACCTCATGGCATAAGGTGGCTGCCCAAGCTCCACCACCATGCCTGAATTCCAGACTGAAGGAAGATGCAAGTCGGGAGCAAAGATTTATTTCCTCCCTTTCAGGACAATTCCTGTTTCTGAGTACATACCATGCCCACACCCAGTTGCAAGGGAAGCTTAGACTGCAGGCTTTTCTCTCAGCAGCCATGTGCCTAGTTAAAAAACAAGGGTCTATTAATAAAAGAGAAGGGGATGAAAGACCAAAGCAGACCATCCTAGAACCATGGGACAGTTTCAAAAAGTATAGTGTGCATAATGAGAACACCAGAAGGAAAAGAAAGAGAGAAGGAAGCAGAAGAAATATTTGAAAACAATAATGACTGAGAGTTCTCAAGATCAATGTCAGACACCAAACCCCAGGTTCAGGAACCTCAGAGGCCACCAAGCAGGGCAAATGCCAGAAAAATAGACACCTAGGGTTATCATATTCAAACTACAGAAGGCCAAAGATAAAGAAAATTCCTGAAAGGAGTCAGAGGTAACAAAACCCACTTCACTTAAAGAGGAAAAAGTATAAGGATTATATCTGACTTCTGTTACGGAACCATGCAAACGAGATTGGAGTGAAATATTTAAAGTATAAAAAAAAAAAAGAGAGAGAGAAGGGGAGAATGTCTATTTGAACAGCTTGCAGTGCAGTAGCCACTGTGAAAAACTGGTTTTAGATTCTGTAGTCGTTACAGCCATTCTACCTTTTACTAATCACTGAAGACCTTTTAATGCCAAGAAAAGGGCCTTCCACAAGGCTTTCATTAAGCCTTGAAGGCCATCCCAGCACAGCCCACCTCTTTCTCCCCAAGATCCCATTTGTATGCAAGCCCTCAGCCAGGGCCACGTATCCATTATCACCCCAACCCCTGCAGCTCGTCAATTAAAAATTCAAGAGTCTAAGAGTACACAGGCTCCCATCTAAACCTCCTACAGTGTTTCTCTGTGTTAGGTGAAACACAGCCCTGGAAGACACAATAAAATGAAGGGTACTGACTAGTCCTGGTCTTTCCACCGGGTGTTCCTCCGGTTACCCTGAGTGATTAAGCACACCGCTGCTCCTGTCGGAAGGTCTTGGGAAATACTGTAGAAATCGTTTCTGAAATGACCCATGAGCCAGAGTTTGACTGAAACAAAGCGAGAATTTGCAGTGAAAAACAAGATGCTGGGACTTCCCTGGCGGTCCGGCGGTTAGGACTCTGCGCTTTCACTGCTGTGGCCCGGGTTCCAACTCTGGCTGGGAACTAAGATCCGGCATGCCGCGTGGCGCAGCCAAAAAATAAATAAATAAATTGTAATTGATAAAAATAAATAAATTTATATAAAAAAGAAAAACACAAGATGTTATGAAGTTCCAACATGCATCGTGTTTCAGTTCAGTGTTTAGAACAAAAATTTTGCACGGTCAAAATTATCTGCAAAGACTCCCCACAAGTCTGGCATATTCGGTTGTGTATTTACAGCCCTGCCCATTACGTCACGGGCACAGGCAAGTGTAGAACCAGGGAGGGAGGTTGAAGAACGTCACCGTCTGAATGTCTGGTTATGAAACGGTTCTCATTTTATATATAGAACTGAATCCCTAGAAGCACTCCCTGTTTCCCAGGGAGGTCTGTTCCCTTCCCTTTTCATGACATCTATCTAACCATTCATCCATTCATTCAGCCAGTATTTCTTTTTTTTCCCCATTGAAGTACAGTTAATGTACAATATTATATAAGTTATAGGTGTACAATAGAGTGATTCACAATGTTTAAAGGTTATCCTCCATTTATAGTTATTATAAAATATTGCCTATATTCCCTGTGCTGCACAATATATCCTCATAGCTTATCTCATACCTAGTAGTTTGCGCCTCTTCATCTCCTACCCCTGTATTGCCCCTCCCCCTTCCCTCTCCCCACTGGTACCCACTAGTTTGTTCTCTTTATCTGTGAGTCTCCTTCTTTTTGTTACATGCACTAGGTTGTTGTATTTTTCAGAGTCCACATGTAAGTGATACCGTATAGTATTTGTCTCTGTCTGACTTATTTCACTTAGCATAATGCCCTCCAAGTCCATCCATGTAGCTGCAAATGGCAAAATTTCATTCTTTCTTACGGCTGAGTAGTATTCCGTCGTATACATGTACCACTCTTCTTTATCCATTCATCTGTGGACGGTCACTCAGGTTGCTTCCATAGCTTTCACCAGTATTTCTTGCAGTAGTTGAGGCAGGCACTGCTCCCTGGTGTAGATACAGCAGTGAACACTCTTTGCCCTCATGGGGGGGTCTCTTCCTAGTGGGCTTAACTGTTCCCACGGACATGGATGGATGCCTGCTACAAGCAGCCAGCGAGCGTGGAGCCAACCCTCAGGAAGGGGTCAGGATCAAAAGTCAGTGAGAACATGACCCCCAGGGCAGTTACACCCCAAAAGTTGGAATGAAAACCGCAACCAAGGCGCTACAGCTAATTTCTAAGAGAATTTTATTAGACTCTAAAGGAACTTCTGGTAAAAAATGAATACAAAAAAAGGTTGTGTGTGTGTCGGGGGGGGGGCAGGGGAATTTAAAAAAATAACTTCATCTTTATCTGTGGCCACAATCTATTTTAAAGAGATTATTTTACAATGTACTTCTTTCTTCAAACTCATTAATAGTCCTTGAAAATCCAGGCTGAGAGAAATATCTTCCCCCAAAATTACACAATTCTGCTAAATTACAAAAGAAAAACAAAAAAATTAACATCATGATACCTTTCTCAGTAGAAGCCCTTGAACTCGTTCTACCATCTTCAGAAAAGCCTCAGCTGTAAGGAGAGTCATGCTTCAAAATGGATTTTCTTCTTTGCATCTAATACAAAAATATGCTAAGTATTTCCCCCAAATCAAAAAGGTTAATAACCAGACATTTGCAAGAAGCCAGAGAGTGAGGCACAAAGTAATAGTAGGAGACTAGCTTTCTGACTTGGTATTTGGTGCAAATTCCTCCATTTTAGAAATAGTTGGAAAAACAGCTCACAGAGTCTACAGAGCTCCTAGATTTCCGCTGGCTAAGATGGGTTTCCTCTCTGTTACCGAGCCTAACCTCATACTGCTCGCTGTACAACGGGTCAGTAAATCAAGAGAGGAGGTGAAGGACAAGGAAAATCAACTTTATTCGAAAAGCCAGCAGATGGAGAAGACGGTGGACTAGTGTCCCGAAGAGCCATCTTCCCTGAGTTAGGATTCAGGCTTGTTTTATACTAAAAGGGGAGGGGTGTGGCTGGTGGTTGGGAACTTCTTGGTGCTGGAATCCTCTGTTCTTGCATCTGTGCACCTAGGTCAGGTCACCATGTTCCTATAAACCTCCAACAAGACAAATGTTATTCTTGTTCTGCAACTTTTTATCTCTATATGGGTAGAAAAGTGTTACACCTTTAAAGGTCAGGGCCTTGAGAATGAGGTCTCCTGTATA